>NC_092788.1:54072403-54382403 GCF_047496795.1 Chiloscyllium punctatum | reverse complement strand
CCTTCCACCAACCTCTCTCTGTCCCCCCTCACTATCCCCCCCGTCCCCCTGTCTCTCTCTGTGCCCCTCTATCTCCCCCGCTCTATGTCCCCCACTCTGTTGCCCCCCTCTGCCCCCTCTCTCTCTGTCCCCCCTCTCTCTCTGCCCCCCTCTCTCTCTGTCCCCTCTCTCTCTGTCCCCTCTCTGTCACCCTCTCTGTGTCGCCATTTCTCAGCCCCCCTCTCTCTGTCCCCTCTGTCTCTGACCCCCTCTCTTGCTGTCCCCCTCTATATCACCCTCTCTCTGTCCCTCTCTCTCTGACCCCCTCTATCTCCTCCACTCTCTGTGCCCCTCTCTCTGTCGCCCTCTCTCTGTCCCCCTCTCTCTGTACCCCTTCTATCTCTGTCCCCCCTCTCTCTCCCCTTCTCTCTCTGTCCCCTCTATCTTCCCCTCTCTCTGACCCCCTCTACCACTCCCTCTTTTTGTCCCACACTCTGTCCCCCTCTATCTTCCCCACTTGCTGTACTACTATCTCTGCACCCTTCGCTCTGAACCCCTCTATCTACCCCTCCCTTTGTCAACCTCTATCTCCCCTTTCTCTGTCCCCCTCTCTCTGTCCCCCTCTCTCTCCCACCAGCCTCTCTCTGACCCCCTCTCTCCCACCCGCCTCTCTCTCTGTCCCTCTCTCTCTGTCCCCCCCCCCTCTCTGTCCCCCACTCTCTATGTCCCCCCTCTCTCTGTCCCCCCACTCTCTGTCCCCCCCTCTCTCTGTCCCCCCCCTCTTTCTGTCCACCCCTCTTTCTGTCCCTCCCTCTCTCTTTCCCCCTCTCTCTGTCCCCCTCTCTCTGAGCCCCGCTATCTCCCCCCACTCTCTGTGCTCTTCTCTCTGTCGCTCTCTCTGCCCTCCTCTCCATTCCACCGGCCTCTCTCTTCCCCCCCCTCGCTCTGTCCCCCTCTCACTCTGTCCCCCTCTCTCTGTCCCCTCTATCTCTACCCCTCTCTCTGCTCCATCTCTCCCTGCCCCCCTCTCTGACCCACTCTCTCTCTCTCTCTGTCCCACACTCTCTCCATCTCCCCACTGTCTGTCTCCGCCTCTCTCTGATCCCTCTATCTCCCCTTTCTCTGTCGCCCTCTCTCTGTCCCCCTCTCTCTTCCACCTGCCTCTCTCTGTCCTCCTCTCTCTCTGTCCTCCTCTCTCTCTGACCTCCTCTCTCTCTCTGTCCTCCTCTCTCTGTCCACATCTCTCTCTGTCCCCATCTCTCTCTGTCCAACTCTCTCTGTCCCCCTCTCTCTCTGTTCCCCCCTCTCTCCGTCGCCAGCTCTCTCCGTCACCCCAGTCTCCGCCCCCCCACTCTCTGTCCCCCTCTCTCTGTCGCCCTCTCTCTGCCCCCATCTCTCTGATTCCCTCTCTCTCCCCCACTCTGTACTCCTCTCTCTGTCCCCCACTCTCTGTCCCCTCTTTATATGTCCCCCTGTATATCCCCGTCTCTCTGTCCCCCTCTCTGACCCTCTCTCTCTGCCCTTCTCACTCTGTCCCCTTCTGTCTGCCCCATCTCTCTCTGCCCCTCTCTCTCTGTCCCCCTCTCTCTCTGCCCCCTTTTCTCTCTGTCCCCCTCTCTCTGTCGCCCTCTCTCTGCCCCCTCTCTCTCTGTCCCCCACTCTCTCTGTCACCCTCTCTCTGTCGCCATTTCTCTGCCCCCCTCTCTCACTGTCCCCCTCTGTCTCTGACTCCTTCTCTCGTAGTCCCCCTCTATATCACCCTCTCTCTGTTCCCCTCTCTCTGACCCCCTCTATCTCCCCCACTCTCTGTGACACTCTCTCTGTCGCCCTCTCTCTGTCCCCCCTCTCTCTGTCCCCACCTCTCTCTGTCCCCCCTACCCCCTTCCCTCTACCCCCCTGCCCCCCCCACTCTCATTCCCCCCAACTCTCTGTCCACCCCCTCTCTCTGCCCCACTCCCTTTGACCACCTCTGTCTTCCCCTCTCTCTGTCCCCCTCTCTCTGTCCCCCCTCTCTCTGTCGCCATCTCTCTGTCCCCCCTCTCTCTGTCCCCTCTATCTCTACCCCGCTTTCTGCCCTCCTCTCTGTCGCCCTCTCTCTGCTCCGTCTCTCTCTGCCCCCCTCTCTGACCCCTTCTCTCTCTCTGTCCCCCACTCTCTCCATCTCCCCACTCTTTGTCCCCCACTCTCTGTGCCCCTCTCTCTGTCGCCCTCTCTCACTGCCTCCCTCTCCCTTCCACCAACCTCTCTCTGTCCCCCCTCACTATCCCCCCCGTCCCCCTGTCTCTCTCTGTGCCCCTCTATCTCCCCCGCTCTATGTCCCCCACTCTGTTGCCCCCCTCTGCCCCCTCTCTCTCTGTCCCCCCTCTCTCTCTGCCCCCCTCTCTCTCTGTCCCCTCTCTCTCTGTCCCCTCTCTGTCACCCTCTCTGTGTCGCCATTTCTCAGCCCCCCTCTCTCTGTCCCCTCTGTCTCTGACCCCCTCTCTTGCTGTCCCCCTCTATATCACCCTCTCTCTGTCCCTCTCTCTCTGACCCCCTCTATCTCCTCCACTCTCTGTGCCCCTCTCTCTGTCGCCCTCTCTCTGTCCCCCTCTCTCTGTACCCCTTCTATCTCTGTCCCCCCTCTCTCTCCCCTTCTCTCTCTGTCCCCTCTATCTTCCCCTCTCTCTGACCCCCTCTACCACTCCCTCTTTTTGTCCCACACTCTGTCCCCCTCTATCTTCCCCACTTGCTGTACTACTATCTCTGCACCCTTCGCTCTGAACCCCTCTATCTACCCCTCCCTTTGTCAACCTCTATCTCCCCTTTCTCTGTCCCCCTCTCTCTGTCCCCCTCTCTCTCCCACCAGCCTCTCTCTGACCCCCTCTCTCCCACCCGCCTCTCTCTCTGTCCCTCTCTCTCTGTCCCCCCCCCTCTCTGTCCCCCACTCTCTCTGTCCCCCCTCTCTCTGTCCCCCCACTCTCTGTCCCCCCCTCTCTCTGTCCCCCCCTCTTTCTGTCCACCCCTCTTTCTGTCCCTCCCTCTCTCTTTCCCCCTCTCTCTGTCCCCCTCTCTCTGAGCCCCGCTATCTCCCCCCACTCTCTGTGCTCTTCTCTCTGTCGCCCTCTCTGCCCTCCTCTCCATTCCACCGGCCTCTCTCTTCCCCCCCCTCGCTCTGTCCCCCTCTCACTCTGTCCCCCTCTCTCTGTCCCCTCTATCTCTACCCCTCTCTCTGCTCCATCTCTCCCTGCCCCCCTCTCTGACCCACTCTCTCTCTCTCTCTGTCCCACACTCTCTCCATCTCCCCACTGTCTGTCTCCGCCTCTCTCTGATCCCTCTATCTCCCCTTTCTCTGTCGCCCTCTCTCTGTCCCCCTCTCTCTTCCACCTGCCTCTCTCTGTCCTCCTCTCTCTCTGTCCTCCTCTCTCTCTGACCTCCTCTCTCTCTCTGTCCTCCTCTCTCTGTCCACATCTCTCTCTGTCCCCATCTCTCTCTGTCCAACTCTCTCTGTCCCCCTCTCTCTCTGTTCCCCCCTCTCTCCGTCGCCAGCTCTCTCCGTCCCCCCAGTCTCCGCCCCCCCACTCTCTGTCCCCCTCTCTCTGTCGCCCTCTCTCTGCCCCCATCTCTCTGATTCCCTCTCTCTCCCCCACTCTGTACTCCTCTCTCTGTCCCCCACTCTCTGTCCCCTCTTTATATGTCCCCCTGTATATCCCCGTCTCTCTGTCCCCCTCTCTGACCCTCTCTCTCTGCCCTTCTCACTCTGTCCCCTTCTGTCTGCCCCATCTCTCTCTGCCCTCTCTCTCTGTCCCCCTCTCTCTCTGCCCCCTTTTCTCTCTGTCCCCCTCTCTCTGTCCCCCTCTCTCTGCCCCCTCTCTCTCTGTCCCCCCACTCTCTCTGTCACCCTCTCTCTGTCGCCATTTCTCTGCCCCCCTCTCTCACTGTCCCCCTCTGTCTCTGACTCCTTCTCTCGTAGTCCCCCTCTATATCACCCTCTCTCTGTCCCCCTCTCTCTGACCCCCTCTATCTCCCCCACTCTCTGTGACACTCTCTTTGTCGCCCTCTCTCTGCCCCCCCTCTCTCTGTCCCCACCTCTCTCTGTCCCCCCTGCCCCCTTCCCCTCTACCCCCCTGCCCCCCCCCACTCTCAGTCCCCCCAACTCTCTGTCCACCCCCTCTCTCTGCCCCACTCCCTTTGACCACCTCTGTCTTCCCCTCTCTCTGTCCCCCTCTCTCTGTCGCCATCTCTCTGTCGCCCCTCTATCTCTCCCCCCGCTCTCTGCCCCCTCTCTCTGCTCCGTCTCTCTCTGTCCCCCCTCTCTCTGACCCCCTCTCTCCCCCACTCTTCACCCTCTCTCTGTCCTCTCTCTCTGTCCGCCACTCTCTGTTCCGCACTCTCTGTCCTCCACTCTCTGTCCCCCTCTATGTTCTCCTCTCTCTGAGCCCCGCTATCTCCCCACACTCTGTGCTCCTCTCTCTGCCCCCCCTCTCTCTCCGCCTCTCTCTCTGTCCCCCTCTCTCTCTGTCCCCCCCTCTCTCTGTCCCACTCTCGCTGTCCTCCTGTCTCTGACTCCCTCCTTTCCCACACTCTGTACCGCTCTCTCTGTCCCCCACTCTCTTTTCACTCTCTCTCTGCCCCCTCTCTCTCTGCCCCCTCACTCTGCCCCCCTCACACTGTCTCCCTCTCTCTGCCCCATCTCTCTCTGCCCCTCTATCTCTGCCCCCCCTCCCTCTCTGTTCCCCCCTCTCTTTCCCCCCCTCTGTCCCCACCCCCTCTCTTTGACCCCCTCTCAGTGCCCCCTCTCTCTGACCCCCTCTATCTCCCCCTCTCTCTTTTCCCCTCTCTCTGTTTCCCCTCTCTCTCTGACCCCTCACTCTGACCCACTCTCTCTGCCCCCTCTCTCTATCCCCTCTTTCTCTGTCCCCCTCTATCTCCCCCACTCTCTGTGCCCCTCTCTCTGTCCCCCTCTCTCTGACCCCCTCTACCTCCCGCACTCTCTGTGCCTCTCCCTCTGCCGCCCCTCTCTGCCCCCCTCTATCTGCCCCTCTCTCTGTCCCCCTCTCTCTGAACCCCTCTACCTCTCCCTCTTTCTGTCCCCGTCTCTCTGTTCCCCCTCTCTCTCTGTCGCCCTCTCTCTTCCCCCTCTCTCTCTGTCCCCCTCTCTCTGTCCCCCCTGTCTCTGTGTCTTCTCTCTCTGTCCCCCCCTCTCTGATTCCCTCTCTCTCTGACCTCCCGCTCTCTCTCTGACCCCCTCCCTCTGTCCCTCTCCCTCTGTCCCCCCTCCCTCTGTTCCCCCCTCTCTCTGTCCCCCTCTCTCTGTACGCCTCTCACTCTGTCCCCCTCTCTCTCTGACCCCCTCTCTCCCACCCGCTTCTCTCTCACCCCCGCTCTCTGCCCCCCCTCTGTCCCCTCTCTCTGCCCCACTCTCTCTCCCACCCGCCTCCCTCTCTCCCCCCGTCTCTCCCCAACTCTCTGTCCCCCTCTCTGTCGCCCTCTCTCTTACCCCCCACTGTCTGACCCACTCTTTCACCCCCTCTCTCTCCCACCCATCTCCCTCTATCCCCCCGCTTTGTCCCCCTCTCTCTCTGTCCCGCGCTCTCTCCCACCCGCCTCTCTCTGATGCCCTCTCTCTGTCCCCTCTCTCTGACCCCCCTCTACCTCCCGCACTCTCTGTGCCTCTCCCAGTCTCTCTCTGTCCTCCTCTCTCTCTGTCCTCCTCTCTCTCTGACCTCCTCTCTCTCTCTATGTCCTTCTCTCTCTGTCCACATCTCTCTCTGTCCCCATCTCTCTCTGTCCCACTCTCTCTGTCCCGCCTCTCTCTGTTCCCCTCTCTCTATCCCCCTCTCTCTCCCCCCTCTTTGTCCCCCTTTCTCTGTCCACCTCTGTCTGACCCACTCTCTATCCCCCTCTCTCTCCAACCCGTCTCCCTCTATCCCCCCTCTTTGTCCCCCTCTCTCTCTGTTCCCCTCTCGCTCTGTCCCACGCACTCTCCCACCCGCCTCTCTCTCTGACCCCCTCTCTCTACCACCCGCCTCTCTCTCTATCCCCCCCTCTCTGTCCACCTCTCTGACACCCCCTCTCTCTGACCCCCTCTCTCTCTGTCCCTCTCTCTCTGTCCTCCTCTCTCTCTGTTCCCCCCTCTATCTGACCCACTCTCTCTATCGCCCTCTCTCTGTCGCCCTATCTCTGTCGCCCTCTCTCTGCCCCCTCTCTCTGTCCCCCCCTCTATGACCCCCTCGCTCTCCCACCCGCCTCTCTCTCTCCCAGGTCTCTGCCCCCCTCTGTCTGTCGCCCTCTCTCTGTCCCCCTCTCTCTCCCACCAGTATCCCTCTATCCCCCCCTTTGCCCCCCTCTCTCTCTGTCCCCCTCCCTCTATCACTGGTCTCGATTGCCCTCTCTCTGTCCCTCTTTCTCTGTCCCCCTCTCTCTCTGTCCCCCTCTCTCTCTGTTCCCCACTCTCTCTGTCACCTCTCTCTCTGTCCCCAACTCTCTCCATCCCCCCACTCTCACCCCCACTCTTACCCCTCTCTCTGTCCTCCAGTCTCTGTCCCCCACACTCTGTCCCTCTCTCTCTGTCCACCTCTCTGTCGCCCTCTATATCCCCCTCTCTCTGACCCCCTCTACCTCCGATTTTTCTGTCCCCCTCTCTCTATCCCCTCTCTCTATACCCCTCTCTCTATGCCCCTCTCTCTATCCCCCTCTCTCTGTCGCCCCTCTCTCTGTCGCCCCTCTCTCTGTCCCCCACTCTCTGTCCCCCTCTCTCTCCCACCTGTCTCCCTCTATCCCCCCTCTTTGTCCCCCTTTCTCTCTGTTCCCCTCTCGCTCTGTGTCCCACGCACTCTCCCACCCTCCTCTCTCTGACCCACTCTCTCTCCCACCCGCCTCTCTCTGTCCCCCTCACTCTGTCCTCCTCTCTCTCTGCCCCCTCACTCTGTCCCACTCTCTCTGACCCCCTCTTTCTGTCCCCCTCTATCTCGCCCTCTCTCTGTCCCTCTGTCTCTGTCCCCCTATCTCTGCCCCCCTCTCTGCCCCTCTCTCTCTCTGTCTCCCCCCTCTGTCCCCCTCTCTCTGTTACCCACTCTCTCTGTCCCCCCCTCTCTGTCCCCTACCACCCTCTGACCCCGTCTCTCACCCCCACTCTGTACCCCTCTCTGCCCCTCCACTCTCTGGCCCCAATCTCTGTCCCCCCTCTATGTCCCCCTCTATCTCCCCCTCTCTCTGACACCCTCTACCTTCCCCTCTATCTGTCCCCCCTCTCTCTGTCCCCCCCTCTCTCTGTCCCCCCTCTATCTGACCCACTCTCTCTGTCGCCTTCTCTCTGTCACCCTCTCTATGACCCCCTCTCTCCCACCCACCTCCCTCTATCCCCCGTCTTTGTTCTACTCTCTCTCTTTTCCCTCTCTCCCTCCCACCCGCCTCTCTTTGACTCCTCCGCCTCACACCCACCTCTCTCTCTACCCTCCTCTTTCTGTCTCCTCTCTCTATCCCCCTCTCTCTGACCCCCTCTCTCTCTGTCCACCTCTCTCTCTGTCCCCCCTCTCTCTGTCCCACTCACTCAGACCCCCTCTGTCTGACCCACTCTCTGTCCCCCTCTCTCTCCCACCCGTCTCCCTCTATCCTCCCTCTTTGTCCCCCTCTCTCTCTGTCCCCCTCTCTCTCTGACGCCCTCTCTCTGACCCCCTCTATCTCCCCGTCTCTCTGTCCCCGTCTCTCTGTCCCCGTCTCTCTGTCCCTCTCTCTCTGTCCCCCTGTCTCTCTGTCCCCGTCTCTCTGTCCCCGTCTCTCTGTTACCCTCTCTCTGTCCCTCTCTCTCTGCCCCGTCCCTCTCTCTGCCCCGTCCCTCTCTGTCCCCCGTGTCTGTCCCCTCTCTCTCTTTCCCCCGCTCTCTCACCCCCGTCTGTCGCCCTCTCCCTGTCCTACTCTCCCTGCCCCCTCTCTCCCACCCGCCTCTCTCTCTCTGTCCCCCTCTCTCTGTCCCCCCCTCTCTCTCTCTCTGTCCCGCGCTCTCTCCCACCCGCCTCTCTCTGTCCCCCTCTCTCTGTCCACCTCTCTCTGTCCCCCTCTCTCTCTGTCCCCCTCTCTCTCTGTCCCCCTCTCTCTCTGTCCCCCTCTCTCTGACCCCCTCTATCTGTCCCAATTCTGTCCCACTCTTTCTGTTGCCCCTCTCTCCCGCCCGCCTCCCTCTATCCCCCCTCTTTTTCCCCCTCTCTCTCTGTCCCCCTCTCTCTCTGTCCCGCTCTCCCTCCCACCCGCCTCTCTCTGACCCCCCTCTCTCGCACCTGCCTCTCTCTCTGTCCCCCTCTCTCTGTCGCCCTCCCTCTGTCCCCCCTCTCTGTCCCTCTCTCTCTGTCGCCCTCCCTCTGCCCCCTCTCTCTGTCCCCCTCTCTCTGACCCCCTCTGTCTGACCCACTCTTTGTCCCCCGCTCTCTCCCACCCGTCTCCCTCTATGCCCCCCTTTGCCCCCGTCTCTCTCTGTCCCCCTCCCTCGATCACCCATCTCTGTTGCCCTTTCTCTGTCCCCCTTTGTCTGTCCCCCTCTCTCTCTGTCCCCCTCTCTCTCTGTCCCCCACTCTCTCTGTCACCTCTCTCTCTGTCCCCAACTCCCTCCATCCCCCCACTCTCTGTCCCCCTCTCTCTCCCACCTGTCTTCCTCTATCCCTCCTCTTTGTCCCCCTCTCTCTCTGTTCCCCTCTCGCTCTGTCCAACGCACTCTCCCACCCGCCTCTCTCTGACCCCCTCTCTCTCCCACCTGCCTCATTCTCTGTCCCTCTCCTTGTCCCCCGCTCTCTCTCCCACCCGTCTCCCTCTATCCCCCCCTTTGCCCCCGTCTCTCTCTGTCCCCCTCCCTCGATCACCCATCTCTGTTGCCCTTTCCCTGTCCCCTCACTCTGTCCCCCTCTCTCTGACCCCCTCTCTCTGTCCCCCTCTATCTCGCACTCTCTCTGTCCCTTTCTCTCTGTCCCCCTATCTCTGCCCCTCCTCTCTGCCCCTCTCTCTCTCTGTCCCCCCCCTCTGTTCCCCTCTCTCTGTTCCCCACTCTCTCTGTACCCCCCTCTCTCTGTCCCCCACTCTCTACATCCCACCACCCTCTGACCCCCTCTCTCACCCCCACTCTGTACGCCTCTCTCTGTCTCCCACTCTCTGGCCCCAATCTCTGTCCCCCCTCTCTGTCCCCTCCCTCTGTCTGCTCTCTCTCTGTCCCCCCTCTCTCTGTCCCCTCTCTCTCTGTTCCCCCCTCTCTCTCTGAACACCTCTCTCTGTCCCTCCTATCTGTCCCCCTCTCTGACACTGCCTCTCTCTGACCCCCTCTCTCTCTGTCGCCCTTTCTCTGTCGCCCTCTCTGTGCCCCCTCTATATTTATCCCCTCTCTCTCTGTCCACCTCTCTCTGACCCCCTCTATCTGACCCACTCTCTGTCCCACTCTCTCTGTCGCTCTCTCTCTGACCCCCTCTCTCTGTCCTTCTCTGTCCCCCTCTGTCTCTGTCCCCCTGTCTCTGTCCCCCTCTCTCTCTGTCCCCCTCTCTCTCTGTCCCCCATCTCTCTGTCCCCCGTCTCTCTGTCCCCCCCTCTCTCTGTCCCCCTTTATCTGACCCACTCTCTCTCTGTCCCCCCTCTGTCTGTCCCCCACTCTCTCTGTCCCCCATCTCTCTGTCCCCATCTCTCTGTCCCTCCTCTCTTTGTCCCCCGTCTCTCTGTCCCCCCTCTCTCTGTCCACCTCTCTCTCTGTCCCCCTCTCTCTCTGTCCCCTCTCTATCTGACCCACTCTCTCTGTCGCCCACTCTCTGTCCCCACTCTCTCTGCCCCCTCTCTCTCCCACCCGCCTCCCTCTATCCACCCTCTTTGTTCTACTCTCTCTCTTTTACCTCTCTCTCTGTCCCTCTCTACCTCCCACCCGCCTCTCTCTGACTCCTCCGTCTCACACCCACCTCTCTCTCTATCCCCCTCTCTCTGTCCCCCTCTCTCTGTCCCCCGTCTCTCTGACCCCCTCTCTCTCTGTCCACCTCTCTTTCTGTCCCCCCTCTCTCTGTCCACCTCTCTTTCTGTCCCCCCTCTCTCTGTCCCCCTCTCTCTTTCGCCCTCTCTCTGTCGCCCTCTCTCTGTCCCACTCTCTCTGACGGCCTCTCCCTGTCCCACTCACTCAGACCTCCTCTGTCTGACCCACTCTCTGTCCCCCACTCTCTCCCACCCATCTCCCTCTATCCCCCCTCTTTGTCCCCCTCTCTCTCTGTCCCTCTCTCTCTCTGACGCCCTCTCTCTGACCCCCTCTATCTCCCCGTCTCTCTGTCCCCGTCTCTCTGTCCCCGTCTCTCTGTCCCCCTCTCTCTGTCCCCGTCTCTCTGTCCCTCTCTCTCTGTCCCCCTCACTCTCCCCCGCTCTCTGTCCCCCCTCTCTTCGCCCTCTCTCTGCCCCCTCCCTCTCTGCCCCCCACCCTCTCTGTCCCCTCTATCTCTGTGCCCCACTCTCTCCATCCCCCCACTCTCTGACCCCCTCTCTCACCCCCACTCTGTAACCATCTCTCTGTCCCACTCTCTCTGTCCCCCTCTCTCTGTCCCCCTCTCTCTGACCCCCTCTGTCTGACCCACTGTCTGTCCCCCACCCGCCTCTCTCTGTCCCTCTCTCTCTGTCCCGCTCTCTCTGTCCCCCTCTCTCTGACCACCACTCTCTGACCCCTCTATCTGACCCACTCTCTGTCCCACTCTCTCTGTCGCCCTCACTCTCTGACCCTCCCTCTCCCACCCGCCTCTCTCGCACCCCCGCTCTCTTCTCCCCCCATCTGTCGCCCTCTCTCTGTCCCCCTATCTCTGCCCTCTCTCTCTCCCACCCGCCTCCCTCTATCCCCATCTTTGTCTCCCTCTCTCTCTTCCCCTCTATCTCTGTCACGCTCTCCCTCACACCCGCCTCTCTCTGACCCCCTGTCTCTCGCACACGCCTCTCTCTCTGTCCCACTCTCTCTGTCCCCCCCGTCCCGCGCTCTATCCCACCCACCTCTCTCTGTCCCACCTCTCTCTGTCCCCCTCTCTCTGTCGCCCTCCCTCTGTCCCTCTCTCTCTGTCCCCCTCTCTCTGTACACCTCTCTCTGACCCCCTCTATCTGACCCACTCTCTGTCCCACTCTCTCCGTCGCCCTCTCTCTCTGACCCTCCCTCTCCCACTCGCCTCTCTCTCACCCCCGCTCTCTTCTCCCCCCATCTGTCGCCCTCTCTCTGTCCCCCTCTCTCTGCCCCCTCTCTCTCCCACCCGCATCCCTCTATCACCCCTCTTTGTCCCCCCTCTCTCTCCCCCTCTATCTCTGTCCCACTCTCCCTCCCACCCGCCTCTCTCTGACCCCCTCTCTCTCGCACACGCCTCTCTCTCTGTCCGCCTCTCTCTGTCCCACTCTCTCTGTCGCCCTCCCTCTGCCCCCTCTCACTGTCCCTCTCTCTCTGACCCTCTCTGTCTGACCCACTCTCTGTCCCCCACCCGCCTCTCTCTGTCCCACTCTCTCTGTCCCCCTCTCTCTGTCCCCCTCTTTCTGTCGCCCTCCCTCTGCCCCCTCTCTCTGTCCCCCTCTCACGCTGTCCCCCTCCCTCTATCCCCCCTGTGTGTCCCCCTATCTCTCTCCGTCCCCCTTTCTCTCTGTCCCCCTCTCTCTCTGTCCCCCACTCTCTCTGTCACCTCTCTCTCTGTCCCAACACTCTCCATCCCCCCAATCTCTGACCCCCTCTCTCACCTCCACTTTATACCCCTCTCTCTGTCCCCCACTCTCTGTCCCCCACTCTCTGTCCCCCTCTCTCTGCCCCCTCTCTCTGCCCCCTCTCTCGCTGTCCCCCTCCCTCTATCCCCCCTGTCTGTCCCCCTCTCTCTATCTGTCCCCCTCTCTCTCTGTCCCCCTCTCTCTCTGTCCCCCACTCTCTCAGTCACCTCTCTCTCTGTCCCCAACACTCTCCATCCCCCCAATCTCTGACCCCCTCTCTCACCTCCACTTTATACCCCTCTCTCTGTCCCCCACTCTCTGTCCCCCTCTCTCTGTCGCCCTCCCTCTGCCCCCTCTCTCTGTCCCCCTCTCTCGCTGTCCCCCTCCCTCTATCCCCCCTGTCTGTCCCCCTCTCTCTCTCTGTCCCCCTCTCTCTCTGTCCCCCTCTCTCTCTGTCCCCCACTCTCTCTGTCACCTCTCTCTCTGTCCCCAACACTCTCCATCCCCCCAATCTCTGACCCCCTCTCTCACCTCCACTTTATACCCCTCTCTCTGTCCCCCACTCTCTGTCCCCCACTCTCTGTTGCCCACTCTCTGTCCTTCTCACTCTGTCGCCCTCTATCTTCCCCTCTCTCTGACCCCCTCAACCTCCGACGTTTTCTGTCCCCCTATCTCTATCCCCCTCTATCTATCCCCCTCTCTCTATCCCCCCTCTCTGTCGCCCCGCTCTCTGTCCCCCCCTTTGTCCCCTCTCTCTCTGTCCCCCCTCGCTCTGTCCCACGCACTCTCCCACCCGCCTCTCTCTCTGTCCCCATCTCTCTGTCCCCCCCTCTCTCTCTCTGTCCCGCGCTCTCTCCCACCCGCCTCTCTCTGATCCACTCTCTCTGTCCCCCTGTATCTCGCCCTCTCTCTGTCCTCCTCTCTCTGTCCCCCTCTCTCTGCCCCCCCGCCCCTCTCTCTCTCTTTCCCCCGCTCTCTCTGTCCCCTCTCTCTCTGCCCCCACTCTCTCCATCCCCTCACTCTCTGAACTCCTCTCTAACCCCCACTCTGTACCCCTCCTCTCTTTCCCCCACTCTCTGCCCCCTCTCTCTGTCCCCCTCTCTCTGTCCCCCTCTCTCTGTCCCCCTCTCTCTGTACCCCACTTTCTCTGTCCCCTCTCTCTCTGTCCCCCCCTCCATCCCCCCACTCTCTGACCCCTCTCTCACCCCCACTCTGTACCCCTCCTCTCTTTCCCCCACTCTCTGCCCCCTCTCTCTGTCCCCCTCTCTCTGCCCCCCTCTCTCTGTGCCACTCTCTCTGCCTCCCTCCCTCTGCCCCTCTCTCTCTGTCCCCCCTCTCTCTGTCCTCCCTCTCTCTGTCACCCAACCTCTCTGTCCCCCTCTCTCTGTCCCCCACTTTCTCTGTCCCCTCTCTCTCTGTCCCCCCCTCCATACCCCCACTCTCTGACCCCCTCTCTCACCCCCACTCTGTACCCCTTTCTCTGACCCCCATTCTCTGTCCCCCACTCTCTGTCCCCCTCTATCCCCCCTCTCTCTGACCCCCTCGACCTCCGCCTTTTCCGTCCCCCTCTCTCTGACCCCCTCTATCTCCCCTTCTCTCTGCGCCCCTCTCTCTGCCCCCTTTGTCTGTGCGCCTTTCCTTGTGCCCCTCTCTCTGTCCCACTCTCTCTGTCCCCCCTCTCTTTGTCCCCCTCTCTCTGCCCCGCCCCGTCCCCTCTCTCTCTCTGACCCACACACTCTGTCCCACTCTCTCTGCCCCGATATCTCTGCCCCTCTCTCTCTGTCCCCCTCTATCTCCCCCACTCTCTGTGCCCCTCTCTCTGTGCTCATCTCTCTGTCCCCCTCTCTCTGACCCCCTCTACCTCCCACTTTTTCTGTCCCCACTGTCTGACCCCCTCTATCTCCCCCACTCCCTGTGCCCCTCTCTCTCTTCCCCCTCTCTCTGACCCCCTCTATCTCCCCCACTCCCTGTGCCCCTCTCTCTCTTCCCCCTCTCTCTGCCCCTCTAGCTCTGTCCCCCCTCTCTCTGTCCCCCTCTCTGATCCCCTCTACCTCCCGCACTCTCTGTGCCCCTCCCTCTGTCCCCCTCTCCCTGACCCCCTCTACCTCCCCCTCTTTCTGTCCCGCTCTCTCTCACCCCCTCTACTTCACCCTCTCTCTGCCCCCCTCTCTTTCCCCCCTCTCTCTGTCCCCCTCTCTCTCTGTCCCCCTCTCTCTCTGTCCCCCTCTCTCTTACCCTCTCACTCTGTCCCACTCTCCCTGCCCCCCTTTCTCTCTGCCCCCCCTCTCTCTGTCCCCCTCTCTCTGTCCCTCTCTTTCTGTCCCCCACTCTCTGTCCCCCCTCTCTCTGTCCCCCACCCTCTCTGTCCCCCTCTCTCTGTCCCCCACTTTCTCTGTCCCCTCTCTCTCTGTCCCCCCCATCCCCCCACTCTCTGAACCCCTCTCTCACCCCCACTCTGTACCCCTTTCTCTGACCCCCATTCTCTGTCCCCCACTCTCTGTCCCCCTCTATCCCCCCTCTCTCTGACCCCCTCTACCTCCGCCTTTTCCGTCCCCCTCTCTCTGACCCCCTCTATCTCCCCTTCTCTCTGCGCCCCTCTCTCTGCCCCCTTTGTCTGTGCGCCTTTCCTTGTCCCCCTCTCTCTGTCCCCTCTCTCTGTCCCACTCTCTCTGTCCCCCCTCTCTTTGTCCCCCTCTCTCTGCCCCGCCCCGTCCCCTCTCTCTCTCTGACCCACTCACTCTGTCCCACTCTCTCTGCCCCTCTCTCTCTGTCCCCCTCTATCTCCCCCACTCTCTGTGCCCCTCTCTCTGTGCCCATCTCTCTGTCCCCCTCTCTCTGACCCCCTCTACCTCCCACTTTTTCTGTCCCCCTCTCTGACCCCGTCTATCTCCCCCACTCCCTGTGCCCCTCTCTCTCTTCCCCCTCTCACTGCCCCCTCTCTCTGCCCCTCTAGCTCTCTCCACTCTCTCTCTGTCCCTCTCTACCTCCCCCACTCTCTGTGCCCCTCTCTCTGTCCCCCTCTCTGATCCCCTCTACCTCCCCCACTCTCTGTGCCCCTCTCTCTGTCCCTCTCTCTGACCCCCTCTACCTCCCCCTCTTTCTGTCCCCCTCTCTCTCACCCCCTCTACTTCCCCCTCTCTCTGTCCCCCCTCTCTCTGTCCCCCTCTCTCTGCGCCCCTCTCTCTGTCCCCCCTCTCTCTCTGTTCCCCCTCTCTCTGTCCCCCCTCTCTCTCTGTCCCCCCCTCTCTCTGTCCCCCCTCTCTCTGTCCCCCTCTCTCTGTCCCCCTCTCTCTCTGTCCCCCCTCTCTCTGTCCCCCTCTCTCTGTCCCCCTCTCTCTCTGTCCCCCCTCTCTCTCTGTCCCCCCTCTCTCTCTGTCCCCCCTCTCTCTCTGTCCCCCTCTCTCTGTCCCCCTCTCTCTCTGTCCCCCTCTCTCTCTGTCCCCCCTCTCTCTGTCCCCCTCTCTCTGTCCCTCTCTCTCTCTGTCCCCCCTCTCTCTGTCCCCCTCTCTCTGTCCCCCTCTCTCTCTGTCCCCCCTCTCTCTCTGTCCCCCCTCTCTCTCTGTCCCCCCTCTCTCTCTGTCCACCCTCTCTCTCTGTCCCCCCCTCTCTCTGTCCCCCCTCTCTCTCTGTCCCCCTCTCTCTGTCCCCCACTCTCCCTGCCCCCCTTTCTCTCTGTCCCCCTCTGTCTGTCCCCCTCACTCTATCCAATTCTCTCTGCCCCTCTCTCTCTGCTCCCCTCCCTCCCACCTGCCTCTCTCTTTCTCCCTCTCTCTGTCCCCCCTCTCTCTGTCCCCCTCTCTCTGTCCCCCTCTCTCTCTGTCCCCCCTCTCTCTGTCCCCTTCTCTCTGTCCCCCCCTCTCTCTGTCCCCCTCTCTCTCTGTTCCACTCTCTCTCTGTCCCCCCTCTGTCTGTCCCCCTCACTCTGTCCGACTCTCTCTGCCCCTCTCTCTCTGCTCCCCTCCCTCCCACCTGCCTCTCTCTTTCTCCCTCTCTCTGTTCCTCCCTCTCTCTGCCCCCTCTCTTTGCCCCCTCTCTGCCCACCTCTCTCTGTCCCCCCCTCTCTCTTACCCTCTCACTCTGTCCCACTCTCCCTGCCCCCCTTTCTCTCTGTCCCCTCTCTTTCTGACCCCCCTCTCTCTGTCCCCCACTCTCTCTGTCCCCCTTTCTCTCTGATCCCCTCTCTCTGTCCCCCCCTCTCTCTGTCCCCCCCTCTCTCTGTCCCCCACTCTCCCTGCCCCACTTTCTCTCTGTCCCCCTCTCTCTGTCCCCCCCTCTCTCTGTCCCCCCCTCTCTCTGTCCCCCACTCTCTCTGTCCCCCTTTCTCTCTGATCCCCTCTCTCTGTCCCCCACTCTCTCTGTCCCCCTCTCTCTCTGACCCCCTCTCTCTCTGTCCCTCTCTCTCTGACCACCTCTATCTCCCCCACTCTCTGTCCTCTCTTTCTGTCACCCTCTCTCTGCCCTCCTCTCTCTGTCCCCCCTCTCTGTCCCGCCTCTATATGTCCCCTCTCTCTCTGTCCCCTCTCTCTGATCCCCTCCATCTCCCCACACACTGTCCCCTCTTTCTGTCTGCCTCTCTCTCTCACCCCCTCTCTCTGCCTTCCTCTCTCTGTCTCCCTCTCTCTGTCACCCTCTCTCTCTGCCCCCTCTTTATCTCTCGCTCTCTCTGCCCCCTCTCTCTGCCCCCATCTCTCTGCCCCCATCTCTCTCTGTCCCCCATTCCATCTGTTCCCCTCTCTCTGTCTCCCTCTCTTTCTACCCCCTCTCTCTCTGTCCCCCTTCCTCTCTGTCCCCCTCTCTCTCTTTCCCCTTCTCTCTCTGTCCCTCTCTCTCTGCCCCCCTCTCTCTCTCGCCCTCTCTCTGCCCCCCTCTCTCTCTGTCCCCTCTCTCTCTGTCCCCGTCTCTCTGTTCCCCTCTCTCTGTCCCCCTCTCTCTCTGTCCCCCTCTTTCTCTGTCCCCTTCTCTCCCTGCCCCCTCTCTCATCCCCCCCTCCCCCTCTCTCTCTCACTCATCCCCTCTCTCTCTGTCCCCTTCTCTCTCTATCCCTTCTCTCTCTGTCCCCCTCTTTCTCTGTCCCCTTCTCTCTCTGCCACCTCTCTCATCCCCCCTCTCCCCCTCTCTATCTCACTCATCCCCTCTCTCTCTGTCCCCCTCTCTCTCTGTCCCGCCTCTCTGTCATCCTCTCTCTTTCACCATCTCTCTGTCCCCTTCTCTCTCTGTCGCCCCTCTCTCTGTCCCCCCTCTCTCTGTCCACCCTCTCTCTCACTGTCCCCCCCGTCGCCTTCTCTCTGACCACTCTCTCTCTGTCCCATCTCTCTCTGTCCTGCCCTCTCTCTGTCCACTTCCCTCTCTGTACCCCTCTCTCTGTCCCCCGCTCTCTGTCCCCCCTCCCTGTAACCCCACTGTCGACCACCTCTGCCACCCTCTCTGTCCCCCCCCCTCTGTCCACCCCTCTCTCTGTCCCCTCTCTCTCTCTGTCTCCCTCTCTCTGTCCCCCTCTCTCTCTGTCCTCCCTCTCTCTGTCCCCCGCCTCTCTCTGTCCCCCCTTGTCCCCCTCTCTCTCTGTACCCCTCTCTCTCTATCCTTCCCTCTCTCTGACCCCCTCTCTGTGTGTCCTTCTCTCTCTTTCCCCCCATTCTCTGTCCCCACTCTCTCCTTCCACCCCCCCGTCTCTCTGTCCCCTCCGTCTCTCTGTCCCCCCTCTCTCTCTGCCCCCCTCTCTCTCTGGCCCCCTCTCTCTCTCTGCCCCCGTCTCTCTCAGCCCCCTCTCTCTCTGTCCCCCTCTCTCTGTTCCCCTCCTCTCTCTGCCCCCCTCTGTCTGTGTTCCCCCCTCTCTCTGTCCCCCTCTCTCTGCCCGCCTCGCTCTCTGTCCCCTCTCTCTCTGTCCCCGTCTCTCTGTCCCCCTCTCTCTCTGCCCCCTCTCTCTCGGTCCCCCACTCTCTCTGTCATCCTCTCTCTGTCATCCTCTCTCTGCCCCGCTCTCTCTGTCCCTCTCTTTCTGTCCCACTCTCTCTCTGTCACCCCTCTCTCTGTCCCCCCTTCTCACCCCCACTCTGTCTGCCTCTCTCTGCCCCCCTCTCTCTGTCCCTCTCTTTCTGTCCCCCACTCTCTCTGTCCCCCACCCTCTCTGTCCCCCTCTCTCTGTCTCCCACATTCTCTGTCCCCTTTCCCTCTGTTCCCCCCTCCATCCCCCCACTCTCTGACCCCCTCTATCACCCCCACTCCCTGTACCCCTCTCTCTTCCCCCTCTCTCTCTTCCCCGTCTCTCTGCCCCCTCTCTCTGCCCCTCTACCTCTGTCCCCTCTCTCTCTGTCCCTCTCTACCTCCCCCACTCTCTGTGCCCCTCCCTCTGTCCCCCTCTCTCTCATGCCCTCTACTTCCCCCCTCTCTGTCCCCCCCTCTCTGTCCCCCCTCTCTCTCTGTCCCCCCCTCTCTGTCCCACCTCTCTCTGTCCCCCTCTCTCTCTGTCCCCCCTCTCTCTCTGTCCCCCTCTCTCTCTGTCCCCCCTCTCTCTCTGTCCCCCTCTCTCTCTGTCCCCCCTCTCTCTCTGTCCCCCTCTCTCTCTGTCCCCCCTCTCTCTCTGTCCCCCTCTCTCTCTGCCCCCCCCTCTCTGTCCCCTCTCTCTCTCTGTCCCCCCTCTCTCTCTGTCCCCCTCTCTCTCTGTCCCCCTCTCTCTCTGTCCCACCTCTCTCTGACCCCCTCTCTCTCTGTCCCCCCTCTCTCTCTGTCCCCCTCTCTCTCTGTCCCCCCTCTCTCTCTGTCCCCCTCTCTCTCTGCCCCCCCCCTCTCTGTCCCCTCTCTCTCTGTCCCCCCTCTCTCTCTGTCCCCCTCTCTCTCTGTCCCCCTCTCTCTATGTCCCCCCTCTCTCTCTGTCCCCCCCCTCTCTGCCCCCCCTCTCTGTCCCACCTCTCTCTGTCCCCCTCTCTCTCTGTCCCCCTCTCTCTCTGTTCCCCTCTCTCTCTGTCCCCCTCTGTCTGTCCCCCTCACTCTATCCAATTCACTCTGCCCCTCTCTCTCTGCTCCCCTCCCTCCGACCTGCCTCTCTCTTTTTCCCTCTCTCCGTTTTCCCCTCTCTCTGCCCCCTCTCTATGCCCCCCTCTCTGCCCACCTCTCTCTGTCCCCCTCTCTCTCTGTCCCCCTCTCTCTGACCCCCTTTCTCTCTGTCCCCTCTCTCTCTGATCCCCTCTCTCTGTCCCCCTCTCTCTCTGTCCCCCTCTCTCTCTGTCCCCCTCTCTCTCTGTCCCACTCTCTCTGACCACCTCTATCCCCCCCACTCTCTGTCGTCTCTTTCTGTCACCCTTTCTCTGCCCTCCTCTCTCTGAACCCCCTCTCTGTCCCGCCTCTATATGGCCCCTCTCTCTTTGTCCCCCTCTCTCTGATCCCCTCCATCTCCCCCACTCGCTGTACCCTCTCTCTGTCTGCCTCTCTCTCTCACCCGCTCTCTCTGCCTCCCTCTCTCTGTCCCCCTCTCTCTCTCCCCCTCTCTCTCCCCCTCTCTATCTCCCCCCTCTCTCTGATCCCCCTTTCTCTGTGCCTCTAACTCTGTCGCCCTCTCTCTACGCCCTCTCTGTCACCATCTCTCTGTCCCCCCTCCCACTGTCCCCTTCTCTCTCTGCCCCTCTCTCTCTGTTCCCTCTCTGTCCCCTTCTATCTCCCCCACTCTCTGTGCCCCCTCTCTCTGTCGCCCTCTCCCTGTCCCCCCCTCTCCCTCCCACCCGCCTCTATCTTTCCCCTCTCTCTGTCCCCCCTCTCGCTGTCCATCTCTCTCTGTCCCCCACTCACTCTCCCCCCCTCTCTTCCCCCCAACCCTCTCTTTCCCCCTCTCTCTCTGTCCCCCTCTCTCTCAGTCTCCCTCTCTCTCTGTCCCCGCTCTCTCTACGCCCTCTGTCTCTATCCCCTCTCTCTCTGTCCCCCCTCTCTGTCCTCCTCTCTCTGTCCTCCTCTCTCTATCCCCCTCTCTCTGTCCCCCTCTCTCTGTCCTCTCTCTCTCTGTCCCCCCACTCTCTGTCCCCCTCTCTCTCTGTCCCCCTCTCTCTCTGTCATCCTCTCTCTGTCGCCATATCTCTGTCCCCTTCTCTTTCTATCCCATTCTCTCTCTGTAACTCCCGTCTCTGTTCCTCCCCTCTGTCGCCTTCTCTCTGACCCCTCTCTCTCTGTCCCCTCTCGCTCTGTCCTGCCCTCTCTCTGTCCACTTCTCTCTCTCTCTCCTTCCCTCTCTGCCTCCCCCTCTCTGTCCACCCCTCTCTCTGTCCCCCCCCCTCTGTCCCCCTCTCTCTCTGTCTCCCTCTCTCTCTGTTTCCCTCTCACTCTGCCCCTCTCTCTCTGTCCACGTCTCTCTGTCTCCCGCCTCTCTCTGCCCCCCCGTCCCTGTCTCTCTCTCTGTAACCTTTCTCTATCTGTCCCCCCTCTCTGTACCCCACTCTGTCCGCCCCCTCTGCCCCCCGCTCTGTCCCCCGCTCTCTTTCCTCCTCTCTCTCTGATCCCCTCTCTCTCTGTCCCTCTCTCTCTGACCACCTCTATCTCCCCCACTCTCTGTCCTCTCTTTCTGTCACCCTCTCTCTGCCCTCCTCTCTCTGTCCCCCCTCTCTGTCCCGCCTCTATATGTCCCCTCTCTCTCTGTCCCCCTCTCTCTGATCCCCTCCATTTCCCCCACTCGCTGTCCCCTCTCTCTGTCTGCCTCTCTCTCTCTCACCCGCTCTCTCTGCCTCCCTCTCTCTGTCTCCCTCTCTTTGTCCCCCTCTCTCTCTCCCTTTCTCTCTCCCCCTCTCTATCTCCCACCTCTCTCTGATCCCCCTTTCTCTGTCCCTCTAACTCTGTCGCCCTCTCTCTACGCCCTCTCTGTCACCATCTCTCTGTCCCCCCTCCCTCTGTCCCCTTCTCTCTCTGACCCCTTCTCTCTCTGACCCCCCCTTTCTTTGACCCCTCTCTCTGTCCCACTCTCTCTGCCCCTCTCTCTCTGTCCCCCCCTCACTGTCCCCCCTCTCTCTTCCCCCAACCCTCTCTTTCCCCTCTCTCTCTCTGTCCCCCTCTCTCTCAGTCTCCCTCTCTCTCTGTCCCCTCTCTCTCTACTCCCTCTGTCTCTATCCCCTCTCTCTCTGTCCCCCCTCTCTGTCCTCCTCTCTCTCTCTCCTCCTCTCTCTGTCCCCCTCTCTCTGTCCCCCTCTCTCTGTCCCCTCTCTCTCTGCCCACCCTCTCTCTCACTATCCCTCCCCTCTGTCGCCTTCTCTCTGACCCCTCTCTCTCTGTCCCCTCTCGCTCTGTCCTGCCCTCTCTCTGTCCACTTCTCTCTCTCTCCTTCCCTCTCTGCCTCCCCCTCTCTGTCCACCCCTCTCTCTGCTCCCCCCTCTCTGTCCCCCTCTCTCTCTGTCTCCCTCTCTCTCTGTTTACCTCTCTCTCTGCCCCCCCTCTCACTGTCCCCGTCTCTCTGTCTCCCACCTCTCTCTGTTCCCCCCCGTCCCTCTCTCTCTCTCTGTCCCCTTTCTCTCTCTGTCCCCCCTCTCTGTCCCCCGCTCTCTTTCCCACTCTCTCTCTCTGCCCCCCTCTCTCTGCCCCTCTCTCTCTCTGTCCCCCACTCCCTCTGTCCCCCTCTCTCGCTGTCCCCCTCTCTCACTGTCCCCTCTCATCTGTCCTCTCTCTCTCTGCTCCCCTCTCTCTGCCTCCCCTCTCTCTGCCCTCCCTTGTCTGCCCCTCTCTCTGCTCCACACTCTCTCTGCCCCTCTCTCCCTCTGTTCCCCTCTCTGTCTGCCCCCTCTCTCTCTGCCCCCTGTCTCTACCCCCCTCTCTCTCTGCCCCTCTCTCTCTTACCCCTCTCTCTCTCTGTTCCCCTCTCTCTCTGTCTCCCCCTCTCTCTCTGTCCCCCTCTCTCTCTGCCTCCTCTTTATCTCTCGCCATCTCTTCCCCATCTCTCCTTGCCCCCTCTCTCTCTGCCCCCTCTCTCTCTGTCCCCCATTCCATCTGTTCCCCTCTCTCTGTCTCCCTCTCTTTCTGCCCCCTCTCTCTCTGTCCCCCTTCCTCTCTGTCCCCCTCTCTCTCTTTCCCCTTCTCTCTCTGTCCCTCTCTCTCTGTCCCCCTCTCTCCCTCGCCCTCTCTCTGCCCCCCTCTCTCTGACCCCCTCTCTCTCTGCCCCCCTCACTCTGTCCCCTCTCTCTCTGTCCCCGTCTCTCTGTTCCCCTCTCTCTGTCCCCCTCTCTCTCTGTCCCCCTCTTTCTCTGTCCCCTTCTCTCTCTGCCCCCTCTCTCATCCCCCCCTCTCCCCCTCTCTCTCTCACTCATCCCCTCTCTCTCTGTCCCCCTCTCTCTGTCCCGCCTCTCTGTCATCCACTCTCTGTCGCCATCTCTCTGTCCCCTTCTCTCTCTATCCCCTTCTCTCTCTGTCGCCCCTCTCTCTGTCCCCCCTCTGTCTGTCCACCCTCTCTCTCACTGTCCCCCCCCCCGTCGCCTTCTCTCTGACCTCTCTCTCCCTGTCCCATCACTCTCTGTCCTGCCCTCTCTCTGTCCACTTCTCTCTCTGTACCCCTCTCTCTGTCCCCCCTCTCTGTCCCCCCTCCCTGTACCCCCTCTGTCGACCCCCTCTGCCCCCCTCTCTGTCCCCCCCTCTCTGACCCCCGCTCTCTCTGCCTTCCCCTCTCTGTCCACCCCTCTCTCTGTCCCCTCTCGCTCTGTCTCCCTCTCTCCCTGTCCCCTCTCTCTCTCTGCCCCCCGTCTCTCTCAGCCCCCCTCTCTCTCTGTCCCCCTCTCTCTGTTCCCCCCTCTCTCTGCCCCCCTCTGTCTGTTTTCCCCTCTCTCTCTGTCCCCGTCTCTCTGTCCCCCTCTTTCTCTGTCCCCTTCTCTCTCTGCCCCCCTCTCTCTTCCCCCCCGGTCGCCCCCTCTCTCTCTCCCCCCCTCTCTCTCTGTCCCCCCCTCTCTCTGTCATCCTCTCTCTGTCATCCTCTCTCTGCCCCCCTCTCTCTGTCCCTCTCTTTCTGTCCCACTCTCTCTCTGTCACCCCTCTCTCTGTCCCCCCTTCTCACCCCCACTCTGTCTGCCTCTCTCTGTCCCTCTCTTTCTGTCCCCCGCTCTCTCTGTCCCCCACCCTCTATGTCCCCCTCTCTCTGTCCCCCACTTTCTCTGTTCCCTTTCTCTCTGTTCCCCCCTCCATCCCCCCACTCTCTGACCCCCTCTCTCACCCCCACTCTGTACCCCTTCCTCTGACCCCCATTCTCTGTCACCCACCCTCTATCCCCCTCTATCCCCCCTCTCTGTGACCCCCTCTACCTCTGCCTTTTCCGTCACACTCTCTCTCACGCCCTCTCTCTGCTCCCCTTTCTCTGTGCCCCTCTCTCTGTCCCCCCTCTCTCTGACCCCCTCTCTCTGTTCCCCCCTCTCTCTCTGTCCCCCTCTCTCTCTCTGAACCCCTCACTCTGTTCCACTATCTCTGCCCCGATCTCTCTCTCTTTCCCCACTCTCTCTCTCTGTCCCCATCTATCTCCCCCACTCTCTGTGCCCCTCTCGCTGTGCCCATCTCTCTGTCCCCCTCTCTCTGACCCCCTCTACCTCCCACTTTTTCTGTCCCCCATCTCTGACCCACTCTATCACTCCCACTCCCTGTACACCTCTCTCTTCCCCCTCTCTCTCTTCCCCCCATCTCTCTGCCCCCTCTCTCTGCCCCTCTACCTCTGTCCCCTCTCTCTCTGTCCCTCTCTGTCCCCTCTCTCTCTGACCCCCTCTCTCTGACCCCCTTTCTCTTTGTCCCCTCTCTCTCTGATCCCCTCTCTCTGTCCCCCTCTCTCTCTGTCCCCCACTCTCTCTGTCCCCCTCTCTCTCTGTCCCCCCCTCTCTCTGTCCCTCTCTCTCTGTCTCTCTCTCTCTCTGACCACCTCTATCTCCCCCACTCTCTGTCGTCTCTTTCTGTCACTCTCTCTCTGCCCTCCTCTCTCTGTCCCCCCTCTGTGTCCCGCCTCTATATGTCCCCTCTCTCT
Organism: Chiloscyllium punctatum; assembly: GCF_047496795.1. NCBI lineage: Eukaryota > Metazoa > Chordata > Chondrichthyes > Orectolobiformes > Hemiscylliidae > Chiloscyllium > Chiloscyllium punctatum. Next base: position 54,358,825 of record NC_092788.1, on the reverse strand, counting down.
TTGTCCCCCTCTCTCTGATCCCCTTCATCTCCCCCACTCGCTGTCCCCTCTCTCTGTCTGCCTCTCTCTCTCACCCGCTCTCTCTGCCTCCCTCTCTCTGTCCCCCTCTCTCTCTCCCCCTCTCTCTCCCCCTCTCTATCTCCCCCTCTCTCTCTCCCCCCTCTCTCTGATCCCCCTTTCTCTGTGCCTCTAACTTTGTCGCCCTCTCTCTACGCCCTCTCTGTCACCATCTCTCTGTCCCCCCTCCCTCTGTCCCCTTCTCTCTCTGACCCCCTCTCTCTTTGACCCCTCTCTCTGTCCCACTCTCTCCGCCCCTCTCTCTCTGTTCCCTCTCTGTCCCCTTCTATCTCTTCTATCTCCCCCACTCTCTGTGCCACTCACTCTGTCGCCCTCTCCCTGTCCACCCTCTCCCTCCCACCCACCTCTATCTTTCCCCTCTCTCTGTCCCCCCTCTCGCTGTCCCCCTCTCTCCCTGTCCCCCTCTCTCTCTGTCCTCCCTCTCTCTGTCCCCCGCCTCTCTCTGTCCCCCCTTGTCCCCCTATCTCTCTGTCCCCCTCTCTCTCTATCCTTCCCTCTCTCTGACCCCTTCTCTGTGTGTCCCTCTCTCTCTGTCCCCCCATTCTCTGTCCCCCCTCTCTCTTTCCCCGCCGCCCCCCGTCTCTCTGTCCCCCCCCCGTCTCTCTGTCACCCCTCTCTCTCTGCCCCCCTCTCTCTCTGCCCCCCCCCTCTCTGCCCCGTCTCTCTCAGCCCCCCTCTCTCTCTGTCCCCCTCTCTCTGTTCCCCCCCTCTCTCTGCCCCCCTCTGTCTGTGTTCCCCTCTCTCTCTGTCCCCCTCTCTCTGCCCCCCTCGCTCTCTTTCCCCTCTCTCTCTGTCCTCCTCTCTCTGTCCCCCTCTTTCTCTGTCCCCTCCTCTCTCTGCCCCCCGTCTCTCTCCCCCCTCTCTCTCTCTCCCCCTCTCTCTCTGTCCCCCCCTCTCTCTGCCATCCTCTCTCTGCCCCCCCTCTCTGTCCCTCTCTTTTGTCCCACTCTCTCTCTGCCCCCCCTCTCTGTCCCCCCTTCTCACCCCCACTCTGTCTGCCTCTCTCTGCCCCCCTCTCTCTGTCCCTCTCTTTCTATCCCCCTCTCTCTCTGTCCCCCACCCTCTCTGTCCCCCCCTCTCTGTCCCCCACTTTCTCTCTCCCCTCTCTCTGTTCCCCTCTCTCTTTGTCTCCCTCTCTCTCTGTCCCACTCTCTCTGACCCCTCTCTCATTATGTCCTCCCCTATTTCTCTCTCTCTCTCCCTCCCTCACCTTATCTCTCCCTTCCCTCTCTCTCTCTCTGAGTCATTCCCTGCTCCTTCGCTCTCTCTCCATCTTCTCTCACTCTCGATCCCCCTATCTTGGTCTCTCTCTCCCCACCACCCTCCGTTTCTCTCTAACTGAATCTCTCTCACTTCTGTCCCACCCTTACTCTCTCTCTCTGACACACTCTGTGTCGCTGGTCCTTCCCTCTCCCTCTGACCCAGAGACTGCAGGTTGGTGGTGAGTCTGCTTGTGGGGTGGGGGGGGGGGTGCGGCGTGTGGGTGTGAGATGATCGAGAGATGTGGGAAGTGCGAGGTGGGGAAAATGGGGTAGAGCCAGAATTGTGAGAAGGAGATAGAGACGGCAGGAGAGAGAGAGAGAGAGAGAGAGAGGGTGAGGGGGAGAGAGAAGAATGGAGGCAGGTGGATAAACTCATGTTGGTGGTGTGAGAGAGAGAGAGGGGGAGAGTGAGGCAGAAAGAATAGTGGAGGCAGGTGGAGAAACCGGGGTTGGGGGCTCTGAGAGGGGACCAGAGAGAGTGAAAGGGAGAGGTGGTGAGAAAGAGAGATTGTGCAGGAAGGGAGAGATGGAGAGAATTGAGAAGGAAAAGTGGGGGTGAGCAATTGGGGAGGCCAGGTTGGAATGGGGGGGTCAGAGGGAGTTAAACCCAGCTCCTGAGCTCAGGGCGCGGTGCCCTCCCCTTCCCTGAGGACCAGGACTTGGGGCTGAGTCTGTCTCTCTCCAGTTCAGCTTCTCCAACACAGACACACAACAACATCGGTCACTCTGCTGCTCGGCACGATTTAATCAACATTTTTATTGGTTACAAATGGAAGTGATGGATACAGTCAGTGGGATGGTGCCTTTTCTCACTGGCCCCTGAGTTGTGAGAAACATTGAAATGTTTCCCTGTAACCCCCCTGGGGGATAAGGATGGACAAACCAGCGCTACCCTCAGTCTGTTACCATAGCGACAGGCTGCTCCATCACTGAAACACTGAACTGAAATGAGAAAATCCCAGATGGATCGATTAATGAGGGAATTTGATGGATGGATGGATTTGGGTGAAGGGATATTTCAGCACATTCTTCAGCTGCTGCCTGAACTTAGTCTGGGTCACGGCATAAATCGCGGTGTTTGTGCAGCAACTGAGGAGCTGCAGCATGAAGCCCCATTCCTGCACAAAGAGATGGAGATACAGAGGGGTATCCACAATCCACCACATCCGTCTCCATATAGAATACAGCATGAACGTTGACCATAACAGGATGAAATTGGCCGAGATCACAAACAGTAAAATGATGGATTTTTTTCGGTTTCTCATTTCAGTGTCAGACTGAGCGTCCCCATTGGTGTGAGCGCGGAGTCTCCTGCGGGCTCTGCTGGTCACTAAAATGTGTCTGACGGTGAGAACATTGAGCAGCAGAACCAGGAGAAATGGGACAAACGGGGTTAGAATGTAGTGGAGGGACTCGATTGTGATCCAGACAATGGAGTCATAAACAGCGACTGTTACACCACAAAACTGGGGGCGGTTCCCCAGCCGATACCAAGCCTCGAGAATAAAATACCAGAAAATGTTCTTTAAACAGCTCAGCACAGTCACTGCTCCCAGAACCACAGCCGCCGTTTTCTCACTGCAATATTTACTTTTCAGCTTCTGGCAACAAATGGCCACAAGCCGATCAAAGGTGAAAGTGACGGTGAACCAGACAGAGCAGTCGGTGGCTGCATAAAGCAGGACGGCGTGGATATTACACACGGGGACGGAGACCCACAGGAAATAAAACTGTTCCCGATAAACAATGGGAATGTGTCTCAGGATAAGGTCGAGGATAATGACCAGGAGATCCGCCGCTGCCATGGCCCCCAGGTAACGTCTGACACATGGAGACAATCCACAATCTTTATAAAGCAGGACGTAGATGGTCACTACGTTAACTGTGAGGAAGGAAAACAAACCCATTATCCATCAGCCTGGAGGCAAAGGGACCCGTTTGATCGGGGACCCAGTGAGATTTACAAATGTGTCCCTGTATTCAGGGATTTATTGAAATAATTGGAGCTGGAATAACAAATTAGATTAGATTACTTACAGTGTGGAAACAGGCCCTTCGGCCCAACAAGTCCACACCGCCCCGCCGAAGCGTAACCCACCCCTACATCTACATTTACCCCTTACCTAACACTATGGGCAATTTAGCATGGCCAATTCACCTGGCCTGCACATCTTTTGGACTGTGGGAGGAAACCGGAGCACCCGGAGGAAACCCACGCAGACACGGGGAGAATATGCAAAATCCACACAGTCAGTCGCCTGAGGTGGGAATTGAACCCGGGTCTCAGGCGCTGTGAGGCAGCAGTGCCAACCACTGTGCCACCGTGCCGCCCACTAATGGGAAGGTCGGAATTACTGACAAAAATGTGACATAAACCACAAGAAACCCTCCCTCCCCAAACACACAGAGACACATCCATAAGGACAGATGGTTTCTCGAACATTCCCACACACTCGATCACTCGAGAGCAGATACAGGTCACTCCTTCCCAGTTCCTAATACGGAGGGTGGGAACGTTACTGTCCTGAAGGATTCTGTCCCAGTTTCCTGAAGACAAATGGAGTTTGGGAATTCCTGTATTTTGGTCTAAATTCTGGTCGATCCTGTGTCGGGAAGTAATGTAAACGCAGGGAAAACGTATTCACCCCTTTAACTGCCTGAGCGGCCTTCGGAACAGTGTCTCCTTCTCCCTGGAACGGGATCTCTTCCCTCGGGATCTTATCGTTTGTTCAATTCACTGACGTCCGGCCGTTCACAAACAATGTCGGGGACAGAACGTTCCGGGGAATGTCAGTTATAGAATGTCGGGGACAGAACGTTCCGGGGAATGTCAGTTATAGAATGTCAGGGACAGAACGTTCCGGGGAATGTCAGTTATAGAATGTCGGGGACAGAACGTTCCGGGGAATGTCAGTTATAGAATGTCGGGGACAGAACGTTCCGGGGAATGTCAGTTAGAGAATGTTGGGGACAGAACGTTCCGGGGAATGTCAGTTATAGAATGTCAGGGACAGAACGTTCCGGCGAATGTCAGTTATAGAATGTCGGGGACAGAACGTTCAGGTGAATGTCAGTTATAGAATGTCAGGGACAGAACGTTCCGGGAATGGCAGTTATAGAATGTCGGGGACAGAACGTCCCGGGGAATGTCAGTTATAGAATGTCGGGGACAGAACGTTCCGGGGAATGTCAGTTATAGAATGTCGGGGACAGAACGTTCCGGGGAATGTCAGTTAGAGAATGTTGGGGACAGAACGTTCCGGGGAATGTCAGTTAGAGAATGTCAGGGACAGAACGTTGCGGCGAATGTCAGTTATAGAATGTCGGGGACAGAACGTTCAGGTGAATGTCAGTTATAGAATGTCAGGGACAGAACGTTCCAGGGAATGACACTTATAGAATGTCGGTGACAGAACGTCCCGGGGAATGTCAGTTATAGAATGTCAGGGACAGAACGTCCCGGGGAATGTCAGTTATAGAATGTCAGGGACAGAACGTTCCGGGGAATGTCAGTTATAGAATGTCGGGGACAGAACGTTCAGGTGAATGTCAGTTATAGAATGTCGGGGACAGAACGTTCCGGTGAATGTCAGTTATAGAATTTCGGGGACAGAACGTTCAGGTGAATGTCAGTTATAGAATGTCAGGGACAGAACGTTCCGGGGAATGTCAGTTATAGAATGTCAGGGACAGAACGTTCCGGGGAATGTCAGTTATAGAATGTCAGGGACAGAACGTTCCGGGGAATGTCAGTTATAGAATGTCGGGGACAGAACGTTCAGGTGAATGTCAGTTATAGAATGTCGGGGACAGAACGTTCAGGTGAATGTCAGTTATAGAATGTCGGGGACAGAACGTTCCGGGGAATGTCAGTTATAGAATGTCGGGGACAGAACGTTCAGGTGAATGTCAGTTATAGAATGTCAGGGACAGAACGTTCCGGGGAATGTCAGTTATAGAATGTCGGGGACAGAACGTTCCGGTGAATGTCAGTTAGAGAATTTCGGGGACAGAACGTTCAGGTGAATGTCAGTTATAGAATGTCGGGGACAGAACGTTCAGGTGAATGTCAGTTATAGAATGTCGGGGACAGAACGTTCAGGTGAATGTCAGTTATAGAATGTCAGGGACAGAACGTTCCGGGGAATGTCAGTTATAGAATGTCGGGGACAGAACGTTCCGGGGAATGTCAGTTATAGAATGTCGGGGACAGAACGTTCAGGTGAATGTCAGTTATAGAATGTCGGGGACAGAACGTTCCGGGGAATGTCAGTTATAGAATGTCGGGGACAGAACGTTCAGGTGAATGTCAGTTATAGAATGTCGGGGACAGAACGTTCAGGTGAATGTCAGTTATAGAATGTCAGGGACAGAACGTTCCGGGGAATGTCAGTTATAGAATGTCGGGGACAGAACGTTCCGGGGAATGTCAGTTATAGAATGTCGGGGACAGAACGTTCCGGGAATGTCAGTTATAGAATGTCAGGGACAGAACGTCCCGGGGAATGTCAGTTATAGAATGTCAGGGACAGAACGTTCAGGTGAATGTCAGTTATAGAATGTCAGGGACAGAACGTTCCGGGGAATGTCAGTTATAGAATGTTGGGGACAGAACGTTCCGGGTAATGTCAGTTATAGAATGTCGGGGACAGAACGTTCCGGGGAATGTCAGTTATAGAATGTCAGGGACAGAACGTTCTGGGGAATGTCAGTTATAGAATGTCAGGGACAGAACGTTCAGGTGAATGTCAGTTATAGAATGTCGGGGACAGAACGTCCCGGGGAATGTCAGTTATAGAATGTCGGGGACAGAACGTTCAGGTGAATGTCAGTTATAGAATGTCAGGGACAGAACGTTCCAGGGAATGACAGTTATAGAATGTCGGGGACAGAACGTCCCGGGGAATGTCAGTTATAGAATGTCAGGGACAGAACGTTCCGGGGAATGTCAGTTATAGAATGTCAGGGACAGAACGTTCCAGGGAATGACACTTATAGAATGTCGGGGACAGAACGTCCCGGGGAATGTCAGTTATAGAATGTCAGGGACAGAACGTCCCGGGGAATGTCAGTTATAGAATGTCAGGGACAGAACGTTCCGGGGAATGTCAGTTATAGAATGTCGGGGACAGAACGTTCAGGTGAATGTCAGTTATAGAATGTCGGGGACAGAACGTTCCGGTGAATGTCAGTTATAGAATTTCGGGGACAGAACGTTCAGGTGAATGTCAGTTATAGAATGTCAGGGACAGAACGTTCCGGGGAATGGCAGTTATAGAATGTCAGGGACAGAACGTTCCGGGGAATGTCAGTTATAGAATGTCAGGGACAGAACGTTCCGGGGAATGTCAGTTATAGAATGTTGGGGACAGAACGTTCCGGGTAATGTCAGTTATAGAATGTCGGGGACAGAACGTTCCGGGGAATGTCAGTTATAGAATGTCAGGGACAGAACGTTCCGGGGAATGTCAGTTATAGAATATCAGGGACAGAACGTTCAGGTGAATGTCAGTTATAGAATGTCGGGGACAGAACGTCCCGGGGAATGTCAGTTATAGAATGTCGGGGACAGAACGTTCAGGTGAATGTCAGTTATAGAATGTCAGGGACAGAACGTTCCAGGGAATGACAGTTATAGAATGTCGGGGACAGAACGTCCCGGGGAATGTCAGTTATAGAATGTCAGGGACAGAACGTTCCGGGGAATGTCAGTTATAGAATGTCAGGGACAGAACGTTCCAGGGAATGACACTTATAGAATGTCGGGGACAGAACGTCCCGGGGAATGTCAGTTATAGAATGTCAGGGACAGAACGTCCCGGGGAATGTCAGTTATAGAATGTCAGGGACAGAACCTTCCGGGGAATGTCAGTTATAGAATGTCGGGGACAGAACGTTCAGGTGAATGTCAGTTATAGAATGTCGGGGACAGAACGTTCCGGTGAATGTCAGTTATAGAATTTCGGGGACAGAACGTTCAGGTGAATGTCAGTTATAGAATGTCAGGGACAGAACGTTCCGGGGAATGGCAGTTATAGAATGTCAGGGACAGAACGTTCCGGGGAATGTCAGTTATAGAATGTCAGGGACAGAACGTTCCAAAAATGACAGTTATAGAATGTCGGGGACAGAACGTCCCGGGGAATGTCAGTTATAGAATGTCGGGGACAGAACGTTCCGGGGAATGTCAGTTATAGAATGTCAGGGACAGAACGTTCCAGGGAATGACAGTTATAGAATGTCGGGGACAGAACGTCCCGGGGAATGTCAGTTATAGAATGTCGGGGACAGAACTTTCCGGGGAATGTCAGTTATAGAATGTCAGGGACAGAACGTTCCGGGGAATGTCAGTTATAGAATGTCGGGGACAGAACGTCCCGGGGAATGTCAGTTATAGAATGTCGGGGACAGAACGTTCCGGGGAATGTCAGTTATAGAATGTCAGGGACAGAACGTTCCAGGGAATGACAGTTATAGAATGTCAGGGACAGAACGTTCCGGGGAATGACAGTTATAGAATGTCAGGGACAGAACATTCCGGGGAATGACAGTTATAGAATGTCAGGGACAGAACGTTCCGGGGAATGACAGTTATAGAATGTCAGGGACAGAACGTTCCGGGGAATGTCAGTTATAGAATGTTGGGGACAGAATATTCTGGGGAACCCCTTGACCTGTCGATGACCTTTCCCCCTTACCCACCAACATGATGTCCTGTAACTGGACACACTGTAACATTAATGGGGTGAGAGACGGAGGGTCCAATCACAGGAATGGGAACGAAAGGCATTGCCCGAGCAGCTGAAAGGGTTAGATATACCACATTCTCAATCCACCTCACAGAACCAGCCCAGACACCATACACCCAGCGGAGATATCTGTTCACCGGGGAACACTGTACAGACCAGGCCAGTGTCCTGCTCAGTACAACCCAGCAATCTGTCCAGATTCATCCATTACACTGGGACAGTACAACCCAGCAATCTGTCCAGTTTCATCCATTACACTGGGACAGTACAACCCAGCAATCTGTCCAGATTCATCCATTACACTGGGACAGTACAACCCAGCAATCTGTCCAGATTCATCCATTACACTGGGACAGTACAACCCAGCAATCTGTCCAGAATCATCCATTACACTGGGACAGTACAACCCAGCAATCTGTCCAGATTCATCCATTACACTGGGACAGTACAACCCAGCAATCTGTCCAGATTCATCCATTACACTGGGACCGTACAACCCAGCAATCTGTCCAGATTCATCCATTACACTGGGACAGTAAAACCCAGCAATCTGTCCAGATTCATCCATTACACTGGGACAATACAACCCAGCAATCTGTCCAGATTCATCCATTACACTGGGACAGTACAACCCAGCAATCTGTCCAGATTCATCCATTACACTGGGACAATACAACCCAGCAATCTGTCCAGATTCATCCATTACACTGGGACAGTACAACCCAGCAATCTGTCCAGATTCATCCATTACACTGGGACAGTACAACCCAGCAACCTGTCCAGATTCATCCATTACACTGGGACTGTACAACCCAGCAATCTGTCCAGATTCATCCATTACACTGGGACAGTACGACCCAGCAATCTGTCCAGATTCATCCATTACACTGGGACAATACGACCCAGCAATCTGTCCAGATTCATCCATTACACTGGGACAGTACAACCCAGCAATCTGTCCAGATTCATCCATTACACTGGGACAGTACAACCCAGCAATCTGTCCAGATTCATCCATTACACTGGGACAGTACAACCCAGCAATCTGTCCAGATTCATCCATTACACTGGGACAGTACAACCCAGCAATCTGTCCAGATTCATCCATTACACTGGGACAGATGGCGAGGGAATCAGTTTAATATCATCACATGTGAGGGGTTTGGGGTACAGACAGAGAGGGGGAGACTGAGAGACAGTGTCATGGAAGGATGTGTTCCCAGGATTCAGAATGTTGAAATGTAGACACTTCGATAACATCCTGTAACATGAGCCTGTCTTCCCAGGAAAGATGGGAAAATGGGATATTGGTGTGAAGTCAGATGATCATTTGTTGTGCATCTTTGTAACTGCAATTAGTTTCAACAGAATCGACGCCTCATTTGGGCAGATTCAAACAATAATTTATCTTCGTTTGATTTTCCTTGAATGTGACAGAGGGATCGTCCACACGAGGCCGAGCTAGTTTCCTGGTGCTATCGAACTCACCTCATGAACTACCCAGCCCACCCGATGGTGTCCCTCTCATTCAATACCAGCCCGATTCTTCCACCCATCATGACTGGAGGTACTCACTATTGACGGGTGCCCCTGGATATTCCGTGATCCCTGGCACTGGGGCCATCTTTAAAAGGCCAAGGGGCACACGGTTGAGCTTTCTCAGTTTGGAGCTGCCCTGCCCAGTTTACCCCGAGCATGGCAGATAAGGGGCAATTACACCACGGTTTGTCGACAGGGGCAAGGAGGTCTTGGTGGATGGGCTAGTACAGAGGGGGACCATTCACTTTCCAGAGGAGGCCACACCACCAGACCCACCGAGCATGGTCTGAGCTCCCCACCCAGCTCAGTGCAGTATCTGCGGTCTGAAGAAATGTCCAGCAACACAGGACAGGCATCAATAACCTTCCCCACTCTGTCAGGATAAGGGTCACCGTATTCTCTCTGCTCCCTCACACTCACTGTATATCTGTTATAGCACCGACCCCCGAACAAGGCTCATGGTCAACCACTCTCACTACTGCATGCAGCATCTTCTCTCTCTGTCTCAGTCTCTCCCTCTCCCTCTCTCTACCCCCCTCCCTCCACTTCACCCCCACACTAATAACACTGCATTGATACAACACTGTGGACTGACTCCCTCCGGAAACCTCACTATGACCCCCTCCCTGCCTACACTAACACTAACAGCAGGACCACCCACTCCCACCCTCACTCTCCCTCCCTTTCTCCCATTCCAAGAGAAACAGCCTGGAATAGGACAGAAAGGGCCTATCCGGATGGTGGAGTGCCCGATATCCGTTCCCTCACCCCCCTCCCCCTGCCATGTGGGGAGGACCCTGGTACGAGCTGGAGGGGACCGGGACGTCTCGTGTGGAGATTCTGATACATCTGCGTCCCACCGACCGAGTCAGGAGCAATGTTCAGTGAAGGGCAATTCTCACTTTAAACCCACTGGCAGCTCTGTTTCCCCCGGCACAACTTCGAAGCCGTGGCCCTGATGCCATCTCCCTTTTGTGTCGAGCTGGTACAAAGGGAATCCCCCCGGTCTCGGTGGGCAGGAGGGTGGGCTCACATCACATCGTCTCCACCACCTCCCAGGAAGGGAGCACGGAGACTCCCTCCTACACCTCCCCCTGTAAACAGCTCAGATACTGAAACTAATCTGTGATAGTTACTGCTCTCCCTACCTGCCCTGATATCTTCAACAATCTGTGCTCATATACACCTAGGGCCCTCTGTTCCTGCACCCCCTTTATAATGGCACAGCCTGTTTTAAACTGTCTTTCATTGTCTTTCCTACCAAAGTGTCTCACCTCAAACTGCTCTGCACTGATCCCCATCTGCCCGAAAACTACTCCAACGTATCACTGTCCTGTCAGAGTTCCACACTGTCCTCCATAGACTTCAGAGTTCTTCCAGGTTCGCTGCCACCTACAAACATTGAGATTGTCATAGCGTCACAGTCCCCATGAAACAACTGAAATCCTGCCCCACATACACGAGTGTGAGCAAGTGAAATACTGATATATTCCTATGGACAAAGTCGAATAATGACATGCTGTCACTGAAGCAACAAAAGTCCTGACACACACCAGACGGAGCGAATGAAATATTGACAAACCACAGAGCAAGAGGAATCCGGATAGGTCCCACTTATCGATATTCATCAGGGTATAATGTGATGAAGTTGAAAGCGTGTACTATACCATTAAGAGAGAGGGAATGCTGTTCTGAACTGAGAGCTTACAAACTCCTGTGATACGAGAGGGTGGCAGACCCTGAAACAGTATATTGCTATAGAGCTGGAGTCGGGTAATAAGCAGTTAAGAGAAAGAGAGTCCCAGAATTGTGAATAGTTGATGTAAAATGTTCACTTTCAGAGTGAAAAAACGAAATTGGTCGTTTTATTTAAACAGTGGAATTTGGCAGATCTGTCCCTCATATTTTAACAGTTTACGATGCGAATTGAGCATTTCTTTATGTTTCATTTAAGTTACCAGATGAGCTTCACGCCGTGTCCTAACCATCCCCGTGTGTGTATCTGTGTGTCTCTGTGTGGGGCAGCTCTGGCACTCTCTGTGGTGCTTAAAGTGATGCAATGCCACCCTCTGCTGGCCTCCACACGCCACTGCACAGGCATTGGCGGAGGGTGAAAACCAACAGGGATTCATTCAGAGAGGGGGAGGGAGAGGGCAGCTGCTCGCAGCACCATCCAAACTGATGTCTTATCCATGGACTGATCTAAATGTCCTTTAAATGTTGTAACTGTCCCTGTTTTCACCACTTCCTCTGGAAGTTCATTCCACACACAAGCCAGCTTCTGTCTAAAATAATTACCTCTCATGACTTTCGTAAATCTTTTTTCCTCGCACCTTGAAAATCCCTCAATTTTGAATCCTCAACTCTAGAGAAAAGACATCAGTCCTTCAGCTTCTCTGTACCCCTCATTAATTTATAAACCTCTGTAAAGTTACTGCTTAATCTCATATTCTTCAGTGAAAAAAGTCCCAGCCGATCCAGCCTCTCCTTGTAGCTCACTCCCTCCTGTCCCAGCAACATCCAGGTTAATCTCTTCTCAATCCTCTCCAGCTTAATAATATCAAGGTCAATAATATCAAAGTGAATAGTCAAGGTATTTTCTAAGGGTACGGGGAGTCCAAAACTAGAGGACATAGGGTTAAGGTGAGAGGGGAAACATTTAAATGTGACCTAAGGGGCAAATTTTTCACTCAGAGGGTGGTGTGCCTATGGAATGAGCGGGCAGGGTGACCAGACTAGACACAGTATTCTAGAAGAGATCTCAACAATGTCTTGTACAACCACAACATGACATCCCCATTCCGATACTCAAAGGGTCTGACCAATGAAGGCATGTGTGTTAAACACCTTCTTAACCACACTATCTATATGAGATGCAAATTTGAAAGAATTATACCTGACGGCCTAGGTTTCTGTACTACAGCACTGCCAAAGGCCCTGCTTTTAATTGTATAGGTCCTGCTGTTGTTTGATTTACCAAATCCAATACCTCGCATTAATCCAAACTAAACTCCATCCGCCACCCCTCAGCCCAGTGAGTGACATTACTGTCACCTCAACCTCTCCCTTCAATTTTAAAATGCCCATCCCTCTCCAGGAGGCCTACACACTCCGGCCTTGAGTTTCACAAAGACCCTGAGCTTGGGTTGCCTTGTGTGGTTAGGGGGAGGAGGGACAGATTGCAGACACAGTCAGTGGGGAGGAGAGGCTGGACAGTAATCAGCGGCCTGGTATCATTTCATGGTTTTAGGAAAAGGGGAGTCGCACGTGAGAGTTGGGTAAGAGTGATCGGTGTTTTGGGGTCAGAAATTAAGCTCTTCCTTCGTCTCTGGTGTTCAGTAATAAATATCTATTTGAGACCCTTCATTGGGCAGAGTGTGTTTGCAGGATTTCTTTCCTTAATATTGTAGACTATAGATAATAGCGATTAAAGATTTTTATAGTTAATTTTGATGGCACAGCACGTACCCTTAATATCCTACAGTTGAGAACAACTATCTTGCGTTTGCTTAACAATACAAAGTGTTTTGTGCAGTTCAGTAATGGGAACCTGATTATAATAAATCCACACTGAGCTGAAAGTGGGCACTAAAATATGACCCAACATCTGTGTATGGTCGTGTCGTGGGTAGTGTCCCTGTCTATGAGCCAGAGCTCTGGATTTGATTCCAATTCCTGTACTAGTGTTCCTAGCTCTGGACTAGAAGGCCTGGATTCAAGTCCTGCCTGTTGCAGAGGTATGTCCCAGCATGTCAGAACAGTCTGATGAACAAACACACAGGAGAATAATGTTACAGCTTTATGGGTATTGTCGAGCGATGCTAGTGTCCCTGCCTCCGGGCACAAAGGTCCAGGCGTAAAGCCCACAGAAGTGTCTCAGGATACATCTGAACAAACTGATTAAAATGGATTTAAAATTGTGACTTGATGGAGAAGGAAGAGGTGTCAATATTGCATTTCAGAATTTAGCCCAGAATGAGTGAAAGTACATCCATCCGTGTTGATTGGGGTCACATTTCACAGCAGTGAAGGGTTTATAAAGTCAAAATGGCCATGGATAGGGTGAGTAGTCAGGGGTTTTTCCCCAGGTTAGGGTCGTCCAAAAATAGAGGGCATTGCTGGAAAGTGAGAGGGGAAAGGTTTTGAGGAGGCCTAAAGGGCACCATTTCACACAGAGGGTGGTGTGCGTATGGAATGAGCTGCCAGAGGAAGTGGTGGTGGCTGGTACAACTACAGCATCTGGGTACTGAGAGACCTGGTGAGCTTCTCCAGCAATTCCTGTATTTCTTTTAAAAATGCATTCAGTTTAACACAGGTATTCTGAATAAATTAAACATTTTTATTTTTTAATGACGCAGGGACATATAAATATATCTTCAAATTGACCGAGACCATTTTCTGTGAAGGGTATGGCTCTGTGTATGACAGCAGCAATGATGCACCGACATGGAACAGGGAATGTGATGGAGACATAGTTTGGACAATGTACAAGGAGACCTCACATGGTCCAGTTTGGGAGAGGATGACATTACTGTGTGATTCAACTCAGAGAGTGAGAAAATGTAATCTGCCTGAGAAGGAATGGCCTATTGCACTCTCTCTCCTTCATTGTTCCTCATCACAGCAATGTGTGCGAGCTAAAAAAAAAACCTCGACAGTCATCGTTACCATTCTTATTTTTATGGAATCCCTGCAGTGTGGAAACATGCCCTTCGACCCAACAAGTCCATAACAACCTTCCCAAACCATTCCCCTATACTTACCCCTGACTAATTCACATAACCAAGATTTCCCTGAACATTACAGACAATTTAGCATGACCAACCCACCGAACCTACACAGTTTGTGGTCGGAAACTAGATCACCCATTAGAAGTTCACACAGGTAAGGGGAGAATGTGCAAACTCCACACAGACAGTCACCCAAGGCTGGAATCGACCCCAAGTCCCTGGTGCTGTGAGGCAGCAGTGCTAACCACCGTGCTACCCTTTGGATGATCCCGAACCAGAATTCACTGGAATCTACTCACTGCCTAAAGCAAAGGGAGTTCAGCCAAATCCAAACTCTCCCAGGATGAAATCACATTGCTAGCAGCTTGTGTGAGTACAATATCTTCAGAAGCAGAATAACGTTTTGGACAATCTCACAATTTTTCCATTGTCATGAGTTCCAATAATAATTTGGACCAAGTTCTTTCAAGTTAAAATTGTGTGTGTGTGTGTGTGTGTGTGTGTGTGTGTGTGTGTGTCTCAGTGTGTGTGTGTGTATGTGTGTGTGTCTGTGTGTGTGTGTCAGTGTGTGTGTGTGTGTGTGTATATGTGCGTGTGTGTCAGTGTGTGTGTGTGTGTGTGTGTGTGTGTGTGTGTGTGTGTGTGTGTCTCAGTGTTTTTAGAATGGGAAATATTGATTATATAATTACAATATCCAAACGGTTTGCCATTCAGCTTTCCACCATATTTTGAGTAACATTGCTCTGGATCATAAACGTGTTGCTTTAGCAGATTAAAGAAACGAGCCTGACTTGTTCCTAAAACTGACCCTGACCCAGTCTGAGACCGATATGATCGGCCATATCACCGACCTGGTTACATTTAACATTTGTTGTGAGCAGTGGAAGAGTGGGACTAGAAAAGGAAACAGTGACCCAAAAGTCGGGGAATGATAGACGGGTGAGCCTGATGTCAGTGGTGGGTAAGTTGTTGGAGGGGTTTCAAAGGGATAGCATTTACATACATTTGGGAAGGCAAGGGCTGATTGGGGTAGACAACGTGTCTTTCTGTATGAGAAATCATGTCTCATTAATTTGGCTGAGTTTTTTGAAGAGATGACAAAGAAGATTGATGAAGGCAGTTTGGTAGACATTGTCTATATGGACTTCAGCAAGGTGTTCATTTAAAGAACAAAGAACAAAGAAAATTTACAGCCCAGGAACAGTCCCTTCGTCCTCCAAGCCTGAGCCGATCCAAATGTACTGTCTAAATCTGTCGGTCAATTCCTAAGCATCTGTATCCCTCTGCTCCCCACCTACTCATGCATCTGTCCAGACGCATCTTAAATGAATCGACCGTGCCTGCCTCTACCACCTCTGCTAGCAACACGTTCCAAACGCCCACCACCCTCTGTGTGAAGTACTTACCGCGTGTATCCCCTTTAAATATTCCACCTCTCACTTTGAAAGCACGACCTCTCATTACTGAATCCTTCAACCTGGGAAAAAGTTGATCTCTATCCACCCTGGCTATACCCTTCATGATTTTGCAAACGTTAATCAGGTCCCCCCTCAATCTCCTTTTATCTAGTGAAAATAAACCTAGCCTACTCAGCCTGCCTTCATAGCTAGTATTTCATTCTGATTGGAAGACAGATTAGTAAGTTTCAGTCACATAAGATACAGAGGAAGCCAGTCACAAATGACGTGAAGGAAGAGGGATATTTTTTAGCCTGGAAGCTTGTGAGCAGCAGTGTGCTGCAAGAATCAGTACTGAGTTCACTGCATTTCATCATTTATGTAAATGATTTAGATGTGAATATTGGGGCCATAGTTAGTAAGTTTACAGATGACATTAGAAAGGTGGTGTAGTAGATTATCTCAGAGTACAACTAGACCACAATTAGATGGGACAAAGGGGCAAGGAGTGACAGATGAAGTCTAATTTAGATAAATATGAAGCTTTGCATTTTGGGAAGGCAAATCA
This sequence comes from Chiloscyllium punctatum, assembly GCF_047496795.1. NCBI lineage: Eukaryota > Metazoa > Chordata > Chondrichthyes > Orectolobiformes > Hemiscylliidae > Chiloscyllium > Chiloscyllium punctatum. The sequence goes on along the minus strand of NC_092788.1, from coordinate 54,342,502 downwards.
GGGCAGATATTATATACTTCATGGTCAGGTCCTGGGGCATGTTGTGAAACAAAGGGACATAGGGCTGCAGGTGCATTGTTCCTTGAACGTGGAGTCGCAGGTAGAGAGTGTGGTGCTGAACACATTTGGCACATTTGCCTTAATCAGTCAGAGCATTGAGTATAGGAGTTGTGGTGGTATGTTGTATCTGTACAGGATGGTGGTGAGGCCGCTTTAAGAATACTGCGCACAACTCGGTTTTCTGCAGAAATGACTTACACGGATGTTCCAGGACTGGAGGTTTAAGCTTTAGGGAGAGTTTGATTAGGTTGAGGTGTTTCCCCCTGGAGTGTCAGAGGCTGAAGGGTGACATTGTGGACGTTTATATAATCATCAGAGGCATGGATATTCTGAACAGCCACGTTCTGCTCTCCAGGATTGGGGAGTCCAGAACAAGAGGGCATAGGCTGAAGGTGAGGGGGATTGATTTAGAAGGGACCTGAAGATAAATGTTTCACACAGAGAGTGGTGTGTGTACAGAAAGTGCTGTCAGAGGAAGTGCTGAAGGCGGTTACAACCGCACATTTAAAAAGTATCTGAAAGAAGAGGGATATTGGCCAAATGCTGGCAAATGGGACTAGATCGGATTTGATATCTGATCGCAGTGAACAGGTTGGACTAACGGGTCTGCTTTCGTTCTGCATGACTCTCTGATTCTATAAGAGGGATGGTGAAAAATTCTGTAAGGTCCTTTCAAGTCGGACTTCTCTTCTCTGGAAGTTTATCGTGCCTCTCTGTTTACATTGATTGAAAGCTGCATTAGTTAAATATTTGACAAAGAAGTGAGTCACGGATATTGGGATACAGACAGGAAAGTGGGGCTGAGACCCCAACCTGATCAGCCACAATCTTCGTTCCTGGTGGAGAAGGCTCAAAGTATCTAATGACCCACTCCTGCTCCCACGTCCCATGTTCCTGTGTGCCATTCAGCCCCTCATACCTGCTAGACAGGAACAGTTGAAGGCCACTTGCTCCTATAACCTGGTGCACAGAACCAGAGCAGACCATTCAGTCCCTCAAGACTGTCACACACGCTTTGAGGTGATTTGGAAAATGTAATTGGAAAATCCAGGCTGGGTATGAAAGAGGCCCCTCATCTCTCTTTAGAAAGCTTCCCCTATCTGCAGCTTGAGCTCCATTTGTTGGTCATGTTGTAGACCCAGATTCACTGTGAATACAGCCCACATACCTCACCCAGAGATGGCTCACAAAATCATCTAGTCTCCCTGACTGCAATATGCAATACCAGAATCATTCATAAAAATAACACCCACTAACTTTCCAATAACAGAAGGGGAGAACATCAGAAACAGGGGCATGTCGTTCACTCCCCAAACCTGCCTTGCCCTTCACTAAGATCATGGCTGATCTGCTCCTGGCCTCAAATCCTCTTTCATACCCAATTCTTCATAGCCCTCACCTCTCTGACAGGTCAATATCTATCTACCTCCTCTTCAAATACTTTCAGTCATCTAGCTCCCTGAACACTCTTGAGAAGAGAAATCCTGACATTCAATCCCACCTGTTTGAAGAAAACACGTGCTGCTCCTATATCATGGACTATTGATATGAAAAAAAGAGGTTCCCGGTAAAAATGAATGGCCCTGATATCAAGACAATGGTTGACATCTGTTGACATCAAGGAGCTGAACCTAATGGGAATCAGAGTAAACTCTCCAGTGTTTGGAGTCAAACATGGCACAAAGGAAGATGTTCATCATCTCAGTCCTGGGTCACCTCTGTGGGAGATCCTCAGGGTAGCTTCCTCTTCACAAACATCTTTAGCTGCTTCATCAATGTCTCCCCACCCTCACCCGCCCCACCATAAGATCAGAAGTGGGGATGGTCACTGAAGATTCAACAATGTTCAGAACGTTTTGTCCCCCGTCAGCTCCTGAATTGGTCTGTGTCTGTGTGCAGCAAGACCCAGACTCCATTGAGGCTTGTGCTGCTGAAGTATCAGTAACATTCATATACCAGCACAGCCTGACACTGCACATTGCCACAATAAAACAAGAGTTCATTCAGCACCTCACTCTGGTTTCACAGGAATATGAGGAAGTCGTTCAGCCCATTGACGTTACTGGAGATGAACTGGGATAGCCTATTCAGTGCCTCCAGCCTATTACTCAGGAGGAGAAGAAGTCTAGTATGATGGACCACAACAGAGCACCTCGAAAATATTTGATGGCAATAGCCTAGATTTTTATGTTTTCTTATTTTAAAGGAAATGTAAAGTGTCTGTTCCAGATGCAATGTGACTGGTCAAACTACTCGGTGTGAAGCAAAACACCATCTATTTCAACACGAAAGAAGAAATAACACCACAGAAAGAGGAATTTAGAATAACGTAATTGTATTGACAGCTTAACAGAATAATAGATCTAGGAACTATTACTAATGAACTGTTCCAATATAGGGAAATCCCATAAACACAGCCCTTGGCAAAAAGAAATATTCAGACACAGAATGTCACAAATATTTCTCCAATCCAGGAATTAAAAACAGCATCAAGAGAAAATTCAGAGAGAGCGGCAGCCAGGAAACATTCCCTGAAGCTTCCAACTCTGTGGAGACCCCAATAGTTTCTGATGTTACTGAGAAACCAAAACACAGAGATCCTTATCTGTGAGAGCTGGCCACACCCATTCAGGCTGCATTAAAATAAACACAAGGCTTCCCTAGCTGTTACTCAAGTGGTCTTAACTAGCCAGCTTGGTAACAATCGTTCAATCTCTCTCATAAAAGAAACCAGGATAAAAATAACCTCTTTAAGCTGCAGCATTGTCACACTTGTCAGCACATCTAGCTGTTAAACAGGAACCAGGGGTAACCAGCCAGTCCCTTGGCCCTATCCAATTGGACGAGGAAGAAGCCAGTCAGTCCCTTGAGTCACTTATACAGGAACAGTAGGAGGCCATTCCCACCTCAATGCACTTACACGGGGGCAGAATGAGGTAATTGATGCTGATTCCTGATGAATGTCTTATGCCCAATACGTCGATTCTCCTGCTTCTCGGATGCTGCCTGACTTGCTGTGCTTTTCCAGCAATGACTCTCTACTCTGATCTCCAGCATTGGCAGTCATAGGTGTCTACTAAATGATGCTCTAACATGATGAACAAGTGGGGCAGAGGCTGCACAGACAGACTGTTCCACGTTGTTCCAGGTGGCTCCGTTGCTCATAATAAACATGTGGGACTTTAACATGGCTTTCTAGTGGTAAGCAGGGAAGCCATATGTCTTGTGTGAAGTCTCAAGAAGGCACCTTACATCTCTGAGAAGACAGTCTGGTGTTCTCTATGTAGGGCGGAAGCTGGTGGGAATTGGTACCTGCTTCAGACGGAAGGTATTGTGGCTGCTGTTGGGGATTGTGAGCAACCTGACGTTCAGTACAGGGTTCACGCACCGACTGCACAATAACATGGGGAGAGTTATTTTAGGCATATAAACTATTAGGATAGTCACGTTAGACTGATAAATGGACTCTCTAAGTTCAAATAATCGTGATCTTGTTCATGTTGATCTTGTCCAGTGCACGTCCTGTGCAGTGTAACCTGTATGTCTTACTCTGTCCAAGTCTATTTCCACCCTATGATCTGTCTGGCCATGCTCACTATGATCTTCCTCCACTGCTCATAAGCAAAGTGTTTCCCTGTACTGAGGTACACGTGACAATAAATCAAACCAATCAATCCTGGGTAAAGTATGGAATTTCTCACCCTATCAATGTGTCTTTTGGAAATAAGGGATCGCTGCCACTCCTCGTGTTTCAGCATCACCATTTCTTCGTCTCTCACAGCTCTACAGATTAAACACTCAGCTTATTCACTCTATCCCCATGTTACCATCACCGGTGTCTGTCGTAAGGAGATCATTCCTTACAAAGGACATCAAATCTGCACAGAGTGCCCCTAATGCTCTCTCAGCAAGGCTCTACAACAGCAGGAAGATGGCTTTACTTATGTACTTGAATCATCTTACAATAAAGGACAGCATACCATTGACTGCATCCATTACTTACACAGGGTTTGATTCAGACCGGTCAGCATAGACTTGTGAGTGGGAGATCATGCTTGCCAAATTTCTTAGAGTCCTTTGGTGAAGTGACCAAGAATGTTGATGAGGGCAGAGCGGTTAACGTAGTTTCTATGGATTTCAGTAAGGCCTTCGATAAGTTTCCACATGGCAGGCTGCTCTGGAAGGTTCCATCACGTAGAATACTGGGGGAAATTGGCCAATTGGATACACAGTTGGCTTGTTGATAGGTAGCAGAGGGTTTACTGGAAGGATGCTTGTCAGACTGGAGGTTGGGTCCATAGCTGTTTGTTATCTATGATTTGGTTGAGAATGTACAAGGCATGATTAGTAAGTTTGTAGATGACACTAAAGTAAGTGGCAGCATGATCAGTGAGGAAGTTTATAAGAAATTGCAGCAGGACTTTAATCAGGTGGGGAAGTGGGCTGAGAAATGGCAAATGGAATTTCATATAGATGTGTGAGGTCTTGCAGTTTGGAATCTCAAATCAAGGTGGGAGTTTCACGGTGAATGGGCGGGCCTTAAGGGGTGTAATGGGCAGAGAGACCTTGTAATTCATGTGCACAGTTCCCTGACAGTGGAGTCACAGGTAGGCATTGAGTATAGAAGTTGGGAATTTATGTTGCAGTTACACAGGACATTGGTAAGGCCGCACTTGGAGTATTCTGTTCAGTTTTGTCACCTTGTTATAGGGAGGAGATCATGAAATTAGAAAGAGTGCAGAAGACATTTACAAGGACGTTGCCAGAACCCAATGGTCTGAGTTATAGGGAAAGGTTGGACAAGCTAGGACCTTTTCTTTAGAGTGTAGGAGACTGAGGGGGACCTTATAGAGCTGTATAAGATCATGAGGGATATGGATAGGGTGAATGATCTCAGTCTATTCCAAAGTTTAGAGAATCAAAGACGAGAGGGGACCAGTTTAAGGTTAAAGGGGAAGGAATAAAAGGGAACCTGAGGGACCACTTATTTACATAAATGGCTGGTACGTGGATGAGCTGCCAGAAGATGTGGCCGAGGGGGGTGTATTAACAACATTTCAAAAGCATTTGGATAAATATGTGGATAGGAAAGGACTAGAATGATATGGGCCAACTGCAGGGAAATGGGGTTAGTGTGGATGGACATTTGCAAGGTGGAGTCAAATCCCTTTGTTAATTAAAACCAAACACCCAGAAAAGCTCGCCTCACATCGTAATCTGTTAACATATGAGTGACACAGATCTCCTACATTCCACTATTTAAACAAAAATTAACAAGTTCGTTTCTTAACTTTTATAGTGAACACTAAACAAAAACTATTCGCAAATACAAGCCCCTCTTTTCTTAGCTACTTACTATCTGACTCCAACTCTGTAAAAAATATGCTGTTCCAACAACCCACATATTAAACGTTACAATCTCAAGACCACACAGTCTCTATCTTCCCCGCTGTGTTCACTCTTTCAGCTGCTGATCTCCCTGGGTCATTTTTTTTAATGCAAGTACGTTTTACATGAACATGTGTCTTTGATAGAGAGTGTTTGAGATGGCCAGTTAGCACTCCTGCTCTACAGCATTTAATCTGCTGTTGGATGGCAGCGGCTCTCCCTCTATTTTCAAAATGCTGGATTTATTTACTTCCCATGATACAATAATAATCATATTTTGATTGATTTCCAGGTGTACGAATAATAATATTCAAATTCCATTGGCTTCGGATATTCTGAGCATTATTTAAAGTCTTTGATTGCATTTGAATTGCTGTCAAAACAGCAACCAAAACTCATGCTTCCATTTCCCAGCTAATTGTTACATTTGGAACAGTCTGACCTTTAGCTGGCATCTGTGGATGTACTTTCGATTCATCAAAACCCGTCCTATCTTAAAGTGAACAGACATTGATTACATTCCAGGCAGTAACACATCCCGGGCTATCTGTTATTCTGTATACTAACCTCCTTGAACCCCTCGATTAGATTCCAGGCTGTAACTCACTCCGAGATATCCGTTAATCTGTATATAAACAACCCTGAACCCCTCAATTACATTCCAGGCTGTAATTGAGTCCGAGGTATCTGTTAATCTGCATATAAACCACCCTGAACCCCTCAATTAGATTCCGGTCTGTAACACACCCCAGAATATCTGTTATTATGGATATAAACCACCCTGAACACGTCGATTCGATTCCAGGCTGTAACTTCCTGTCAGGGTTGAAAGGGAAGGCTGGTAGTTATAGGGAATGCTGGCTGACTAATGAAATTGAGGGTTTCGTTCAGAAAAAGAAGGAAGCATATGTCAGGTATAGATCGAGTGAATCCTTAGAAGAGTAGAAAGGAAGTAGGAGTATACTTAAGAGGGAAATCAGGAGGGCAAAACGCAGACATGAGATAGCTTTGGAAAATAGAATTAAGGTGATTCCAAAGTGTTTTTACAAATATATTAAGGCCAAAGGGTAACTAGGGAGAGAATAGGGCCCCTCTAAGATCAGTAAGGCGTCCTTTGTGTGGAGCCACAGAAAATGGGGGAGATAGTAAATGAATATTTTGCATCAGTATTTACTGTGGAAAAGGATATGGAAGATATAGGCTGCAGGGAAATCGATGTTCACATCTTGCAAAATGTTGCAGATATACAGAGGAAGAAGTGCCGGAGGTCTTGAAATGGTAAAAGGTGGATAAATCCCCAGGTCCTGATGAGGTGTACCTGAGAACTCTGTGGGAAGCTAGAGAAGTGATTGCTGGGCCTCTTGCTGAGATATTTGTATCATCAATAGTCACAGGTGAGATGCTGGAAGACTAGAGGTTGGCAAACATGGTGCCAATATTTAAGAAGGGCGGTAAAGACAAGCCAGGGAACTGTAGACCAGTGAGCCTGACCTCGGCAGTGGGAAAGTTGTTGGAGGGAATCCTGAGGGACAGGATGTACATGAATTTGGAAAGGCAAGGACTGATGCGGGATAGTTAACATGGCTTTGTGCGTGGGAAATCATGTCTCACAAACTTGATTGAGTTTTTTGAAGAAGTAAAAAAGAAGATTGATAAGGGCAAAGCAGTAGCAGTAGATGTGATCCATATGAACTTCAGTAAGGCATTCGACAAGGTTCCCCATGGCAGACTGATTAGCAAGGTTAGATGTCATGGAATACAGGGCGAAGTCGCCATTTAGATACAGAACTGGCTCAAAGGTAGAAGACAGAAGGTGGTGGTGGACGGTTGTTTTTCAGACTGGAGACCTGTGACCAGTGAAATGCCACAAGGATCAGTGTTGGGCCCTCTACTTTTTGTCATTTATATAAATGATTTGGATGCGAGCATAAGAGGTACAGTTCATAAGTTTGCAGATGACACCAAAATTGCAGGTGTAGTGGACATGGAAGAGGGTTTCCTCAGATTATAACAGGATCTGGACCAGATGGGCCAATGGGCTGAGAAGTGACAGATGGAGTTTAATTCAGATAAATGCGAGGTGCTGCATTTTGGGAAAGCAAATCTTAGCAGGACTTCTACATTTAATGGTGAGGTCCTAGGGTGTGTTGCTGAACAAAGAGACCTTGGAGTGCAGGTTCACAGCTCCTTGAAAGTGGAGTCGCAGGTAGATAGGATAGTGAAGAAGGCGTTTTGTATGATTTCCTTTATTGGTCAGAGTACCGATTACAGGAGTTAGGAGGACATGTTGCGGCTATACAGGACATTGGTTCGGTCACTCTTGGAGTATTGCGTGCAATTCTGTTCTCCTTCCTGTCGGAAAGATGTTGTGAAACTTGAAAGCATTCAGAAAAGATTTACAAGGATGTTGCCAGGGTTGAAGGATTGGAGCTACAGGGAGAGGCTGAACAGTCTGGGGCTGTTTTCTCTGGAGAGTCGGAGGCTGAGGGGTGAACTTATCGAGGTTTACCCTGGGGTAAGGGAGTCCAGAACCACAGTGAATAGGTTTGGTTTGACAGGGGAAAGATATGAAAGAGAACTAAGGGACAACTTTTTCACGCAGAAGGTGGTACGTGTATGGAGTGAGCTGCTAGAGGAAGTGGTGGAGGCTGGTACAATTGCAACATTTAAGACGAATTTGGATGAGTATATGAATAAGAAGGGTTTGGAGGGACATGGGCCAGGTGCTGCCAGGTGGAACTAGATTGGGTTGGGATATCTGGTCGGCATGGACAGGTTGGACCTAAGGGTTTGTTTCCATGCTGTACATCTCGATGATTCTATGACTCTATAACTCACTCCGGGCGACCTGTTATTCTGCATATAAACCACCCTGAAACCCTCGATTAGATTCCAGTTTGTAAGTCACTCTGGAGTATCTGTTATTGTACATATAATCGTCCCGAATCCCCTTGATAAAATTCCAATCTGTAACTGACTTCCAATTTTAAGGGACTCTGTACATTAGCCACTTCAATCGTTTGATCAGATTCCCGTCTGTATCACACTCCTGGGTATCTGTTATTCTGTATATTAACCATCCAATCCAAACCCTGTTAAAATTGTCCACAGTGTTCAAGGATATGTACGTGAGGTGCATTAGTCAGGGGTAAATGTGGGGAAATGGATCTGGATGGGTTATTCTTCTGTGGGTCAGTGTGGTCTTGTTGGGCTGAAGGGCTTGTTTCCCCACTGTCGGGATTATATGAATCACCCGGAACCCTCTCGATTAGATTCCAACGTGTAACTCACTTCCATGTATGTGTGACTGGCATGTTTCAAAAAAATCCCAAAACCTTCAATTCTATTCCACTTCGATAAACACGAGGCGCTGCATTTTGTGAAAGCAAATTTGAGCAGGACTTATATCTTAATGGTCAAGTGCGAGGGAGAGTTGCTGAACAAAGAGACTTTGAAGTGCAGGTTCGTAGCTCCGTGAGAGTAGAGTGGCAGGCGGATAAGATAATGAAGGCAGCGTTTGGTTTGCTTTCCTTTATTGGTCAGTGTTTTGAGTATAGGCATTGAGAGGTCATGTTGTGTCTGGACTGGACATGGTTTAGGCCACTGTTGGAATATGGCATTCAATTCAGGTCTCCTTCCTATCGGAAGGATGTTGTGAAACTTGGAAGAGTTCAGAAAAGATTTACAAGCAGGATGACAGGGTTAGAGGATTTGAGCCACAGGGAGAGACTTAATAGGCTGGGGCTGTTGTCCCTGGAGTGTCAGAGGCTGAGGGGTGACCTTATCAAGGTTTATAAAATCATGATAAATAGACAAAGTCTTTTCCTTGGGGTGCGGAGTAAAGAACTAAAGGGCATAGGTTTAGTGTGAGAGGTAATATGAAAGAGACCTAAGGGGCAACTTGTTCACTCAGAGGGTGGTACATGAATGGAATGAACTGTCAGAGGGAGTGGTGGGGGCTGGTATAATTGCAACATTTAAAATGCAGTTCGATGGGTATATGAATGGGAAGGTTTGGAGGGAGATGGGCCAAGTGCTTGGAAAAGAGACTAGAGTAGTTTAGGATATCTGGTCGGCATGGTCGGGTTGGACCAAAGGGTCTGTTTCCATGCTGTACATCTCTATGACTGTATGACTCCGTGATTTTGTGACTCATTCCTTGTTATCCGTTGTTCTGTATGTAAACCACCTTGAACCCCTCGATTAGATCCCAGTCTGTAACTCACTCCTGGGTATCTCTTCTGCTGTATGTAAACCCGAAACCCCTCAATTAGATTCCAGTCTGGAACTCACTCCTGAGGATCTGTTATTGGATCTGTGAAGTGATCCTTGTTGGATGTTAGGCCGAAGACAAGATAAACTAAATGGTCAAATGTTACATTGGGAGCAGGAACACAGAAAGCTGCTGGTTCATTTCTGTCCTGTTACATATCTCCAAGTTTCAGATTGGGGCTGAATTTCTGTCACAATGGGGAAAGTCTCAAAAGCTGTTTACTGTCCTGCATGAATGCACATTCATAACATGAATTCTCTTGCAAGATAGGAAATGGAGAAAGCTCCTGGAAGGTGTCTGTATCTCTGTGTGTGTGATTCTGTGTGTCTGTGTATGTCTGTTTGTGTGTGATTCTGTGTGCGTGTTCAATGTTTTATATATTTTCAAACTGCATTGATGTTGCCAGTCTAATTTATACACACTCAATAGACAATAGACAAAGACAATAGGTGCAAGAGTAGGCCATTCAGCCCTTAGAGTCTGCACCGCTATTCAATATGATCATGGCTGATCATTCCTAATCAGTATCCTGTTCCTACCTTATCTCCATAACACTTGATTCCACTATCTTTGAGAGCTCTATCCAACTCTTTCTTAAATGAATCCAAAGACTGGGCTTCCACTGCCCTCTGAGGCAGAGCATTCCGCATAGCCACCACTCTCTGGGTGAAGAAGTTTCTCCTCATCTCTGTCCTAAATGGTCTACCCCGTATTTTTAAGCTGTGTCCTCTGGTTCGGCACTCACCCATCAGCGGAAACATGTTTCCTGCTGCAAGAGTGTCCAATCCTTTCATAATCTTATACGTCTCAATCCGATCCCCTCTCAGTCTTCTAAACTCAAGGGTATACAAGCCCAGTCGCTGCAGTCTTTCAGTATAAGGTAATCCCACCATCCCAGGAATTCACCTCGTGAACCCCTCAATAGCCAGAAAGTCTTTCCTCAAATTTGGAGATCAGAACTGTACACAGTAGTCGTGCAGTTTTACTGATATAAAATGGTGGCTGTGGACAAATCTAAAATGTTTGCCTGACCGATTTGTGTCAGGAATACTTTCAGCAAGGGAGAGGGGGCAATGTGTCAAAAGCCATTTCCATTCATTGATGCTAGCAGAGATAGGAAATGGAGACAGCTCTTTGAAGGTGATTAAAATGCAAATCCCAGAACCTGTTTACAGTGAATGCGGAGAGACAATGTGACATTCCAGTAAAGTCTGCCTTACTTTCCAAGCTCCTAATATATGAGAGAGACATACTATACAAAACCTGATAGAGCTCAGCCACTGAATTGTAGATTTGCAGCGTTGGATCAGAATCCTGCCTGGCTAGGCCTCATCCCAAATTGAAGGGTTTCTCAAATTCCACACTGAACTTCTGTGGGTTCAAATTTGTGTTATCTACAAATAAAAGAAAATAATGCACCTTCAATTGAACAAAGCGTTTCTGGAACTTTGTGTCTCTGTTGGTTTAAGTATCTTTCAACGGGATTGAATATCAATGAGACAGTGAGTGATAGGTAGCACTATAACCAGAATGTCAGTGCAGTATAAAAGGTATATTAATACTTTCAGTGAAAGGGGAAAACAGAGGAGGATAGTCCTCAAACAAGGAAAATTGGGAGTCAGTAAAGTTGTGTAGTTTGTGACTGCATTATGTTTATTTGAGTCAAGATTTGAAACCACTTGGCCAATAGTACACTTTGTGACTCACTCCCAGTTACAAGTTATTTCACATAAAAAGGTTAACATATCCCTCGATTAGATTCCAGGCTGTAACTCACTCCGGGCTATCTGTTATTCTGTATCTAAAACTCCCTGAACTCCTCGATTAGATTCCAGGCTGTAACTAAATCCAGGGTATCTGTTATTCTGTACATAAACCATCCTAAATCCCTCGATTAGTTTCCAATCTGGAACACACTCCAGGCTATCTGTTATTCCGTATATAAACCACCCTGAACTCCTCGATTAGATTCCAGACTGTAACTGACTCCATGGCATCTGTTATTCTGTACATAAACCATCCTAAACCACTCGATTAGGTTCCAACCTGAAACACATTCCAGGCTACCTGTTATTCTGTTTATAAACAACCCTGAACCCCTCAATTGGATTCCAGGCTGTAACTCACTCTGGGCTATCTGTTATTCTGTATATAAACCACCCTGAACCCTGCAATTAGATTCCAGGCTGTAACTCACTGCGGGCTACCTGTTATTCTCTATATAAACCACCCTGAATCCCTCGATTAGATTCCAGATTGTAACTCAATCCGGGGTATCTGTTATTCGTATATAAACCACCCTGAACCCCTTGATTAGATTCCAGATTGTAACTCAATCCGGGGTATCTGTTATTCGTATATAAACCACCCTGAACCCCTTGATTAGATTCCAGATTGTAACTCAATCCGGGGTATCTGTTATTCGTATATAAACCACCCTGAACCCCTTGAATAGATTCCAGATTGTAACTCAATCCGGGGTATCTGTTATTCGTATATAAACCACCCTGAACCCCTTGATTAGATTCCAGATTGTAACTCACTCCGGGGTATCTGGTATTCTGTATATTAACCACCCGAACCCCTCGATTCGATTCCAATCTGTAACTCACTCCGGGCTATCTGTTATTTTGTATATTAATCACCCTGAACCCATTGATTTGATTTCACTTCCTGACATGTTAAGCTCATGTTTCCAACACAATTTAATCTCAATAATGATTAATGTATCACTGGTCCTCCTACCTGCTGGCACTACCATCATGTTAACTTTCTGATGTTAACATACATGATTACATGTAGCAGTGAGTCGCAGGTAGACAGAGTGGTGCTGAACACATTTGGCACATTTGCCTTAATCAGTCAGAGTATTCACTATAGGAATTGTGGTGGCATGTTGCATCTATACAGGATGTTGGTGAGGCCGCTTTAAGAATACTGCGTACAACTCGGATTTCTGCAGAAATGACTTACCCGTATGTTCCAGGACTGGAGGTTTGAGCTATTGGGAGAGGCTGATTACGTTGAGGTGCTTCCCCGTGGAGTGTCAGAGATTGAGAGGCAACATGATAGAGGTTTATAAAATCATCAGGGGCATGGATATTCTGAACAGCCATGTTCTACTCCCAAGGATAGGGGAGTCCAGAACAAGACAGCATAGGTTGAAGGGAAGAGGGCGAATGATTTAGAAGGGACGTGAAGGTAAATATTTCACACAGAGAGTGGTGTGTGGACAGAAAGTGCAGTCAGAGGAAGTGGTCAAGGCGGGTACAATCACAGAAGGAATATTGACCAAATGCTGGCAAATGGGACTAAATCAGATTTGATATCTGATCGGAGAGAACAGGTTGGACTAATGGGTCTGTTTCCATTCTGCATGACTCTCTGATTCTATAAGAGGGATGATGAATAATTCTGAAAGGACCTTTCAAGTCGGAATTCTCTTCAGTGGGAGGTTGTCGTATCTCTATGTTCACATTGATTGAAAGCTGCGTTAGTTAACTATTTGACAAAGAAGTGAGTCATGCACAATTGGACGCAGACAGGAATTTGGAGCTGAGACCACAACCTGATCAGCTACAATTTTAGTGCCTGGTGGAGAAGGCTCAAAGTATCTAATGACCCACTCCTGCTCCTCAGTCCCATGTTCCTGTGTTTCATTCAGCCCCTCAAACCTCTAGACAGGTGCAGTTGGAGGCTACTTACTCCTGTGACCTGTTGCACAGAAACACAGGAGACCATTCAGCCCCTCAGTACTGTCCCACGCGGTTTGAAGTGAATTGGGAATGTAATTGGAAAACCCAGGCTGGTTATGAAAGAGGCCCCTCATCTCTCTTCACAGAGCTTCCCCTCTCTGCAACTTGTGCTTCATTTGTTGGTCATGTTGTACGCCCAGATTCAGTGTGAATACAGCCCCCATACGTCACTCAGGGATGGCTCACAAAATCCTCTGGTCTCCCTTTCTGCAACATTCAATAAGAGAACATTCATGAAAATAACACCCACTAACTTTCCAATAACAGAATGGGAGAACATCAGAAACAGGGGCATGTTGTTCACTCCACAAGCCTGCCTTGCCCTTCACTAAGATCATGACTGATCTGCTCTTCGTCTCAAATCCTCTTTCATATCCAATTCTTCATAGCCCTCAACTCTCTGATAGGTCAATTTCCATCTACCTCCTCTTCAAATACGTTCAGTCATCTAGCTCCTCGAACACCCTTGAGAAGAGAAATCCTGACATTCAATCCCACCTGTTTGAAGAAAACACTTGCTGCTCCTATAACATGGCCTATTGATGTGAACAAAAGATGTTGAGACAAGGGTTCAGGTAAAAATGACTGGCCCCGATATCAAGACAGTGGTTAACTTCTGTTGACATAAAGGAGCTTAACAAAACTGGACTTAGTGGGAATCAGAGTAACCTCTCCAGTGTTTGGGGTCAAACATGGCACAAAGGAAGATGGTCATCATCTCAGTCCTGGGTCACCTCTGTGGGAGATCCTCAGGGTAGCTTCCCCTTCACAAACATCTTCAGCTGCTTCATCAATGTCTCCCCGCCCCCACACTCCACACCATAAGATCAGAAGTGGGGATGATCGCTGAAGATTCCACAATGTTCAGAACATTTTGTCCTCCGTCAGCTCCTGAACTGGTCTTTGTCCGTGTGTAGCAGGATCCAGACTCCATTGAGCCTTGTGCTGTTAAAGTGTCCATAACATTCATGTAACAGCACTTCCTGACACTGCATATTGCCACAGTAAAATAAGAATTCATTCAGCACCTCGCGCTGGATTCACAGGAATATGAGGAAGCCATTCAGCCCATTGACACTATTGAAGAAGAACAGGGACAGCCCATTCAGTGCCTCCAGCCTATTACTCAGGAAGGGAAGGATTCTAGTGTGATGGACCACATCAGAGCCCCTCAAAAATATTTGAAGGCTGTAGCGTAGATTCTAATGTTTTCGTATTTTAAAGGAAATGTAAAGTGTCTGTTCCAGATGCAATGTGACTGGTCAAACTACTCGGTGTGAAGAAAAACACTATCTCCTTAAACACGAAAGAGAAAATGAAACCATAAGACCATAAGACATAGGAGTGGAAGTAAGGCCATTCGGCCCATCGAGTCCACTCCGCCATTCAATCATGGCTGATGCGCATTTCAGCTCCACTTGCCAGCGTTCTCCCCGTAGCCCTTAATTCCTCTAGACAACAAGAACCTATCAATCTCGGCCTTGAAGACATTTAGCGTCCCGGCTTCCACTGCACTCCGTGGCAATGAATTCCACAGGCCCACCACTCTCTGGCTGAAGAAATGTCTCCGCATTTCCGTTCTGAAATGACCCCCTCTAATTCTAAGGCTGTGTCCACGGGTCCTAGTTTCCTCGCCTAACAGAAACAATTTTCTAGCATCCACCTTTTCAAAGCCATGTATTATTTTGTACGTCTCTATTAGATCTCCCCTTAATCTTCTAAACTCCAACGAATACAATCCCAGTATCCTCAGCCGTTCCTCATATGCTAGACCTGTCATTCCAGGGATCATCCGTGTGAATCTCCGCTGGACACGTTCCAGTGCCAGTATGTCCTTCCTGAGGTGTGGGGACCAAAACTGGACACAGTACTCCAAATGGGGCCTAACCAGAGCTTTATAAAATCTTAGTAGTACATCTCTGCTTTTATATTCCAACCCTCTTGAGATAAGAGACAACATTGCATTCGCTTTCTTAATCACAGACTCAACCTGCATGTTTACCTTTAGAGAATCCTCGACTAGCACTCCCAGATCCCTTTGTGCTTTGGCTTTATTAAGTTTCTCACCATTTAGAAAGTAGTCCATTCCTATATTCTTTTTGCCAAAGTGCAAGACCTCGCACTTGCTCACGTTAAATTCCATCAGCCAAAGAAACCAAAGAAAGAGGAATTTAGAATAACGCAATTCTATTGGACAAGTTAACAGAACAATAGATCTAGGAACTATTACTAATGAACTGTTCCAATATAGGATACTCCCATAAACACAGCCCTTGGCAAAAGAAATATTCAGACACAGATTGTCACAAACATTTCTCCAATCCAGGAATTAAAAACAGCACCAAGAGAAATTTCAGAGAGGGTTGCAACCAGGAAAAATTCACTGAATCTTCCAACTCTGTGGAGACCCCAATAATTTCTGATGTCATTGGGAAACCAAAACCCAGTGTTCCTAATCTGTGAGAACTGGTCACACCCATTCAGGCTGCATTAAAATAAACACAAGGCCTCCCTAGCTGTTTACTCAAGTGGTCTTAACTAGCCAGCTTGGTAACAATCGTTCAATCTCTCTTAAAATATTCCGGGACAAATTAACCTCTTAAAGCTGCAGCATTGTCACACTAGTCAGTACAATGAGCTGTCAAACAGGAACCAGGGTTAACCAGTCAGGCCCTTGGCCCTTTCCAATCGGACGAGGTTGAAGCCAATCACTCCCTTGAGTCACTTACACAGGAACAGCAGGAGGCCATTCCCACCTCAATGCACTTATACGGGGGCAGAATGAGGTAATTGTTGCTGATTCGTGATGAATGTCTTATGCCCAAAACGTTGATTCTCCTGGTCCTCGGATGCTGCCTGACCCACTGTGCTTTTCCAGCAATTAATGCTCTACTCTGATCTCCAGCATTGGCAGTCCTCACTGTCTCCTAATTGATGCTCTAACATGATAAACAAGTGGAGCAGAGGCTGCACAGACAGATTGCTCCACGTTGTTCCTCTTGGCTCTGTTGTTTATGATACACATGTGGGACTTTAACGTGGTTTTCTAGTGGTGAGCAGGGAAGCGATATGTCTTGTGTGAAGTCTCAAGAAGGCATCTTCCACCTCCAAGAAGACAGCCTGGTGTTCTCTATGTAGGGTGGAAGCTGGTGGGAATTGGTACCTGCTTCAGACGGAAGGTATTGTGGCTGCTGTTGGGGATTGTGAGCAACCTGACGTTCAGTGCAGGGTTCACACGCCAACTGCACAATAACGTGGGGAGCGTTATTTTAGGCATATAAACTATTAGGATAGTCACGTTAGACTGATAAATGGACTCTCTAAGTTCAAATAATGCTGGTCTTGTTCATGTTGACCTTGTCTAGTGCATGTCCTGTTCAGTGTAACCTGTATGTCTTACTCTGTCCAAGTCTATTTCCACCCTATGATCTGTCTGGCCATGCTTACTTTGATCTGTCTCCACTGCTCATAAACAAAGTGTTTCCCTGTACTGAGATACACGTGGCAATCAATCAAACCAATCATTCCTGGGTAAAGTATAGAATTTCTCTCCCTGTCACTGTCTGTTTTGGAAATAAGAGTTCGCTGTCACTCCTCGTGTTTCAGCATCACCATTTCTTCATTTCTCACAGCTCTACAGATTAAACACTCAGCTTATTCACTCTATCCTCATGTTACCATCACCAGTGTCTGTGGTAAGGGAATCATTCCTTACAAAGAACATCAAACCTGTACAGAGTGCACCAAATGCTCTCTCAGCAAGACTCTACAACAGCCGGAAGATGGCTTTACTTGTGTACTCGAATCATCTTACAATGAAGGACAGCATACTATTGTCTGCACCCATTACTTTCACCGGGTTTGATTTGGAGCAGTCAGCATAGACTTGTGAGTGGGAGATCATGCTTCCAAAATTTCTTAGAGTCCTTTGATGAGGTTACCAGGACGTTTGATGAGGGCAGAGTGATAGACGTAGTCTCTATGGAGTTCAGCAAGGCCTTTGATAAGGTTCCACTTGGCAGGCTGCTCAGGAAGGTTACATCTCGTAGAATGCGGGGGGACCTGGGCAATTGGATACACAGTTGGCTTGATGGTAGGAAGCAGAGGGTTGTGTGGAAGGATGTTTGTCAGATTGGAGACTGGGTCCATTGCTGTCTGTTATCTATGATTTGGTTGAGAATGTACAAGGTATGATTAGTAAGATTGCAGATGACACTAATGTAATTGGGAGCATGATCAGTGAGGAAGTCCATCAGAAATTGCAGCAGGACCTTAATCAGGTGGGAGATGGGCCGAGAAATGGCAAATGGAATTTAATATAGAAGCGTGAGGTCTTGCATTTTGGAAACTCATATCAATGTAGGAGTTTCCTGGTGAATGGGAGGGTCCTGAGGGGTGCAGTGGGCAGATGGACCTTGGTGTTCAGATGCACAGTTCTCTGAGAGTGGAGTCACCGGAATACAGGGAAGTGAAGAAGGCTTTTGGCACATTGGCCTTCATCAGGCAGGATATTGAGTATAGAAGTTGGGACCTTATGTTGCAGTTACACAGGACTTTGCTAAGGCCGCACTTGGAGTATTGTGTTGCATTTTGTCACCTTGTCATGGGGAGGATGTTATTAAATTAGAAAGGGTGCCGAAGAAATTTGCAAAGACGTTGCCAGGATCCAATGGTTTGAGTTACAGGGAGAGATTGGACAAGCTAGGACCTTTTCTTTAGCGTGTAAGAGACTGAGGGAGTCCTTATAGAGCTGTATAAAATCACGAGGGGTATGGATAGGGTTAATGCTCTCAGTCTTTTTCCAAGGTGTAGAGAATCGAGGATTTGAGGGGATCAGTTTAAGGTTAAAGGGGAAGGAATAAAAGGGAACCTGAGGGGCCACTTCTTTACACAGAGGGCTGGTACGTGGATGAGTTGCCAGCAGATGTGGTTGAAGGGGGTACATTAACAACATTTCAAAAACATTTGGATAAATATGTGGATAGGAAAGGACTGGAAGGATATGGCCCAACTGCAGGGAAATGGGGTGAGCGTGGATGGACATTTACAAGGTGGAGTCGAACCTCTCTGTTAATTAAACCCAAACACCCAGAAAAACTCGCCTCACATTGTAATCTGTTAAAATATGAGCAATACAGATCTCCTACATTCCACTATTTAAACAAAAATTATCAAGTTAGTTTCTTAACTTTTATAGTGAACACTAAACAACAACTATTCACAAATACAAGCCCCTCTATTCTTAGCTACTTACTATCTGACTCCAACTCTGTAAAAATATGCTGTTCCAACAACCCACATATGAAACATTAAAATCTCAAGACCATACAGTCTCTATCTTCCCCACTGTGTTGACTCTTTCAGCTGCTGATCTCCCTGGGTCATTTTTTTTAAAATTGCAAGTAGGTTTACATGAACATATGTCTTTGATAGAGAGTGTTTGAGATGGCCAGTTAGCACTCCTGCTCTACAGCAGTTACTCTGCTGTTGGATGGCAGTGGCTCTCCCTCTATTTTCAAAATGCTGGTTTTATATATTCCCCATGATATAATAATTCACATAATCTGATTGCTGTCCAGGTGTCCAAACAATAATATTCAAATTCTGTTGGTTTTGGTATCCTGAGCGTTATTTAAACTCTTTGGTTGGATTTGAATGGCTGTCAAAACAACAACCAAAACTCAGGTATCCATTTCTCAGCTAATGGTGACATGTGGAACAGTGTGACCTTTTGCTGGCATCTGTGGCTTTAATTTCTAATCAACAAAACCCGATGTGTCTTAAAGTGCCCATACATGTTTTTGGCTTCATAAAATCTTCCCACTTCAGAAAATAAAATGAACCAGCAGAATGAAAAGATGGCATCATTTCTTTTCCTCTAATTCTTAATCCCAACTATATGAAATACAAAAGTATTAATCTCAGTTATATCATTCATATTAATTCTGCACACCAATACAACACTGGAATAAGTCAAATCTTATCTCCACTGCTTTCCTTTAAATCCGCGAAAACCCATCTGCTATCACATTGTAGGAGCCGCAGCATGTACATTTTGTGAGTTTAAAGTCGGTAAGGTAAGACTCCAATTAAATAGTCTCATATTCTGGTCTTTAAATATTCCAAAAAATGCGAGAGATTTGTCGTTGTCCACAACCATCTCCGACAATTTGTTTGTCATATACACATTAAAATATTGTCAGGCCAGTGTGAAACTTAATCATTCTTGTTCAATAATGGAGATTTTGTATTTTTTTTCTGGTGGATATTGAGTTTTTCAACAAGTAGCCAATTAGCCATTCAATTGCATCATCCGAATTCTGTATCAAAACATCTCTGACCCCTATATCCCAAGCATCAAAAACAATTTTCAAAGTGTTTCAGAATATTTGGTGTTTCTAAAACTGGTGTGGTGATTAATCCTGCTTTAAAATTCTCAAATGCCTCCTGGCATTGTTCTGTCCACCACAACTCTGTGTTCCTCTTTAATAAATCCATCAGTGGTGCCCATACGCTGCTGACATTTGGAACAAACTTCCGATAGAATCCACTCAGTTCCAAAAATCGAAGCACCTCTTTCTTCGAGGATGGTCGTGGAAATTCCTCAAATCCCTTCGTCTTTGTGTTCCATGGGGTCAACCTTCCATGTCCAATGTAATGTCCCAAGAACATCCATCTCTGCTTTCGTGAATTCTGTTTTCTTTAAGTTTATTACCAAGTTTGCTTCTTGTAATCGTTCAACATGCTCTGTCAACTGTAAAATGTGAGCTTTCAATCACTTGGTAAAGATCACTACATCATACAGATAAGCTGCACAATTTGTTCATCTGGCCACAACTCTGTTTCTGGGTCTTAAATGTGGCTGGTGCATTATTCATCCATATGAAATACTCGATAAAGTTTTTTGTCATCTCTGGTATCTTTACTAGATAGTTTAACTGACTCCACGTTTTTTAAAATTTGAAACGGGCCACTAAACCTGGATTTAAAGAGATTTCTTACCATTGGTGGCAATACTAATACGTCATCCCCACGGGAAATCTTCAATTTTTCAGTGTTTTTATCTGCCACCTGCCACCTATTCTGTGCTCTTCATATACTGTTTAGCAAACTCACCGACTCCATTTACTCTCTCCTTTACCTCGTACACATAACCCAGGTGTGAGATTTCCGACTTCGGTCCTGTCAATTTATATTTAATTAATTTCAAAGGACCTCTCACTTCATGTACGAATATTATCTCAAAGGAAGTAAAGTGAGTAGATTTATTTGGGGCATCGCTAATGGCAAGCAATTTAATGGGGCACCTTTATCCCAATCGTTTGGCCAACCATGACAGTACGCCGTTAATATGGTCTTCAGCGTCTGATGCTAACTTTCCAAGGCTCCCTGGGATTCAGGATGGGACGCCCTTGATTTGAAGTACTGTATGCCTAAGCCATCCATGACTTCCTGAAACAGCTGAATGGTAAAATGAGACCCTTGGTCTGACTGAATCTCTGTGGGCAGTCCACAGTGAGTAAAGAAAGCTACCAACTCCTCCACCTCCCTTTTTGCCTGGATACTCCAATCATTGAATTGCCTCTGGAAATCTGGTCGACACATCCATTATGGTCAGCAAATATTGGTTTCCACTTTTACTTTAGAAAGGGGAGCGACACAATTAATCATAACCCACGTGCAAGGTTCTTCAAATGCAGGAATTGGCAAGAAAGGTGCTGGTTTTATTACTGCCTGTTACTTACCTACCATTTGGGAAGTATGTCACGCACAACAAAAATTAACAGCGTCCTCGTGCATTCCAGGCCAGTGGAAATGCTTCTGCACCTTATCTTGAGTCTTCTGTACACCTAAGTGACCGCCTGCAGTTAGTTTATGAGCTACCCGTAACACTGTACGTTACTGCTAACACAATCTGGTGCACTTCGGACCATTTCCTTTCTGCAGTAACCTATCGGGGTCTCCATTTTAATTTTATGATTCTTTCTTTAAGTTAATAACGTTCAACAATATATTCTGATTCCTTTTCGGTGTGTGTGCATGTGTATGTGTGTGTGAATGTGTGTGTATATATCTGCTGTAAGTCCATTAGCCTTTCTGGACTAAATCTCCCTGCCTGACCCTCTGCCTGTTTAGGTTTATCCTGCACCGTTACATCAAACAGGGGGTCAGTTCACTGAGCATCACCCCATTTGTCTTTTTCGTTCGTTTTTCCTTCCTGCTGTAACTTATGACAGTGGGATCTTGTTACTACACAGTCTGGAAATTTTTCTTTTAACTCACCAATTCCCTCGTCTTCCTTTGGTTTCTCCACCACAAGGGGTGCCTCTCCCACCTCACCTCCTGCTAAATCGTTCCCAAGAACAAACTATATTCCTGGATCTGACACTCTGTTACTCACTGTCACTGTTACTTCCCTAATCTTGTTTGGCATTCCATCCCGATGTTACACAAGGGAATGCTTAATTTCTGTTCTCATTCCACATGTTAACACGGTCTTGATTAACACGCCAGAAAGAGTGAAAAAGACTTTCATCTTTTACTATTAGAGGGTGAAAGAAAGTGAGGGCTGCAGATGCTGGAGATGAGAGTTGAAAAATGTGGGGCTGGAAAAGCACAGCACGTCGGCAGCATCCGAGGGGCAGGACGTTGACGTTTCAGGCATAAATGCTTCATCAGGAAAGTGGGAGGTAAGGGAGGGGGAAGGAGGTTGAAAAATAAATGGGAGGGTGGGGGTGGAGCTTGGAAGGCGATAGGTAGATGCAAATGGGGTGTGATGGTGACAGGTCGGACAAGAGGGTGATAGGACTCCTATCGGTGGTCGGACAGCTGGAACCCTCAAACCGTATAGCATCAACGCTGACTTCACCTAATTCCAAATCTCCCCTCCACCAACCTCTCCCAGATCCAACCGTTCAATCTAGCATTGCCCTCTTGGACTGCCCTAACTAGCCATCTTCCTTTCCACCTATCGACTCCACCCTACCCTCCGACATATCACTATCAATCCCACCTATATCTTCTTATTGCCTTCCCAGTGACCCTTCCACCAGCTCAGCTACTACCCTCGTATTTATCTTTCAGCCCCCTTGTCCCCCCGCCATGTTCCTGATGTTGGGTTTTCTGCCTGATATTCGACTGTCCTGCTGTCTGGATGCTGCCTGATCTGTTGTTCTTTTCCGGTGTCTCACTTCTCAACTATTAGAGACTGAGCAGATCCCGTATCTCACAAAATTATAACTTCTTGTTCTTCTCCCCCTGTTCTTTCTGAGTAAACTTTATCCACAGAGGTGAATTCTTTAGAGAGATCAGGCACAGCCTCCATACCCAGCCCTTGCCTAGGCTGTGCAATTTCCTGCAGCTCCTCGGCTCCACTTGGGGTCTCCTTTACCAGTTTCACTAATGCCACTGGGCTTAGCCTCTTCTACAACATCTTTCCCCAAAGTGTCTTCCTTTAACGCCCAGCACGGTGTGTCCCAGCTTACTGCAGTGAAAACAACTTTTTCCCTGTGCCCTTCTTAAACCACCAGCATTGTAATTTTATGTTTTCCACTCCCTGATCGTGAGAGCACCTGAGGCCTTTCACCACCTTTCAACCCCCTTGGGCTTCTTACTTCACCTGTAGTAAACTATTGTGAGCTACTGTTCCCTTTGTAATGTGTGATCGTCCCTTCTCCCAATTTCTATCCCTCACAGGATGAAATTCCTGCCAGAAGCTAAATTTCATCACATGCCCCAGTGCATTATTTACCTGCCATTTCTGCCGCACTTCTCACTTCTTGAACTTTCGATTCATTCACATGAATTCTTACTATCTCTGGAAGTGAGTCTTTTAACTTCTCCAGCAGATTAATCTCCCTTCAAGCCTCACAGGTCTTATCCATTTTTAAGGCCAGCACCCACCTGTCAAAATGACTGTGGTTAATTCTTTCAAACTCAATATAAGTCTGACCTTGTTCCGTCTCTATTTTTCTGAACTTCTGTCTATATACTTCTAGTACCAATTCATAACCAATCAAAATAGCCAATTTGACATCTTGATAATCTCTTGATCCCTCATCTGACAGCGCTGCACATACCTCACCAGCTGTGCCCACCAGCTTAGTCTGAACTAGCATGATCCACAAGTTCACTGGATACTACATCTGCCTAGCCATTTTTCAAATGAAATAAAAAAGGTTTTGACATTTTTCTCACCGAAATATGGCAAGTTACTAACCTAGTTGTATACATCCCTACGTTCTCCCTTCATCTCTATCCTGTTAATTTAACTTTCTTGTCTAATTCCTAACTTCTGAATTTCAAATCCCCTCTCTCTTTCTTTTTCCTCTCTTTCTCTTTCGTCTCTCTCTGTTTCCGTTCCTTTATTTATCTTCTATCTCCAGTTGCCACATTTGCAATTTAAGTTTTTATAACTCTACTGCAATTACCTATTTCTCTGATGCATTAAAGTGCTTAACTAACTCCATTACAATTTCAGCTTCCCTTTTCTCCCTGGTTAAACACAATTCCAACCTATTTGCTAATTCTAAAAAAATGTCCTCCTTCTGTCTTTCTAAACTTCCTTGGAAAATTTGGGAACCTCTTTCGTAATGGTAAAAGCTATTTCCCTCACATTTCATTTTACCAACCACAAGTAACAAAATTAAATGAATTTTCCCACTGGTTTTATTTGATGATCAAAGACACTAATTCCAATGAGTTGGAATTTACTGGGACCTGTTGTATCTCAAATCTGTTCAAGTCGGTCCAAGTGCCACACGGCAAGGCCCCAAACTGTTATGACATCAATGTCGAACCCCTTTGTTAATTAAAATCACACACCTAGAAAAGCTCACCTCACATCATAATCTGTTAAAACGTGAGCGACAGAGAACTCCTAAATTCCACTAATAAACAACAAATAACAATTTATATCTCTGCAAGTTAGCTCACTGAGCTTGAAGGCATGTTTTCAGAAGTTTCGTCACCATGACTAGGTGACATCATCAGTGAGAGTATCTGCTGAAGTGCTGGTGGGATGTCCCGCCTCTCTATTTATAGGTCTTGGTTTCTTAAAGTGGGTGATGTGATTTCCGGATATTTTAACAAGACAATGTAGACAGGATCTAAATTAATGTGTTTATTGATGGGCTTCTGGTTAGAATACCATTCCTCTGAGAAGGTCCTTGCGTGTCTTAATATGTGTGTGTGCTTTGTACCAGTCAAAGTGGTGCCCTTCTTTGTCTGTATGTATGGAACATAGTGATAGTGCGTCATGTCTTTTGGTGGTTAGCTGGTGTTCATGTATCCTCGTAACACAACAACAGGACAGTTTCAATGGTGGAAAAATGATTTTATACACACTGTTTAATCAATGTGTGTGTGCAGATAAGTCGCATTTTTCATATGTGCACAACACATTGTAAATGAACAACAGAGACACAGTTAACGAAAAATGATGCATATGATGTATAAAATTGATAAAAAAATTAACTTGATTTGATCCTCTCAACGTTCCCTCCTTTTCTGGAATTCCCAACTCTAATCTCTCATTCTTACCAGGATGTGTGCTCCAAATTCTTGATTCTGGTGTCCCAACTTATTTCAGTTAACCCCCTTTCTACCGGGACTTCAATATGTTGGCCTGCTGGTATCTTTCCAAAGCTAGGGTCTGTCATATTATTGGAGATAAATATTCTGGCATCAGTTCAGCATTTAAACATATTACTCTGTTGTGCATGCACTGTACCAAGGACCACAGCACAGAGGCATTGCTAAAACATTGGGGGATGTTCATCTACTTCTTTCGATAATGTAGTTTTCTCATTTTCCACATCTACATATCTGTATCCTGTCTCTCGTTCTCCCTTTGTATCTAGTTGAGAAATCCACCAATTATTCTTCGTGTCCCATCTCCCAAAACTCCTTTTTTTCAGTTTATATCTAGTGCTCTCTTCAAGATGTAATGTGGTTATAATTAAGCAATGTAACTACCGAGACATGCAGGAGGAGCTGGCCAGAGTTAATTGGAAGGGGAGCTGAACAGGGAGGACCATGGAGCAGCAATGGAAGGAGGTTCTGGGGATAATTCGGAAGATAATACCAGAAATGCAACCCCAAGAGCTTGAAAC
The DNA here is from genome assembly GCF_047496795.1 of Chiloscyllium punctatum. NCBI lineage: Eukaryota > Metazoa > Chordata > Chondrichthyes > Orectolobiformes > Hemiscylliidae > Chiloscyllium > Chiloscyllium punctatum. The sequence goes on along the minus strand of NC_092788.1, from coordinate 54,316,913 downwards.
ATTCTCATGGGAGAACATGGCAGCCATAGGTGATAATGCATCAAACCAAAAGAGAAAATATACAATGTGGTGAAGATGATTGGGAATCCAGAGAATTCATTGGCTTTGCAATTACATAACGCTGGCATCACTGACACTACAGAGCTCTTAATCATAGTCAGGGAAAGAAACAGAGGAAAAAACATTCACTTTAAATACAGAAGATGCTATTTCTCAAGGAAAAAGATTCAGGTGAATTAAACATTTGCATTAAGATCAGTTAAATTCTTTTGCGGAATGTGTCAGATTGGAAGCAAGACCCAGGGAGAGACCCTCAGCAGAAAGAGATTATGAAAATGGAAGTATTTCCACATCAGAAACCAGGTTAGGTCACTGAGTGCAGGGCTGATGGGTGAATGGGTCTCAAGGAGAATTGGGGAACAGACAGCAGAATTGCATTGCAGATATTGCAGCTCGAAACTGCGTATTCATGTCGTGCTGCAGACCACAGCAGCAGGAGAAGCAGAACAGCATTCAACCACAAACTGTAACTTTTTGCCAGGATAACACCTCAGTCTGTCATTACCATCAACACCATCTATGGCTCAGTGACGAGTGTGGGTGAAGATATCAGAGTCAGAATCACATGAACTTTAACCTGATGCTAACTCATTAAAGCTACCGTACTTGACCAACAGATCGGATCGAAGCCCTGCAGTCCTGTCACGTTCAGTCATAAATGATAATGGACGATTAAAGAAATGACTGGAGGAGAGGGCTCCACAAACATTCCCATCCTAAATAATGGAACAGACCTGCACATCAGTGTAAAAGAGAAGGATGTTTGATCTGCACCATCTTCTGTCAGAAGGGTTGAGTCGATGATCCACCTCACCCATATCATGATGCCCACAGAATCACAGATGCCAGTCTTCAACCAATTTGATTCGCTGCACGTGACAGGAAGAAACAGGTGGACACAGTAGATACGACACAGACAATGGACCCTGATTCCATTCCTGCAATAGGACTGAAGACTTGTGCTGCACAACAAGCCGTGTCCCTGGGGAAGCTGTTTCATTCCGGCTCCAACTCTGGCATCTCCCTGGCAATGTGGAAAATTACTCAGCTATTTCCAGTCCCCTAAAACGGGAAAAATTACAATCTGAACAATTACCACCTCCTCAGTCCCATCATGACAGTCAAATTGGTGGGAGTTCTTTTTGACAGAGCTGTCCAGCAGTACAGAAATAACCTGCTCAGTGTGGTTTTTGACAGGTGAAGATGATGTGAAGGTGATGCTGTTGTGGAAATGTTACTGGATTACTAATCCAGACCAGGCTAATGATCTGGCAGCGGGTGGAAGTTAAAGACAATTAATAAAATATCGAGATCTAAAATCTGGGGTCAGTAACAGTGACCTTGAAGCCAATATCGATTGTAAACAGAATTTCCTTCTCCAATGTCCTTTTAGGAAGTGAATCTCCCATGATTCCCTGGGCTGTCCTAAAACTGACTCCAAAGACCCTGACATGTGATAAACATTTCAATGGTCTCTGAACCCCAATCAAGGCACTCATTTGGATCAAACTACTCCGAGGTCTGAAAGGATGAAACCGGACAGAACACCCGGCCTCTGCATCAGTGTCGGAAAAGGGAATGGGAACACAATCCTGTCGACCCTGCAGAGACTTCCTTCCTAACATCTGGGAGCTTGTGACAGCATTTACAGAGCTTTCCCAAGGACTGCACAGAAACATCGGGAATGGAAAACACATTTAGCCTCCCCATTCTAATTCATAGAAAAAAATCTCCTAAATGCACTTACCTCACACGATATACATAATGTGAGTAACCTTGGGAAGCTATAAAAATAGGTGGTGCAGTAGTACGTTTGGTCCTTCGAGTATGCTAACCAATTCAATATAATGATGGTTGTCCCTTCATTTCCATACCGTACTCCTGCTCTTCCACCATCCCTTTACTGTCTCTAAATCCTTATTTATAATCAGTGTCTCGGTTTCCAGGTGCGAGCGAATTCCCCAGGTTCCCCAGTCAGTGAGAGCAGACATTTATTATCATCTAAATGCAGAGAGACTGCCTGTACCTAATATTGTGGCCCCGTGTTTTAGAAGTGCCAGCCAGGGGAATTATCATCCCTGCTTCCAATCTGTCTCACCCTATCAGAGTTTTATATATCTCACTGAGATCTCCACTCATTTTCCTAAATCACATGAAATACTGGCCCAGTCACCCCAAACTCTGCTCCCACAACAGGCCTGTCATCCCAGACATCAGTCTGGTCATCCTTCGCTGCTCTCCCTCAATGTCAGGTTTGTCCTTTATTAGGTAAAGAGACCAAAACTGCACACAATACTGCACAAGGTTCAAGATGATATCTCACCAAGGCCCTGTACAGCTGCAGTAAGACACCTTTTCTCCTGGACTCACATTCCCCTGAAATGAAGGTCAACACTCCATTTATCTTCCTCACTGCTTTCTGTTTCTGCAATATTACTTTCAGCGACTGGTGTACAAGGAGATGCAGATCCTTTTCAATGTTACAGCTCCCCACTTGGTGGATCTGTGTACACTGGGCAGCGTGCCAATGCCATGCCCAGAATTGACTTCTGGTTGCAGAACTCACTGCACTGCATGGGCCTCAGAGGTTTATGCAGAAGGAAACAACAAAAAGGAGCATACGTCCCTTTGTAGATCAACATGTTTCAACCAATCCCTTTCAACTGGTAGGCTGCCAATTTATCGTTTCCACCAAAAGGCACACCGTCATCTCTATCCACATTGTTCTCCATTTTTCACGTATTTACCCATTCACTCCACTTGTCTAAGTCTTCTCGGTGCTTTTTTATAACCTCCTCACCCACTCACAATCCCACATCCGTTAGTGCTGTCAGCAGGCTGGGATATATTGTATCTGATTCCAGCAACCAAATGTTTAAAGGGCATTGTGAACAGCTGGGCCCCAAGCACCGATCCCTGCGACACCACAGCAACCGTCCTCTGTTAATTTCTATTTATTTATTTTGTGAATCTCGGAGTCACTGGCTGGGCCAGCATTTATTGCCCGTCCCTAGTTGCCCTTGAGAAGGTGGTGGTGAGCTGCCTTGTTGAACGCTTCAGTCCCCCTGCTGTGATTGACCTCCAATGCCATTAGGGAGGGAATCCCAGGATTGTGACCCAATGACTGTGAAGGAGCGGTGGTATATTTCCAAGTCAGGATGCTGAATGGCTTGGAGGGAACCTGAAGACAATGGTATTCCCATACATCTGTAGTCTTTGTCCTTCTAGATAGACATGGTCGTGAGTTGGGAAGATGGTCTCTGAGGATCTTTGGTGAATCATTTCATTGCAGCATGTAGATTGTAAAACGCTGCTGCTGCTGCTGAGCGTTGATTGTGGAGCATTGTTGATGAAGGGACAGTCAAAATGGCTGCTTTGTCCTGGATGGTATAAAGCTTCTTGAATGTTGTTGGGGTTGCACTCATCCAGGCAAATTGGGAGTCTCCTATTACACTTCTGACTTATGCGTTGTAGGTGGACAGACTTTTGGAGGTCAGGATGCGAGTTACTTGCCGCAGTATTCCTAGCTTTGGACCTGCTCTTATAGTTACTGTGTTCATGTGGCGAGACCAGTGTGTATCTGAGCAATGATTAACCACCAGTTATCTAATACTGGGGGAATTCAGTGATAGTAGCACCATTGAATGCCAAGGGGCAGGTTAGATTGTATTTTAGTGGTGATGGTCATGGTCTGGCATTCCTGTGGGCTGAATATTACTTGCCACTTGTCAGCCTGGATACTGTCCAGATCTTGTTACGTTTGAATATGGACTGCTTCAGTATCTGAGGAGCCACAAATGTTGCAGAACATTGTACAATCATTGGCGAACATCCCCACTTCTGACCTTGAAATGGAAGGAAGGTCATTGATGAAGCAGCCCTGAAGAAGTTTTCGGTCAATGCTCGAGGGACTCCTACAGACTTGGAGCTGAGTTGACTGACCTTCATCAACCGTGACCATGGCCTTCGAGTCTGGTATGATCCTAACCAGCAGGGATTTTGCCCCTGATACCCATTGATTCCAGTGTTGCTAAAGCCCCTTGATACCACACTTGGTCAAAGACAGCCTTGACTTAAAGGGCTGTCACTCTCACCCTACCTCTGGAATTCATCTCTTTTTTCCATGTTTGAACCACGGTTATGAAGTCAGGAGCTGAGTGGCCCTGGTGGAGCCCAAACCGGGCGCCATTGACCAGGGTATTGCTGAGCAGGTGCTGATTAAAAACACTGAGACCTTCCACCACTTTACTGATGATCGAGAGTAGATTGATGGGGTGGTATTTGGCCGAATTGGATTTGTTCTGCTTTTTATATACTGGAGATACTTGGGGTATTTTTCCACATAATGAGGAAAAGCCATTGTTGTAACTGTATTGAAATAGTTTGGCGAGGGATGTGGCAAGTTATGGAGCATAAGTTTTCAGTACTATTGCCAGAATGTTGTCAGAGTATGGACTCTTTGGAGAGTATCCAGTATCTCCAATCGTTTCTGGTTATCACGTGGACGGAATCAAATTGGTTGATGACTGGTAACAGAATTGCTGACGACCACTGGAGGAGGCTGAAATGGATCATCCACTCAGCACTTCTATCTGAAGGTTGTTGCGAATGCATCAGCCTTATCTTATACACTGAAGTGCTGGGCTCTTCCATCATGGAGGAAGGGGTTATTTGTGGAATCTCTTCCTCCAGTGAATTGTTTAATTGTCCATAACTATTCTCGACTAGAAGTAGATAGACTGCAGAGCTGAGATCTGAACCGTTGCTTGTGGGATAACTGAGCTCTGTCTATCACTTACTGCTTATGCTGTTTGGCACGCGCGTTGTCCTATTTGGTGGCTTCACCAGGCTGACACCTCATTGTCAGGTATGCCTGATGCTGCTCCTGCCATCCTGCACACTCCACTGAAACAGTGTTGATCCTCTGGATTGATGGCAATTGTTGCGAGGGGGATATGCCAGGCCATGAGGTTGTGCAGGAGTATAATTCCACTGCTACTGATGACCCACAACACCTTATGGACATCCAGATTTGAGCTGCTAGATCTGTTCGAATTCTGCCCTATTCAGCACTGTGATAGTACCACCCAAAATGGTGGATGTTATTCTCAATGTGCAGGTGTGACTTTGTCTCCACAATGACTATGCGGTGGTCACTCTTACCGGTACTGTCATGGACAGATACTCCTGCAACTGGCAGATTAGTAAGGCTGTGGTCAAGTATGTATTTTCCTCTTGTTGGTTCCTTCACCAACTGCTGCAGAACCAGTCTAGCAGTTATATCCTTTGGGATCTGGCAAGCTCGATCAGAAATGCTGTAGCTGAGATACTGTTGGTGGTGAATATTGAATTCCCCCACCCAGAGTACATCTTGCGTCCGTGCTAACCTCAGTAGTTCCTCCAAGAGTTGGTCAGCATGGAGGAGTACTGATTCATCAGTTGCGAGAGGCTGGTACATGGTAATCAGAAGGAGGTTTCCTTTCCCATGTGCAAACTAATGCCATGAGACTTCATGGGATACGGAGTTACCGTTGAGCACTCTAAGAACAACTCCATTCCAACTGTATCCCACTGTGTCGCCACTACTGCTGTGACCGTCCTGCTGATGAGACAGGAGACACACGGTGAAGGTAATGGGGAGTCTGGGACATAGTCATACTCATAGAATCATACATTACAGACAATGTCAGGCTATTACTTGATGAGTCTGTTTATTTCTATTCACTGTTTCCTGCCAGCTGTCCCATTCTAGAAACATGGCCATATATTCGCCCCAATCCACACAGATTTGATTTTGCAAATTGGGCTTGGAGCTTTACCAACATTTTTCTAAAAATCAAAATGTTTTACATCCATTGCTTCTCTTTCATTTGTCTCCCAGTTTGTTTCTCAAACATCATTCCCATTTCATAAATCTACGTTAGTGTTGTCTATGGCCATTCATTTCAGCCACAATAATTTCTGCTAAAACATTTACTTACTATGTTCTATGTTCCATGTACTCTATCATTTTCCTCCACCAGACTCGGTTTTCCTTGTATTGTTAGAAAGTTTTGTGAAGACAGAACTGAAGTAGTGGCTTCATAGTTCTGCCATTTCCCTGTTTCCCATTCTCTATTCTCTGGTTTCAAACTGTAAGGAAACTGCACTTGTTTTCTCATATTTCTCACATTGACACAATTTAACAAGCTATTACAGTTCACTCTTATAACCCTTATGAATATAACTCTTCAGAAACCCATCCATTCCTGCCTTAAACTGCTCAATAATTGACCTTCCACACCATACACTCACAGGAGCATGGACTCTGTGCCAACAGAAATACAGCACGATCTATACTAGTCCCACTTTCCTCCAGCAGGCCCACAGCCTGGAATGTTATGACACTTCCAATTACTCGTCCATGTGCTTTTTAACGATTGTGAGGTGATCATTCCCCTCTCAGGAAGTAATCCCAGAACCCCACACTCCGAGGTGAAAAAATATTTAAATCCTCTCTGAACCTCAAACTCTTCACTTTAAAAGTGTGCTCCTTTGTTCTTGACCCTCTCACTAAAAGGAACAGCTGCTGTCAATCCACCCTGTCCATGTCCCTCATAATCTTATCCTTCTGAATCACTGACTCCTCAGCTTTCTCTGCTCTAAAGTAAACAACCCGAGTTCAGCCAGCCTCTCTCCATAGCTGATATGCTCCATTCCAGGGAACATCCTGGTGAATCACCTCTGCACCTTCTCCAGTACAATCACATCCTTCCTGGAATGTGGCTCCCAGAACTACATACAATACTTCATTTTGGCCGAACCAAAGCCCTGTATTGCTCTTATAATCTACACCCTGGTTAGGAAACGCTACACCCAAGGTCCAATTCTTAACTAGTCCATTAACCTGTCCAGGAGAAAGTGAACACTGCACTTGGTGGAGATCAGAGCTTAAAAAAATGCGTTGCTGGAAAAGTGCAGCAGGTCAGGCAGCATCCAAGGAGCAGGAGAATCAACGTTTCGGGCATAAGCCCTTCTTCAGGAATTTGCCCGAAATGTCGATTCTCCTGCTCCTCTGAGGCTGCCTGACCTGCTGCGCTTTTCCAGCAAAAAATTTTTAAGCATTATCCTGTCCAGTCACATTCAGGGATGTGTGGAGAAGCACAATCTGAGCTTCCTAGTGTGCTGCCATTCATTGAGTCCTCCCCTGCCTGGTTCCATCTCCCAAAGTGCATAACCTCATATTTATCAGGGTTACATTCCATCTGCCATTGATTTGCCCATCTGACCATTCCATCTGCATCTTCCTGTAACTTAAGGCCTTCCTCCTCACTGCTAACCACCCAGCCAATCTTTATGTCAAACATACACTAACTTATCACACCTCCCCCACTCTCCACCGAACCCACTCCACATTCACATAGTTTTTTTTAATGAAAAACACAAACAATAAGGGACACAACACTGATCCCTGTGGTACACCAGGGGACGCTTGTCTCCAGTCACACAAACAGCCTTCTCCCACCACCCTCTGCCTCCTGACGCTAAGACAATTTTCCTTGTAACTTGTCAAGTTATCCTTCATATTGTGAGATTTTACTTTATTTTTTAGTTTCCCAGCTGGAAATTTGTCAAATTCCTTCCCACAAAACTAAACAATCGACCTCCTTAAACTAATTCAATCAAACCCATTGGATGTGACTTCCTTCTGATAAAGTCAAGGTGATTATCCCTGATCAAACCTTGTGACTCTGATTGGAGTTCAATTTTCTCCTTCTCTATTTTCTCCAGTAGTTTCCTTAACAGTGATCTAATACTCGTTCGTCTATAGTTCCCTGGTCTATCTCTTCCACCCTTACTGTGAAGTGGAATCGTATTAGCAGTTCTCCAGTTCTCTGGCACCTCCCTTATGGTCAGATTCTAATTAAAATATTCAGTCATGGTCTTTCCTCCCTTGACCCCAACAGCCGCCTGTGATACAACTCATTCAGACAGGGAGATTGGTCCAAATTTGTACAGAACAAAGTCTCAAAATCCTGTTCGTATGTTACGTCAATCTGTTCAAGAGTTGTCCAGCCCATCTTTTTGAATTCTGTACCTGCATCCTTCTTCTCCCAAGTAAAATAAATGTGAAGGTCTCATGTAACAATCCATCAATGTTCTCCAATTTGACAAACAGATTGCCCGTTTGGTTTCGACCAGACACTAACTGTTTGCTGATTATTCTGTTCTACTTGTCCGTGTAGAATATCATGGGATTCTCCCAGATCTCGCCTACTTGTACTTCTTCATGTCCCTCTGTTCATTAGTCCTTTCGATGTTTCTAAGATTCACTACAATCACCTCTCATGTTTCGAAAGTCGAGATTACAGGCTGAGTTACCCCATCAGACAACCTTGCCAACTTAGGGGTTAATTTGGAGAATACCTTTTGCAGTTCCTCTGTAGTCATTATATTCTTTCTTAGATTGGGACTCCGAACGATACACAATATTCTATGTTTAGTCTCACCAACACTCGATGCAACTGGTGCACGACATCCTCTATTCTCCAATTACATTCACATGAATTTTTACTTCCCCATTTGCATATGTTCTTCCCAATACCTCTCGCTTTAAATCGCTTTAACTTTTCTTCTGAGCTCAGTGTGTGAGTTCTTTTAAAAAAGCTCATGAATATCCAACTATACGTTATCCATTGGTTCTTCATTGCCTATGTCCACAAGAATCATCTTCAAACCATTCCAAAAAATGTGTGCCACTTCTGGTTTTCCTTTCATCGGTACACTCTCACACTCCACAGTTATGTTGTTACCTTCTAAATATCTAGTAGCATGTTCTTTGTAATCGAGTCCACCAGACATCCGACTGCGGATGACAAGATAACTGGTCTGTAGTTCACCATTCCCAAATCCATCCTTTCTTAAACTGTTGGATAATATTTATAACCTTTGCCTTATCCAGTTTGGCTGAATGCCTTTCGGGAATGTGTCGGAAAATAAAGTGAAAATCCGCGATGCAATCAACATGTCTATTGCTGCTTCCTCTGAAATTTTTGAATGAAGTACATCTAGTCTGTCAGATTTATAAATACTCAATCCAGCTTTCTTTTCAAAGATGACCTCAACATTGATAAGAATGATCTTAGACTTTATTTACACAAGTCTCATGGTCACTTGGTATTTCTGGGAGAATTTCTGGATATTCTTCCATGAAGATAGACACAAAGAAACTGTTTCTTTCCCCTGCGATTTCTCTGTTCTAAGCAATAAATTATCCTGAACGCACACCAACTGTTCCACATTTGACCTTGTTTTTATTTTTTTCATACATTGATCGACGCTTTTTAGCAGTCTTTGTGTTTTTCTTTCATTTGCACGCTTTTTCTCTTTCTGATTTTCTTCTCAGTTTCTTGGTCATCCTTTGCTGGGTCCTACATCTCTCTGAATCCACTGGCTTACTGCAACACTTGGCATTTTTCTAAGCTGCCTCCTTTCATCTGATAGGTAGATGAAGGTGGGGTTGAAAGTGATAGTCGGAGAGAAGGGTGGACCAGATTGATAGGAAGGAAGGTGGACACATAGGAACATTCAAAAGGGCGGTGCTGACTTGGAAGGTTGGAGTGAGATAAGGTGGGATTAGGGGAAATGGGGAAATGGGGAAATCCACTATGATCCCCTTTGGTTGGAGGATCCCAAATCAGAAGAGGAGGCTTTCTTCCTCCAGGCTTCTGGTGGCTCAGGTTTGGCAATAGAGCAGGCCCAGGACCCTTATGTCCTTGGTAGAGTGGGAATGGGAGTTAAAGTGCTCAGCCGCAAGGCAATGGAGTTGTTCAATGTGGCTGTCCCAGAGATGTTCTCTGAAATAATCCACAAGTTGACCTCCTGCCTCGCCAATGTAGAGAAGACCACATCGGGTTTAATGGATGCAGTAAATGAGGCGTTCTGTCTCCCTTCGTCACCTATCATCTTCATCTATCTATCGTAATCCCAGCTACCTCCCCCTGGCGCACCCCCTTCTCATTTATTTCCCAGCCCCCTTGGCCAATATGCTTAATTCCTGATGAAGGGCTTATGCCCGAAACATCGATTTATCTGCACTTAGTATGCTGTCTGATTGTGCTTTTCCAGCACCACACTCTTCGACTCTGATCTCCGGCATCTGTAGTCCCCACTTTCTCCTCACACCCTCATGGCTTGCATCACTCAGATTTATAACAGTTACTTCAAATAAAACAAAAACTGTTGTGTACTCAAACATCATAAAAGAAAACCAATACATTATGGTCACTGTTCCCAAAAGGTCCTTTCCAGCAAAAATTTCAATTAGCTCTTCTGATCATTCAACACCAATTCCTAAATAATCTGATCTTGAGCTCAGTGCTCGACATACTGTTTATGTAAAACATCTCACACGTGGTCACGAAATCCATTTTTCCCAGCAATGGTATTCAATTGGGTTAACACAGTTTAGATATAATTTAAACAGTACATTATTACTGCAGTACCCACAAATGTGAATATCTCATTTCCTGTTTTATAACATGCCCAACATTTGTATTGCAGGTTTCAATTTGACATATAATTCCCATCAATGTTTGTTCCTCCTTGCTGTTTTTGTGCTCCACCTTACTAGATTCTGTGGAATCTGACCGACGTGGGCTGTGGGGAGATTAATGGTAGAGATCATCTCGCCACATCATTTATAATGTTCTCAAACTTTAATTTCTCCAGATCTCCCGTGATGCTGTGGAATGGAGAAGGATAATGATCTTCCAACAATGCTTTGTATTCCCCCAGAGAGCTGAGACAGCTCTAACCTGGGAGGGAACCTTACAGCAGGCTGGTAAAGTGTTGCTGCTGCTGTGCAGGGTCTTAGTGAGTTCACATCTGGAGAAGTGTGTACAGATTTAATCTCTTCAATGAAGAAATTATGTGGTATATTGGAAACAGCTCAGAGATGATTCCTGCATGAAGGTGCTAGCTTATAACGAAAGGATGGTCAGGTTGACCCAGTAGCCATTGGAGTTTACAAAAATTAAGGATGATCTTATTTCAACATAGATGATAGAAGGAGTCAACAAGTGAAGTGAATTACGCAGATAGTGGAGGAATCCATTCCGTTCTCCAGCCTGTTACACAGGAACAACAGAAGGATATTCCGGCCTTTGAGCCTGTTACACTAAAACAGGACGAGGCTATTCAGCCCCTGGTGCCTGATGTACATTTACAGAAGGATGTCAATCAGCCACTGGAGCCTATAACACTCGACCCAGAGTAGGCCATGCTACACCAGTATCATGTAACAGAGCAACAGGATCGGTCCATTCAGCCTCCTCAAGTCCGTAACATAGGAACTGGAAGAGGTCACACAGTGACTGGAGATTGTTACACTGGGATATCAGGAGGCCATTCAGACCCACCGAGCCGATATCAAGGGAATTGGACAAGGATAAAAACTATCTGACACTTCTTTCATGATAAAGGAAGAGGTCATTCAGACACGTCTGCAGTTTGGGAACAAGAGAAGACCAATCACTCCCTCGGTCCCATCTCCAGGATACATGCGGAGACCGTTCACTATCTCCACCTGTTATGGAGAAGTATGACAAGACCCATCAGCCCCTCAATATATTACACTGCAACGGGAAGATTCCATAATAACCCACCCCTCTAACGCATCAACGGGAGGAGGTCATTCTGGCCTTGGAGATGACAACATGTGAACACCAGAAAGACGTCACCCCATCGATTTTGTACACCAGCAGAATGCTGAGTCCAGTCAGCCACACATGCCTCAAGCAGCAATTGGAGCAGATCTCTTAAAACCTTTTGCCGATTAAACAGGATTCAAAGAAAACGTAAACGTTTTTGAAAGGGAAGAAATCATAACTGTATACATTTGGGAGGAAAACGTAACGATAAACTATTGTAATTTAAGACAATTACTAGAATCCATTGTTGAGGACATTTGCAAAGTTAAACCACAATCTTTCGGAGTCAACGTGGTTTTACAAAGGACAAATCAAGTTTGAAGTGTTTGCTTGAGTTACTTAAAGATGTGACAAGCAAGGTGGATAGTAGGATTCCTGGAGATGGAATGTATCTGGTCTTCCTGAAGGCTTTGGATATATTGCTTCTCCAAAGAGTAAGTGGTAAGATCAGACAACATGGGTTTAGGAGTAATTTATTGGCTTGGATGGAGGATTGGATATCCAACAAAATGGAGTCAGATGGAATAAATGTGTCATTTTCTTTTGGCAAATGCAATTTGTGGGGTGCTATTGATTTCAGTACTCTTTTGAGATCGATAGTATTACTGTACTCAGTTGACGGGATAGAAAATACGATACCACATTTTCAGATGACACTAACATCGGTGGGAAATTACATCGGAGTGATAATGCAAGAGATTTTAAAACATATGGATAGGTTGGGTGAATGGGCCAACATTTGGCAATGAAAGTTAAAGTGAATAAATATGTGGCTTTTCAAGTTGGCCCGTATAATAGAAAGACAAATGATTATCTAAATGGAGGGAAAGTTCAAAGTGCTTAGGTGCAGAGGGATCTGGGTGTCTGCTTGTGTATCACAGAAAACCTGCCTGTGGGTACTGCAAGTTATGAGAAATGCAAGCATAATTTCAGTGTTTATTTATAAAAGGATAGAGTAGAAAGGTAGGGAGTGTTGGTGTAGCTACGCAAGGCGTTAGTGAGGCTACAACTGGAGTACGGTTTGGGTGTCCTGCAGAATGAGGTATTTCCATTGGAGGCAATTCAGAAGAGCTTCATTAGATTGATTCCATATTTGAAGTGTTTGTCTTATGAAAAGAAAATGAGCAAGTCAGGCCTATACTCTCGAATTTATAAGAATAAAAGGAGATCTCATTGAGGGATGTAAAATGCTAAAAGTAATTGAAAGTGTAGATGTGGAGTGGATCTTTTTCAGGTGGCGCAATCTACAACAAGAGACTAGAGTTTTAGGGTGGAGAGATGGCAGAAGAGTGGAACAGAGGCCGCGATGACATCAGCCATGATTATATTCAATGGCGGAGCAGGTTCGAGGGGTTGGATTCCTACAGAAGCTCCTTGTTCTTATTCAACCCTTCGACTGTGTTGCACAGGAATGGGGGAGGCCTGGGTATCATACCGGAAGCAGGCACTCAAGATACATCAGTCTCAATCAGTTAGAGAGAATGTAACCAGTAGGGTCACACAGTGACCAGTGCTGGGTCCTCAACTATTTACAATCTTTACTAATGATCAGGAGGATGGAACAGATATACAGATGCTGAGTTTGGTGATGTCGCTGGTGATAAGCAAGAGATTAAGTTATCAAGCGAGGGCGGAGGGTCTACAGATAGATTCAGAGTGGTAAAGGCAATAGATAATAGTTTGGCAGGTGGAATATAACATGATATAACCTGCCATTTCATTTATAGTAATAATGGAAGGCAATATGTTACTGAAATGGAGAGGGATTACAGGGATTAATGATACTGTGTACTGGGGGGTTCATTCAGACCCGTTCAGACATGGGAGGTTTTGCTCCATCCCTGATCGTCTGCTCCCTGACAGTCCAAGTGACCCCATTGCTCTCCGTACACATGGAATACTTTGATGTGGTTGATTGGTGGTGGGGCTGATGTTTTGAAACGTGCATCAAGGGGACAGCCTTTATCCAAGATATATTCATTTCTTTCCAAGTGGAGACCCAATGACGGTGGGAATTTCTGACTGCTTCTGAATGAAGAGGCGGTGACTGCTGCCAGGACAGTGGGTATTCACCAACATGATGTACTGTGCATGGACACACTGCAACATTAATAGAGAGAGAACTCCTTCAGTTCCTCTACCTCTCCCCATTGACATGGCTACTCCGCAGATGCCATGCACACCATCGGGAATCTCATTATACTGGATACACTAAGCTGCTCCCTGCTGTCTGAGAAACAATGTAATACCTCATCCACCATATATATCCTCCATCACCGAATGGTGACACCGTTGTGGAGATACTGGGAAATGAAGGATATGTTACCCACTCCTGCCTGGAAAGTTCTGGATCATAGAAGCTGAATGAAACAGTGAACCTAACAGCCACTGGCAGCACCATCCTCCCCCTGGTGTGAGGCTGCAGGTCGTGTTGAAGGAGGTGACACCGCTCTGTGACCAGCTCCTTGTTCAGTCAGGGTCCCCTCACACTCTGCTCCTGGGTTAAGTGGAGCTTGGGAAGCTGGTCACGGAATACTTGGGGTGGATACAGCAGATCCCTTTCCCCACACACACTCACTGCGTGGTTTCAGAGCTCCCCCTCTCTGCAGCCTCTGCTCCATTTGTTGTTCATGTTACAGACCCAGATGCTGTAACTACAGTCCCCAGGCTCCATCCAAAGTTGGGTCACCAAATCCTCTGGTCTCCCTGAATGTCTGAGGCAGCTCACAGCACAACCTCCAGCAAACCATCTCCAGCCCCTCCACTAACTTTTCAATTACAGGAGCAGTCAGAAACCCCTCGGCTCCAAGTGTTGTGGACCAGACCAGATCCCCGCAAAATGTTTTAAGAAGGCCGCTTAGACCCAAACCTTTCCTTATTTTAAACATAGATGTGAAGTGTGCGTTCCAGATATGTTGTGACTGGCCAAACCTCTCGACATTTAGCAAAACATAATCTATTCAAATGTTTTATTTAAAATCCAATCGAAGAAAATAATATTTTGGGATAGCTTATATATTGGAACACTTACACATACAATAGATACCGTACCTTCTTGGTATACACCGCTTGGCACAAAGATATATTCAAATACAGATCCTTGCATGCAGTTTTCTGATCCTGGAGAAATCAACATCAACAGAGATCTCAGAGAGAAAAGCAGCTGGGGATCATGTATTGGAACTTCCAACCCTTCGAGGATCCCCAACAGCTTCTGAATGCTGCAGATAAAAACAAAACGAGAAAACCTGGTCTGGGAGAGCTGGCCACTGCCCTTCGATTGTTACCACCATTTAATGAAACCTAAAGGCCTCCTCAGTTATTTCCTTAAACTGTGTTCAGACAGCAGTTCGGCACCTCTGCCTTTATAACCTCCCTTCAAAAACAACCTGAGAGAACATAACCTCTTTACAGTGATAGTAAACTCACAACTCACCTTTAATAAAATGATACATCAATATGCAAAGATGGATTAATTTTAGACCTCCTAATCGTCCTCTATTAGCAGACTGAAATGTATATATACTACATTGACTCTGAGAATACAAATGTTCACAGCTAGCTTCGATTTCAGTCATTTTACTCCTGCCACAGAATGCCTTTGTCTTTCTTCATCCAAGTCTCTGCAACGTGTCAAATCTTTGGTTTCTCGAATATCAACGGTATAATTTCAAATTGAATGGCAGCAATAATAAGCTCAATCGAAACAGACTGGTATTCTTCTCCCTAAACTTCTTCAAAAACTTTAAGGGGTCACGATCAGTGATAAAGATTTGTCTCGGGTATGTTATTGGCAATTTAAATGCTGAAATGTTGTAATGCCAACACCAAGCTCAAAGCCTCCTTCTCCATTGTGGAATAAATCTGTTGATGTTTCCACTGGACGCTCCAACCACACATTACGTAATGGAGTACTTCTCATCTCTCCAATAGTCCCTCTGAATGGCATAGCTCCTCATGTCTCAGCATAAAAGAATTACATGCCTCTGTGCCTCTTAATGCTGTAACCCCTTTACCTGCTACTCCTGGCCTATGCCAATAAACCTTACTCTCACAGGGATATGTTTTAAGAAGATCTCACACATTCTTCTCAATCCCTCACAGAAACCAGACTTTGATTTCTGAACCAAATCATTCTCATCAGCCATTTCAGCTTCTAATCTTGCCGTTTTAACTCTCTGCTCTTCCACACGAGTTCTCACGACTGCAGGAAGTGAATTGTTGTACTTCTCCAAAATAAGAATCTCTCTAAGAGTGCCATTGGTTTGCTCTGTTTTTAATACCCTTCCCACTTTTCAAAATTACTTTATTCGATTCTTTCAAACTCAATGTGCGTTTAACCAGGGACACTATTTTAGATTCCTGAAACAATGTCTGTCGGCTTCTGGCACAAGCTCATATGCACTTCCGATGGCCTTCTTCACCTCCTCCTACTCCCCAGACACCGCCTCCGATAGGGATGCAAATATCTATCAGCTTTGTTTGAATCAACTAAATCCACATGGTCACTGGGCACTGCATTTGTTTAGCCACTTTCTCAAATGGAATTAAAAAGGCTCCCCCATTCTTCTCATCAAATTTAGATAATGCCTGGGTTTATTTAAACAGATCTCCATCAGGCCTTTGGCTACTATAGCGTTGCTCATCCTCACTATCTTTCTTATCCAGCCTACCGTCTACCTTCATCTCAACTTTCCTCTATAATTACTACTTTTGAAGTTGAAGCTCTCTGCTTTTTTCTCTCTTTTTCTTTCTTTCTTCTTCATTTCCTTTTCTTTTATTTCTACTTTTCATCATAATTCAAACTGTTTCAATTCCTTTTCATGTTCAAGGTGCCTCATTTGAAATTGAATTCTAGCCATTTCCAAAGAGTCTGATGGCGGTTCCACCAAATGTAATTGCTGAGCTCTAGCTGTAATTATCTCTCATTTTCTCACAGACAAACACAGCCCCAACTCCAGCTTGTCTGTCAATTCCTACAGCTTTGCCTTCATTACCTTTTGTAAAACCCCCAACTTCACTTCTTCCACACCCAGAGAACTCTTTATGACTGAAATAATCTTTATACACAAAACACTGTTTAAATCAGCCGAATTCAACATCCGGAACCAAAGACACTAACAACTTCCATACGTAACTTTTGAACCCAATACTCTCTCGGTGCATACTCTCCAGTGTCTGCATGAGCTTATTCTGGATGCTCTGGTTTCCTCGAAAACCCAAAGTTGTGCATGTCAGGTGTATTGGTCGTGGTTAGTTGTTCATAGTTTTCAGGGATGTGTGGGTTATGTGCCTTAGTCGGTGTAAATGTGTAATAATAGGGTAGAGGAATGAGTCTGGGTAGGTTACTCCTCGGAGGGTCGGTGGTGACTTGTTGGGTCGAATGCCCTGTTTGCGGACTGTAGGGATTGGAATTCTAAACCCAATTTGGTATTATCGATATAGAACCAGACAAGAGTCCAGAGTTTGTTATAGACCAACCAGACTGACTCAAACTAGTTTAAGGAGGTAGTTTGGATGCAAACCTTTTCTTATTTTGTAGGTAGATGAGAGTTGGGTGTTCCAGATGTGATGGTACTCGTCAAACCACTCACCATTAAGCAAAACACAACATACTTAAAGACTCTAATGAAAATCCATACAAAATGAAGAGGAATTTAGAATAATTTTACTATTGGAAACCATAACCGAATAATGGATACAGTACCTTCTACAAATGAACTATTCCAATATACCAACATCCCATAAACACATCTCTTGGAAAAATGAAACATTCAGACATACATTCTTGCATACAGTTCTCCAATTCAGGAAGAAACAGCATCAAGTCAGGTTTCAGAGAGTAGCAGCTGGGGATAAGTTACTAGGCCGTTGTTACTGCTATTTATTATAAACCATAAAAGTGTCGTAAGTTATTTACTTGAGCCATTTTTCAGTAGGCAGTTTGGCCTTTAAGAGCTCTTATTTAAAGAAAGGAGAAGATAATCTTTTTTTAAAAGTGACAGCATTGTCACACACTTTAGATCCCTGGCCTTTTATTTGAGGGGCTTCCTCGATCAGAAGGTCACCTGAGAGGGACAAATACAGGTACAGACCAAGTTACAAGGATGTGCCTCATAACTTCTGAAACATCCCTGTCCATGGACCATCACATGGGACATACCGGGAAGTGAAAAACAGCCTGACACACACCATTTCCCTGTATCTGAGCTTCACAATGCCAGCACTCGATACACTAGAGATCCATAAACAAAGGCCAGGGAAAGAAACTGAGGGACAGAAAGATTCACATTAAAGACAGAAAGAGACAGTTAATTAACTGAAAAGATGTTGTGGAAATATGGGGAAAAAGACAGGGCAGTGGGACTAACTGGAGAAGTGAGAATCTTCGAGAGTAAACTTAAAAGAATGAGAACATTGAATAAAGGCATTGTCAGATCAGCTGGAATGGTTTGTTACATCAAATTCTGAATCTGCTTCACAGAACACCACAAACAACATAAACTGGGAAAAGATGACAGCCCAGCACGGAGAGCTGTGCAGACGATGCTAGTGTGTTGCTCAGTAAACTGCACTATCTGCCCAGCATAGAGAGTATTGCAAACTTTACTGTCATATGGTAACTATACTCGCATCAAATTACTGCAGTGTCGACAATGAGAAGGTTTGCTGTGTGTGTGTTCATCAGAGACTGAGAGAGAGTGTGTGTGCGGGATTGGCGTGGTTGAATGCGAAACTCATTGTTTGAGAAGGAACGCACAGGAAACTATTTTAAATAAGAACAACTGGCAGGCTTTTTGTTAATCAACAGAGAGAGAACGAGAGAAGTTTCATGGACAGATACGGTAAAGTGTTTGAGAATGTCAAAATAAAGGTATTACCAGAAAAAAAAACAGCAATATACATCAGCGTGCACATGAATGACAGATGGATGGGAGTTTGGTGTGAGTTCGAATCAGATTTGCTTCGGCAGGTTTGAAGCCGGGAGCGTCAGCAGCAGATTATTGGCTTTGTTAAGACTTTATTTCATAGCTCAAGGTTCAAACAGCAGCTGGACTAAACCAGTGAGATATATTCTGGAGTGGTGAGTATTTCAAGTTAGAAATGGTCAGGGTATGGTGTCATGAATCAGCTCATGGTCAAAGGGATCTCCTACAGTTGTGACTTGTCTGCTTCAGTCGCAGATATTGGCCAGGGATGGGATGGAAACAGTGGCAGGAAGTGGAGTTTGTAACCAGAGCAGGAGAGAGTGACCTCCCTGCTCTTAATATTTAAATAACAAAGGCAATGATACAGTAAATTGTAGTTCTCTGCTGGAACTGAGTAGGTCAACATAGAGAGTAACACTGCCAGCTCAGAGAGGGAGACAGTCATTGAACACATGCATTGATGTAGTTAGTAGTGGTCTGTAGAGTAAATATCTGGAATGAGAGTTTCAATAGTAAAATAATAGTGGCAAGGAGTGTAGACGATATAAAAGAACAGTAATACAGTCATAATCGGTTTTTAGATCAAAAACATCTGGACGTTGACACTGACCAGGAACACCAACGATAACCAGGAAAGTATAATAAAAATATTGAATAATGAGAAGAGCATAATAGATCCGCCATGATAATGACGACCAATAACATTCAGAAAGATGCCAAACATAAATGTATAAACTCCTATCTATTGTTGGAACTTGCCAGTCTAATGTTTCCAGATTCTGATACATTTTTGGAACATTCCAGTCTCATGTTCTCAGATACTGATCTCTCCTCCCCCTCTCTCTGGGTATGCTGTTCCCTGTCAGTGCTGTCGGTGATGCTCCCGCTCATGTTATGGGATACCATATTGAACGGCGCCCATTTATCATTAAAAGATGGAAACCCTCCACTGGGATAATTAGAATCCATGGAGATTGGCATTAAGCACAGTCACTGAACTAACACTGGGAAAATTAGCAAAGGCTACGAAAACGGATGAATGGGCACTGCAAAACAATCAACAGACAGGAGGGTTCGCTCCCAGTTGGGGAACACTTCAGTGGTCCAGGATATTCAACCTCGGACTTTCTGGTGACCATCCTTCAAGGCGGACTTCAGGACTGACAGCAGCGAAAAGTGGCCGAGCAGAAGCTGATTACAAATTTCGGTTCCCATAGGGAGGGCCTCAACTGGGTCCTTGGGTTCATGTCACATTGCAGGTTACCACCATTGTACTATACACACACACACAGGCACTCCTATACACACACATACGTACGGACACATAAGTACACAGACACGCACACAGACACACACACCCTTACAGACACACACACTCTCACAGGCATCCGCTCAGAGACTTAGACCACGCTACACTCATGCATACACATATATACTCTCTCTCACTGATACTCAAGTCCCGCACCCCAGACACACACACACTCCCACACTCACACATGCAACCCCTCACAGACTTAAGACACTCTACATCACTACACACACATATATACTCCCTCTCACACTCACAACCCCCAACTAAGAGAAACACACACATACAAACCGACAAAGACCCACAGACACACATATATCTTATGTGGTGAATTTGTACTTGCAGAGTTACATTGTACTTTGCTCAAAAACTGCATGCATTCATGTAGAACTCTGTTATCTCACTTTTCAGATTAGAATCAATCCAAACATTATGATATAGACAGAGAACAAAGGGGCAAACACCTTCAAAATATTGTCTAACTAACACTCGTTGTTACTGCTAACCTGAGAATGCAACTTTAAAAGAAAAAGGTTTTATAATTTACACATGAAAGAAATGAAACTATCATGATCTTCGAACAGATGAAAGACTCAACAAACAATCAAGGTATTTTTCAATGGATAATTTCAGTTACATCACACTGAAAATTTTTGCGATAAATCCTGTGCCTTAGAAGTGTGTCCTCCACTATCACCTGATGAAGGAGCAACGCTCTGAAAGCTAGTGTGCTGCCAATTAAACCTGTTAGATGAAAACCTGGTGTTGTGTGATTTTTAACTTTGTACACCCCAGGCCAACACCGGCATCTCCAAATCATGACTAAACAAACAGGCTCAGTTAACCAGTTCCACACCTCATTTTTCATATCACTATAAAAGGGAACATTTACTGGGTTTGGATGGAATGGATGAGGGTTGCTGAGGGATGGACCAAAAATCTTTAAATCTTTCGAATCTTTTTTAAAAACTTGTATATGAGAGTATTAAAAGGCACTGCAGTGGTCTATATGTGTTCCACTCTGTTTATGAAAAGAGGCAGGTATAAAATAACAGATCAGTTGCATAAAAACAAGTCAGGTGGGCAGGTTTCTGGATACCTTAACCCAAAGTATAATACTTATTGACCAGTATGAGGCTACTCCTGGTTTTAAGTGCCCTGTTATCGAATCCTTTCATAACCTTGAGACAGAGCATTGAGATTGCTGCTCAGCAAAATGCCGAAGCAATTCTGTCCCTATGGGCCTCTTACAAAGGGATACGAGAAGGCCATTCAGCCCATATTAGCCTGTTGCTACTTGAAAAGGTGGAAATCTAGAATATTGTCACATTTTGCCAACAGAATCATTCAAAACGAAGAGATAAGTCACTGCAGCTGTATGAGGTGTTACTGAGACGGCACCTGGAGTACATTGTGTTGTTTGTGTTTCTGTAACTGAGAAAGGATGGACCTCCATCAGATACAGTTTACCGGCTGCTCGTAATCCACGGGTTGCTGTGGCATTTAATGTCTCGGGTCTGTTACACAGGGACAGGAGGAGGCCATTCAGCCTTTCCAGTCTTTAAGAGAGGGCGTCGAGGAGCCCATTCAGCCTCTTGAGCCTGTTACAGAGAGGCAGGAAGTGTTTATTTAACTTCCAAGTCTGTTATGCCTAAATATTAGTTTTAAATTAGTTGTGGAATAGGAAAGACCTGATGTAAACATTAAAGTTCTAACTTTGAACAAGGCCAATTTTGAAAGTATTAGGTGAGCCCTCTGAAAGGCTGATTGGAATACCCTATTCACAGGTAAAGTGATGGTTGTAAAATACAAGGCCATCAAAACTTGGTTTCAGAGAGTCCAGAGCCAACGTCTTCCTATTAGTGAGAGGGGCAAGGCTGGTGCGTGTAGCAAGTGCTGGATGGCTCGAGATATTGATGGTCTGGTCAAGGTAAGGAAGTAGGCATATGTCAGGTAAACAGCTGAGATCAAGTGGATCCCGAGAGGTGTGCAAGGGCAGCAAGTGTACAGTCAATGGGGAAATCGGGCCAGAAAAATGTGGACAAGGGCTGGCTTTAGAAATACGGTTAACGAAGCATTGAAGAAATTATACAAATTCTTTAATGTCAAAAGATTAACTAGGGAGAGGATAGGGCCCCTTAAAGATCAGTAAGGCTACCTGTGCATGGAACCACACGAGATTGGAGGGATACGAAACATGTATTTCTTCTCAGTATTTAATGTGGAGGAGGTTACAAGAGCGAGAGAATGAAGAAATATATAGTGATACCTTGAAAGTGTCTATATTACAAGGAGGTGCTGGATATTTTAAAACACATAAAGGTGAACAAATCCCTGGGACCTGAGCAGTTGTGTCCCAAATATTTGTGGGAAACTAGAAAAGAAATTGCTCAGCCTTTTGCTGATGTATTTGCAACATTGATTTCCACAGGTGAGGTGTCAAAAGACTGGAGGGCTGCTAACATTGTGTCATTATTTAAGAAAGTAAGGGAAAAAAAAAGGTAACTATAGATCGGTGAGCATGACGTCAATGGTGACTAAATTGTTGGAGGGGATTTTGAGGAAAAAGATCAATATGCATTTTGAAAAGACAAGAACTGAAGAGGGGCTTTGTACATTGGAGATCACGTCTCACTGACTCAGTGGAATTTTTTGAGGAAGTGATGAAGATGATTGATGAAGACAGGTCAGTGGATGTTGTCTTTATGGAATTCAGTAAGATTACCAAAATGTTCTTCATGGTAGACTGGTTAATAAGGTTAGACTGCCTGGGATCCAGGGAGAGTTCGCCATTTAGATCCAAATTTTTCTTAAATATTGGAGACAGGGCGTGACAGTGACATTTGTTCATTAAACTTGGAGACCTGTGACTAGTGACGTGCCGCAAAGATCAATAGTGGGTCCACTGCCTTTTGTCACTGATACAAATCATTTACATTTGAGTATATGAAGTATGGTCAGTAAGTTTGTAGATAACAACAAATTTGTTGGTGTAGTCGACAGTGAAGAATGATCTCTCAGACTATAATGGGACTTTGCTTAGGTGAACCGAGGAGTGGCAGATGGAGTTTATTTTAGATAAATGTGAACTATTGCATTTTGGCAAGACAAATTAAGGCAAGACACACAGGTAGGGTTCTGTCGAAAGCTGCCAATCAAGGAGAATCCATCGAAATTATCGAATTCCTACAGTTAGGAAACACGCTTTTCGGCCCATCGAGGCCACACCGAACCTCTGAACAGTATCCTACTGGACAAACCCCTACCCTATCCCCCAACTCTGCATTTCCCATGGCTAATCCACCTCGCCTATACATCCTTGGGTACTTTACGCAATTGAGCATGGCCAATCTACCCATATCTGTATATCTTTATACTGTCGGAGGAAAACATAACATCCGGAGGAAACTCATACAGACACGGGGAGAATGTGCAAACTCCACACAGGCAGTGATTCAAGGAAGGAGTTAAACCCAGATCGCTGCGCTCTGAAGCAGCAATGCTCGTCACTGAGCGACTGTGTCACCTTGTGGGGCAGGTTCTCCGTTCCTTGAAAGTGCTGTCACAGGTAAACAGTGTAGTGAAGACGGCACTTGGTGATCTCCCCTTTATTGGTGCGTGCTTTGTGTCTAAACATTTTCATGACATGATGCATCTGTCCAGGACATTGGTTTGGCCACTTTTGTAATATTGCCTTTAATTCTGTTCTCCCTGCTGTCGGAAAGACATTGTCAAACTTGAAAGGGTGCAGAAGAGACTTAAAATAATGTTGCAGATGTTGGATGGTTAGATTCACAGGGAGAGTTTGAACAGGCTGGGACTATTTTCAAGTGTTGAGGCTGAGGGGTGACCTTAAAGGGGTTTATAAAATCATGAGGGGCATAGATAACGTAAACAGTCAACGTCTTTTACCCAGGATAGGCGAGTCCAAAATTAGAAGACAAAGGTTTCAGGTGAGAGGAGAAAGATTTAAAAAGGAACATGAGGGACAACATTTTCACACAGAGACCGCTGTGTGTATGGATTGAACAGCCAAAAGAGGCGGTGGAGGCGGGTAGAGTTACACCATTTAAAAGGCATTTGGTTGGATACATGCATGGGAAGTGTTTAGAGGGAGATGGGCCAAGTGATGGAAAGGGGGACGAGATTTATTTAGGATGTTTGGTCAGTATGGACGATCAGACCGAAAGGTATTTTTCCATGCTGTACATCTCTGAAACTCTATTCCCTCTTGAGTGTATGACACAGGAACAGGAAGAGGCAATTCAGCTTCTGAATTCTGTCAGTCAGTTTGTTTGTTCAATTACTGAGAGTAAAATACAAAAATACATCATTCAGATTTTGATGGTGTTTTACAGAAACGGGGAAAGGCTTTTAGTCAAGAGAAGCTGTAAGGAATGTGAAGACGATATTCAGGCCCTCGACTCCATTCCACAGGAGCATCAGGTGAGCACAGAGATATTGGAACCTGTCAGTCAGTAGCAGGAGGAGGACATCTACTATCGCAAACCTTGGATCAGGAGGCAGTCACTCAGCTGCTCAAGATTGGGACACAAGAACAGGACGCAGTCATCCAACTGCTTGAGATTGGGGCACAGGGACAGGAGGGAGTCACTCAGAGCTCGAAACTGGGGCACAGGGAAATCTGGAGGTTGTGAGGCCCCAGCATCATGTTATGCAGGAACAGGAGGAGGTGACTCACTCCCAACCAATATGGGACACTGGGAGAGAAGGGGAGTTTGCTTGGAACAAACAGAAATATATGAATAGGTTGCATTAGTGGTCCATTCAATCCTGCCCCACCATTCACTGTGACCACTGTGATCTGATGGTGATTCCTTCATTCCATTTTACGGAGACTCCCCTCTCTGCAGCCTCTGCTCCGTTTCTTGGTCATGTTGTAGACTCAGATGCTGCAGGAACACTCACCATGACTCATCAAGATGGATGGGTCTAACAGGATAAGTCAGAATTTGAGGGGTCCAATGACAAGAATGAAAACTCAAAATAAAGGTATTGTCAGATGTTTCATTCTCTTACATTCACAATCCAACACACATAACCAGCCCATCCATTACATATTCAGGATGGAGCACTGTGTAAATCCGGCTAGTGTACAGCTGTATGCAACCCAGCAATGTCCAGAGTGAAACTCTATGCAGCCACACCAATGCTTGATCTATAATCCTGGACTAAATGTTCAGTGTGGGGAGCTGTGCAGTCCGCACTGGGTCATTCATATATAAACCCAGGCTGTTTCATTGTTCGGTAACACTGTATTAGATCACTGCCCAGTGTGGTGAAAAATGTAACCAATGGTGGAAGTGACAGAATGTGCAGTTCCCATCCATTTACAGCTCCATATCTGTACTATACCTTGACAAGGGGTGCTACGAATATGAAAATCAATGTGAGGATGAGATATAAAGGGAAACAATTTAAATACCAATAGTTCTGATTAAGGCGCATATCACTCTCGTATTTAAAGTTGAAATAACTGAGATAATATCCAATGAGGTTTTGTAAACGGTACAAAGAATTAAGAGGGGGATGGTGATGGTTGCACTATAAGCCTCCAAATAATCAATGGGAATTATAGGAACAAAATTTCAGGGACACTGGCGAGACTTGCAGGAGTAATAGGGTTGTCATAATAGGTGATTTTAATTTTCCTAACATATACTGGGACTTCCAGATGGGTTAAGAACTTCGATGGAATGTAATTTGTTAAGTGTGTTCAGGAAAGCTTCCACAAGCAATATAGAGAGGTTCCTATTGGGGAAGGGACAAACTCGACCTACTGTTGGGAAATAAGTTCGGATAGGTGACGGAGGTAAAGTCGGGGATCATTTTGGGAATAGTGACTAGAGCTGTATTAGTATTAAAATAGTTATGGTAGGGACAAAATTGGTCCACAGATTCAAGTTATAAATTGGGGTAAGGCGTATTTTGTTGGAATTAGACAGGGGATTGCAGGGGATGATTGGAGTAGTTTGTTTCCAGGTAAAATGATCCCGGGCAGGTAGGAGGGCTACAAAAGTGAGATAGCTCGAGTTCAAGGTCTATATGTCCCTGTGAGGATGAAGGGAAAGTGAGGCTGGAAGAGAGAACCCTGGATAACAAGAATAATTGAGGCTCTGACCAGAAAAAAAATGAGGCGTGGCTCAGGTACAGGCAGTTCGTATCAAGGGAATCCCTGGAGGTACTCAGGGGATAGAGGAGTTTACTGAAGAAGGAAATCAGCAAGGCGAAAAGGGGGTATGAGATAGCCATGGCTGAGCTGATTAGTGCGAATCCAAATTCAGTATAGAAAAGAAAAAGAACAACCAGAGAGAGAATAGGACGCCTTAAAATCCAAAATGGGCATGCATGCGTAAAACCTCAAGAAATGGGTGACGTCCTCAATTTCCCCTGTGTGTTTATCATGAAGAAAATCATAAAGACCTGTGACCTTTGGGAGGTTAGTTGTGATATCTTGGTACAGTCCATATCACAGTAGAGGTGCTGATGGATATATTAGAATTCATAAAGTCAGATAAATCTCTTGGTCCTGACCAGATATATGCAAGAGCACTGCAGGTGGTGAGAGAAGACAGTTCAGGGGCCAAGGACCCGGAAGACTGGGCGGTAACAAATGGAGTGCCCTTCTTCAAGGGGGGTTGCAAAGAAAAACCTGAGAAATATAGACCAGTAAGCTTCACATCTGTTTTCGGTAAACCACTTGAGAAGGTTCTGAGATATAAGATATGCATGCATTTGGAAAAACAGAGTTTGACTTGGAGCAGTCAGCATAGCTTTGTGCGTGGCAGATCATGCCTTAGAATTTTTGTTAGAGTTTTTGAGGAAGTGACCATAAAGGTTGACATGGGCAGAGTGGTGGACATAGTCTATATGGATTTCAGTAAGGCCTTTGACAAGGTTCCACATAGTAGGCCGCTCTGGAAGGTTGGATTACATGAACTCCAATGTAAACTGGCAAATTGGTGACACAATTGCCTTGACGTTATGAAGCAAATGGCTATGGTGGAGGTATGCTTGTCGGACTGGAGGCCTGCGACTAGTGGAGTGCCTCAGTGTTCGGTCCTGGGTCCATTGCTGTTCGTTGTCTTATATCAATGATTTGGACCAGAGTGCACAACACAAGGTTAGTAAGTTTGCACATGACTCGAAATTAGGAGGCATCATTTACAATGAGAACCATTATCAGAAATTGCAGCAGTACCTTGGTCAGCTGAGGAAGTGGGCTCAGAAATAGCAATTTGAAATAAGTGTGAAGTCTTACATTTTGGAAAGTCAAATCCAGGTAGAAGTTTAATGATGAATGAGAGGGCCTTAAGGAGTGAAGTGGAACAAAAGGACGTTGGAGATCAGGTGCACGGTTGGCTGAAATTTGAGTCACAGATACACAGGACAGTGAAGAAGGCTGTTGGCAAACTGGCCTTCATCAGCGCATTAGGTATAGACGTTGGGACGTTATATTACAGTTGTACAGGATGTTGGTAAGGCTGCAGTTGGAGTGTTGTGTTCAGTTTTGTTCACCTTGCTCTGGAAAGGATATTATTGAACGATAAAGAGCGTAGAACAAATTTCCAAAGATGTTTCCTGGGCTAAAGGCTCTAAGTTACATGCAGAGGTTGGACAGGTTCGAACTTATTTCTTTTCCGCGTAGGATACCGAGGGGGTTCTTATTGAAGTGTAACTCTTATAAAATTATGAGAGGCGTGCATGGGGTGAATACTTCAATTATTTTCCCAAGGTTGGGGAATCGAGGACTAGAGGACATCCATTAATGTTTGGAAAGGAAAAAAAAAGTATATAAAAAGGAACCTGAGGGGTAACGTTTTTACATAGAGTGTGGTATGAATACAGACTGAGCTGCCAGTGGAAGTGATTGAGGTGGGCACAATAACAACATTGAAAAGGCATTTGGACAAATACACAGATAGGAAAGGATTAGAGGGATACAGAACAAGGGCAGGGGAATGGGGTGAGTCTGGATGGACATTCTGGTTGCCATGGTCCAGTCATACTGGGAGTCTCGTGCAATATGACTGTAAATGAGTGTGTTTTGGAGTGAAAACAGAGTGGGGGAGACTGAGAAAAAATGTAATTGAAGGATATGTTCACAGGTTTCAGAATGCTGAAATGAAGACATTTCGATAGTATCATGCAACACGGCTCAGTACTTTGAAGAATGATGAGTGAAAGGGATATTGCTGTGAGTTCAGGCAATGGAGACTTTTGGATGAGCATTTGTTCTGCAGCTTTGTAACTAGGAGTGAGGACAGCAGAGTCTTCGCCTCACTGGGCTGAATCTAACAAAAAACTATCTCAGTGCCATTTTCATTAAGTGTGACAGGGATTGTCTGCACGAGGCTGAACTACTTTCCTGGTGCTATCTTACCAAACTCATCTCATTAACTACCCACCCCACTCCATTGTGTCGCTCTCATACAATGCCAGCTCGATTCTCCCACCCATCATGACTGGAGGTACTCAAAATCGCCCGGATGCTCCTGGATATTCCATGACACTGGGCCATCTTTAAAAGGCCAAGGGGCACACGGTTGAGCTTTCTCAGTTTGCAGCTGTCCGGCACAGTTTACTCTGAGCATGGCAGATAAGGGGAAATTACATCACGGTTTTCGACAGGGTCACAGAGGTCCTGGTGGATGAGCGAGTACAAAAGGGGACCATTCTCTTCCCAGAGGGATCGCTCCACCAGACACACCGAGCCTGGTCTGAGCTCACCACCCAGCTCAGTGCAGTATCTGTGGTCTGAGTAAATGTCCAGCAAAACAGGACAAGCTTCAATAACCTTCCCCACTCTGTTAGGATAAGGGTCACCATATTCTCTCTGCTCCCTCACACTCACTGTATATCTGTTATAGCACCGGTTCCCGAACAAAGCTCATGCTCTCCCACTCTCACTACTGCATACAGCACCATCCCTCTCTTTCTCTCTGCATCTCTAATGCCCCCCACAGAGTTACAGAATATTCTGGCGAATGCCAATTATGGAATTTTCCAGATCATGTTCCAACTTATTCCCAGTTTCAGTAAAGCGGCTGTGCCCCAGTGTGTGACATGTAAGAGGATGGAGTAGAGATGAACGTTTTTCAAATCACACACAATTGAAATCCATCATGAGGCCATTCAGTACTGCAAACATGCTCCAACATTCAATACGTTTGGAGGTGAAATGATAGTTTTCTCAGCTCCACGTTACAGGAACTTTCAGTCATTCAACTCCCAGCTTCCTGTTACCGAGCAGACGATTCTCAGAAACTTTTTACCCAGTGTTTCTTCTTGCATGTGTCCGATGGCATTTCCCATGGGGACAGACTCCTCGAACAATATATTTCATCTGCTTTCGAAATTCATACAATAGTCAGCATGCTTTCCACAGACCAATCAAAAACATGCACTTAATTTACGGTTATCGATATCCAATCACAATTAGACATTCTGGTTATTTCACTTGTCTCACCTTCTTGTATTCAGTAAAAGAAAGCTTCCAAAAACTTGTCTCAATGTAAAATACAATTTCAAGAAGAGAACGTTTTTATCCTCAGCCCTTATCATGACGATTATCCCAAATACACCTTTTTTGTGTCATGAATGTTTCTTTTGCCCTTTGTCTGTGACTGATTCTGTGTGTAACAGTTACACAGTCTCCCACTCAGTTGGCTGGATGGTTGGTTTGTGATGCAGAGGGAGGGCACCAGCGAAGGTTCAATTCCCCAAACTGACTGAGGTTACCATGAAGAGGATGCTCTCTCAACCTCACCCTGTCACCCAAGGTGTGGTGACATTCAGTGTAAACCACCATGAGTGATCTATCTAATGAGAGCTCTTTGGGACTCTATTCTATCAATGTTAGCATTTTAATTTTTTTTTTAAAAATTTGACTGAAAAATTGATTTTTATTATTATGTTAAAACAAAGCAAAACAACTCAAATAACTGAACAATATTTCACCCATGTGCATGTACATACAAAATAAGTTAAAGTCTATAAACGGACAGAAGAAAAACAAAAATAAACAATAAATAATAAATAAATAATACAGCTCAGAATAAGAAAGCGATAGCTCTTGTTCTTCGAGAGCATTAACTGATATACATTCATATGTTCACAATTCTTCATATTAATTTCATTAGACAATATCGTCATTGCTATATAAAAGCCATTTTTAGACTGGCAGTTAAGCCTAATCGTGATAATCCAAAAAAGATTGCTATATCTTATATAAGTCTCTGCTTTCTGGCGCACCATACAGGTCAAAACGTCCAAAGGGATATTCTCCATGATGAGCTTACCACGAGCCAGCAGACCCGGGTGGTGGAGGGGGGAGGCGGGGGTGTTTCAGACATCAGACACAACACAATACTTTTCCTAGTAAAGGAAGTGTGGGGGAGGTACTAAACGAGTATTTTGCATCAGTATTTACTGTCGAAAAGGATACGGAAGATATCACATGTAGGGAAATAGATGGTGACACCTTCCAAAATGTCCATATTACGGAGGAGGAAGTGCTGGGTGTCTTCAAACGTTTAAAGGTGGATAAATCCCCAGGACCTGATTAGGTGTACCCTAGAACTCTGTGGGAAGCTAGAGAAGTGTTTGCTGGGCCTCTTGCTGAGATTGTTGTAATATGGATAGTCACTGGTGAGGTGCCAGAAGACTGGAAGTGGCAAACGTGGCACCACTGTTTAAGAAGGGTGGTAAGGACAAGCCAGGGAACTCTCGACCAATGAGCCTGACGTTGGTGGTGGTCAAGGTGTTGGAGGGAATCCTGAGGGACAGGATGTGCATGTTTTTGGAAAGGCAAGGACTGATTAGGGATAGTCAACATGGCTTTGTGCATGGGGAATCATGTCTCACAAACTTGTTTGAGTTTTTTGAGGAAGTATCAAAGAGGATTGATGAGGGCAGAGGGATAGATGTGATCCATATGGACTTCAGTAAGGGTTTCGACAAGGTTCCCCATGGGAGACTGATTTGCAAGGTTAGATCTCATGGAATACAGGGAGAACTAGCCATTTGGATACAGAACTGGCTCAAAGGTAGAAGACAGAGTGTGGTGGTGGAGGGTTGTTTTTTAGACTGGAGGCCTCTGACCAGTGGAGTGCCACAAGGATCGGTGCTGGATTCACTACTTTTTGTCATTGACATAAATGACTTGGATGCGAGCATATGAGATACAGTTAGTAAGTTTGCAGATGACAACAAAATTGGAGGTACAGTGAACAGCGAAGAGGTCACCTCCGATTACAACAGGATCTTGACAAGATGGGCCAATGGGCTGAGAAGTGGCAGATGGAGTTTAATTCAGATAAATGCAAGGTGCTGCATTTTGGGAAAGCAAATCATAGCAGGACTTATACACTTAATTGTAAGGTCCCAGGGAGTTTTGCTGAACAAAGAGACCTTGGAGTGCAGGTTCATAGCTCCTTGAAAGTGGAGTCGCAAGTAGATACGATAGTGAAGAAGGCGTTTGGTATGCTTTCCTTTATTGGTCAGAGTATTGAGTACAGGAGTTGAGAAGTCATGTTGCAGCTGTACAGGATATTGGTTAGGCCAGTGTTGGAATATTGCGTGCAATTCTGCTCGCCTTCCTATCGGAAAAAGTTGAGAAACTTGAAAGGGTTCAGAAAAGATTTATAAGGATTGGAGGATTTGACCTATAGAGAGAGGCTGAATAGGCTGAGGCTGTTTTCGCTGCAGCTTCGGATGCTGAGGGATGACATTATAGAGGCTTTCAAAAATATAAGGGGCATGGATAGGTTATATAGGGAAAGTCTTTTCCCTGGGGTCAGGGAGTCCAGAAGTGGAGGGCATAATTTTAAGGTGAGAGTAGTAAGATGTAAAAGAGACCTACAGGGTAACTATTTCACACGGAGGGTGGTACGTGTATGTAATGAACTGCCAGGTGAAGTGGGGGAGGCTAGCACAAGTGCAACATTTAAGTGGCATTTGGATGAGTATATTGAATAGGAAGGGCTTGGAGGGTTATGGGCCGGGTGCTGGCAGGTGGGACTAGATTGTATTCGGATATGTGGTTGGCATGGACGGGTTGGACCGAAGGGTCTGTTTCCATGCTGTCCATCTCTATGACTCTATGACTTATATTAATCTGTTTTTTGGTGCACCATACTGGTGAGAAAGTCCAAAGGGATATTCTCTATGATGAGCTTACAAAGACCCAACACATCCTGGGAGTTTCAGACATCCAACACAACAGAATATTATTTCCTAGCACAGAAAGTAAGGATATATTTTTTCCCATGTGCATCTGCGTAAGATACTCTGCGCAGGTGCAGGGAAAGAGAAACCGTGTCCATCTCCAATTCGGTCCCCCAAGACCCACTCTACTGCACCGAACACAGTGATCCGATATATACGAAACCTGCAGCAGGACCACATACAATGAGTAAGAATGCCTGTAGTCATTCTGCATTTAGGACATGCTGAAGATAATCCCACATTGAATTTTGAGAGAAAATGTGGTGTTAGATAGGCCCTATGAAGAATTTGCAACTGCATGGAATTGGTCCTTTTACAGATCAAAATCCTTCGAGCATTTACACAAATATTCTCCCATGTCTCCAAAGAGATCTAAACCCCCTAACTCTCCCGCACAGACATCACGAAGCTGCACAGTCTTGTCTGAGGGGACACTCTCCAACAAATGATAAAGGGTAGTGACAGAGAGTGTATTCTTAGCAGTAAGCACCCGCTTCTCTGTATCGGATCTATAAGAGTCTGTTAAAAGTGTGTGTTTTTAAAATCAAATCTCTAATCTGGAAAAAAACAGAAGAAATCTCTACTAGGTAGTTCATACTTACGAGTTATTTGATCAAATGATATCATTGTTTCTCCCTCAAGTAACACGTGGTGGCTCAGTGGTTTGCACGGCTGATTCACCGCACCAGGGTCACGGGTTTGGTTCCAGCCTTGGGTGACTGGCTGTGTGGAGTTAGTATGTTCTCAACTGTGACTGCGTAGGTTTCCTCCCACAGTCACAAAGATGTGCAGGTTAGATGAATTGGCCAATGCTAAATCACTCAAAGTGTTCAAGGATCTGTAAGTTCAGACATTAGTCAGGGTAGGTATAGAATGGTAGGGGAATGGGTCTGGGTGGGTTACTCTTCAGTGGTTCGAAGTTGAATTGCTGGGCCCAAGGGCTTGTATCCACACTTTAGGGATTCTACTAATTCTAAATCACTCAAGCAAGGTACTCCCCTGGCTGCCCACAGTTTACACCTGGAATCCATTATCCCCGGTTGACAACCCTGGTATAGCAATTAAAGCGGTAAGAAACATGGTTTTGGCTGTATTGCTCTCGATCTGACGCATTGTTCTTCAAGTTTTAACAGTATTGATAATCATTAGTTTTTGACAATACTCCATAAATCCCAGGCACGAACATCGGATGATTAAAAAAGCTTACTTGATTGCTTTTAATCTGGGAGATCTACCCCCCGCAATCTGTGGGGCAGTTGCAATTTTGTTAGCTTGATAAGGAATCGCTTATGGTGGCAAATAAAAGAGCTAAACCAGCCATTCTATTTCCGAAATATCTGTCTGGGAAACATCAAAGAAAACATTCACACGGCGTCTCGGAAATGAGGAAGGACAGTCATTTTAATAAGAGCTATCCGATCTAGCCAGGATATTTGAATTGCCTCCCATCTTTGAAGGTCTTGTTTAATTTTGTCAAACAAATGGACACCGTTCACATTAAATAAATGATCAAAGACAGATGTAATGACTATACTGAAATAGGGAAACCACCCCCGTGACCATTTAAAAGGAAACCAGGATTTGCCCTTAGTATCAGGTATTTCCCTAAGATCTCCCATAGGCATGGCCTCCAACTTTGTAAAATTAATTTATTGCCCGGAAAGGCAACAAGCGAATTCATGCATTGCATCACATGACCTACCGAAATTACGGGATTTGACAAGAAACATAAGACCCTCATCTGCATACAATGTAATCTTTCGTGACTTCTATCCCACTTCTGGGTCAGATGTGTTGACATCCCTACGGATGGACTCCTCCAGTGGCTCAATCCCCAACGTAAACAACAATGGTGAAAGGTGTCAACCTTGTCGGCTGCCTGGAGAAATATTAATATTACTGGTTGGCCACACTATTAGTGAGAACCGCAGCCAGAGGATCACGGTAAAGGATCCTCACCCACTTGATAAAATCTTTGCGTAGACCAACCCGTTCTAATGTACAGAAGAGATCCGGCCACTCAACCCAATCAAATGCTTTCCCTCATCAAAAGAGATCAATAATCCCTGGACAGATTGTTGTTGACACTCTTGGATCATGTTGAGTAAACTCCTCACATTGTAGGAAGATCTGCGGCCCTTTATAAAGCCTGTTTGGTCCTCTTTGGTAACGGAAGGCAGCAAAGTTTCCAGCCTTAATGCACGGGTCTCAGAATGGATTTTGAAACCAACATTTAAATTTGAGATTGGCGTGTAAGAAGCACAATCCTCCAGGGTCTTCCTTTCTTCATCATCATAGAGATATGAGCCTCTCTTAAGGATAGAGGGATGGGTTCGTGACTGTATGAGTGACAGAACATGTTAAACATCAGCCCTGACAATAGGTTTATAAATTATCTATAAAATTCACGAGGAAATCTGTCAGGAATGTGCACCTTTGCATTCTGAAGCTGCTTCACACCCTCCTGCGCAGACAATGGTGCATTAAGGCACACCACTTATTCAGGGTTACTCCTGAAAAATGAAAAGTGACTCCATTTTAATTCATCTGTCCTCATAATGCTCAGTCTGAAATAATTCGGAGAAAAATCTTGGACAGGAGACACCAAACTTTTTGGAATTGAAGGTAAGGATCCCAATACCTTCCCTAATTGAGGTAATGGCTTAGAGGGGCGCTCGTTTTCCTGGCAAGATAGAATAAATACCTGCCTGACTTATCACCATGCTCAAACAGCCTTTGTTTAGCAAAAGTAAGTTCCTTCTTGGCTGTCTGTGTGAGCGTGGAATTCACTGTAGACCGAAGCGTTGTAATCCTCTGCAGCTTAGCCCCTGAGGGTCTATCACAGTATGTCCTCTCGGCTGCCCTCAGCTGTGCCTCAAACCAGCGTTCCTGCTCCCCCTTCTGCTACATCATAAGGAATAATTATTCCCTTGGCATAAGCCTGAACAATTTCCCATAGAATGGATGGCTTACTGGTTGAATCTGAATTAATGGCTAAGAAAGATCTGAATTCATTACAGAAATACTCAATGAACTAACTAGTCTAAACAATAAAGGGATACATTCGCCAGTGTCTCGAATCTATTATATTTCCCTAAATCTTTATCAATAAGTATGGTCAGAAATGGTAATATTCCCAATTGTACAGGATGCCACCGAATCTAAGATTGTTTCAGGGATGGGGAAGAAATCAAACCTGGTGTGGCAGTTCTGCGGGTTAAAGAAGATATTAAAAGCCCTCCTTGTGAGGTAGATGTGCCTCCAGACATCCACCAGCTCTAGATCTGCACACAAATCCACCAATACCTTACATTATAACGGGGGGATTGAGGGACCTTCCGGCATTCTGTCCATCGTGGGGTCCATAAGACAGTTGAAATCTCCTTCTACGATAATGTGCCATGATGCAAGAAAATGCATCTACCAGGATTTTAAGAGGGTCGCGGGGTGGGGGTGGGGGTCGCAATTACTGTTCAAAATATTGGATTATTTACCATAGTTCAAGGATTGGGAGATTGTGATCCTTCCGTGAGTATCCAATACAATCTAGTAATTTAAATGGAAGATTCTTCTTATTCAGTATGGCCTCTCCCCTACTCCTAGTATTAAAAGACGAAAATAAAAACCCGTTCAAACCCGCCCTGCTGTAACTTCAATTATTCCTTGTGATCGAGGTGCATCTGCTGCAATAGGACAAGATCAATCCTCTCTTTGTTAAGACTAGAAAGTACCTTTTTCCTCTTAACTGCCTCCCCTTAATGCTCCAGATATACCATTGAAGCATGACATTAGCCATAACACACTGGAACAACATTAGAACTCCAGAGAGGAAGAACTTGAATGACAAATCGCTGAGCATCCACGAAAAAAGACTCATCGAGCCTAAAAAAATACTAACTAAAACTACAACAACTAACACGCTTTCAAAATGTTCTACAGCTAAATACATATAAAAACAAACAAAAAACAGGCCAAAAAATGCCAATGACACTCAGGAGGGGCATTTACCCCTCCTCCCCCCACTGGGGGCAGTTGCACGTCACAAATCTTTATCTTCTACCCCATTATCAATACTGCATTCCGGGCAATTAATCACAAACATCGGGATTGAACTGCCCTAACGTAGGCATTCAGTCTTCATGATCAGCTTCATAACTCCCTCCAGCTTGAGCCGAACCCGACACACAAACTCAGCACGAGAAAAACGAATAGTAATAGTAATCAAGTTAAAATTGTGTACTCTACCCATCCCTAACTGTAATTTAACATTACTTAATACCAAGAAAGATTCAACAAACGTTCTTTAAAACGAGAGAAGAATGATTATCGATATCTATAAAACAACCAGCCTGCTGTATAGTGTCCACAAAGTTTTCGCGTCCTCTGGAGCGTCAATGGATCTATTGAAAGATCCACCAGTGCGTAGAACTATTGAAAGCATACGGAGCACCGCTGCGTTCATGAAGGAATACTGAATCTCAAGTTCCCTTAATCTTCTCTTGATATCATCAAAAGATTTTCTTTTCTGAATCACTGCCGCTGAAAAGAGGTGGAAGAACATAATCTTGGAGCCCTCGTCGGATCTTTTCCCTGTGTTCTGCAAGCTTCCATAAGTCTTTGATTGTCTCTGCAACTACGTAATCGCACAAGAACAGGGTGAGGGCGTTGGTCTGAGTCTGACCTACGCACCATAACCCGATGAACTGTCTCACTCTTCACCCATCCCTCTTCAGCTTCGAAGTGAAGGAACACAGCAGCCAGTTCTCGAAAAAAAACTTACTGGCTGAACATCTTATGTCTCCAGCAGACCGATGATATGAACATTCTTCATTCTGCCCCTGTTTCCTAGTCGTCAAATTGTTCAGTTAAGGTACGGACCTGTTTTCCAAGGGCGAGGATCCGCTCCTTCGAGGAATCGATTACAGACTCTGCCCCTGCAGCTTGACGCGCGACCTCATCCGTTCTGTTTCCAAGGCTTTCAATTTGCTGCTCATATTTTTTGGAGCATGGCTGAGAGTGGTTCTAGCCTCCTGCTG
The DNA here is from genome assembly GCF_047496795.1 of Chiloscyllium punctatum. Classification (NCBI taxonomy): domain Eukaryota; kingdom Metazoa; phylum Chordata; class Chondrichthyes; order Orectolobiformes; family Hemiscylliidae; genus Chiloscyllium; species Chiloscyllium punctatum. Next base: position 54,279,640 of record NC_092788.1, on the reverse strand, counting down.
AACGTTTCTTCAATCATGCCTTCAATCATTTCATGTAACTTGGTGAACTCGGTAACCAAGGCCTGGTGAGTAACTGGGTCGATCGAACGAGCAGAGGGGGTTGCAGGTGCGGCCACAGGCATGCAGACAGCTTCGGACGGGTGCCCTGCGTGTTGGGACTTAATCGATCCTTTCCCATGTTTTGTCATTTCCACTTGACAAATTGGCATTATTCAGTATTCTGTAGCTCTTTTAGTGTTGACCTTTAAGTAAATGACTGTGGTGGGGTGGGATAGAGCATTACTGTGATGCAGAGCTCAGCAAAGCAGACCTTTCAGATCGCTGCCATCTTGTTTCCCCTTTAAAACTTGATCGATCTTATCCATTTCGTTTAATTCTTGGATTTTCTAGAGCCGTGTCATTCGGAACCACTGTCTACAGTTTCCCCAACACTGCACATTGCTACTCGATAATCCTTGACTCCTTTGTGATTCCTGAACATTGCCTCAAAAGTATTCAATATCTCTGCCTTCCATGTTCTGCGGGGAAGAGTGTCATTTGACTCACTGCACTCTGAGAAAACAAAAATAAACCGACACATCGGGGTGTGAGATTAGCATTATTTTTGCATTCTTCTCTGAGCAAGGATATAGTAACACTGGAAGCAGTTCATAGAAGTTTCACTTCATTTATTCCATGCATGAAGGGCTGATATTATGGCGACTTTAACAGGCTACCCTTGGAATGAGAGCTGATCTTATTGAAATATACAAAGCCTTGAGGCGAGTGCATAGGGTATATACTGACTGGGAGTTTGTATAGCCCAATTTTGATGCCGTTGTCATTGAACCCCTACAGTGTGGCAGCAGGACATTCGACCCATCGATTCCACACCAACCCACCGGACATTATCCTATCCAGACCTGTCCCCTTACCCTGTGCATGTAACCCTGCATTTCCCATGACTAACCCACTTAACCTACACATTCCTGGTCACTCTGGGTAATTTAGCATGGCCAATCAAACTAAGCTGTATATCTTTGAACTGTGGGAGGAAACTGGAGAACTGGGAAGAAACCCACACAGACACGGGAAGAATGTTCAAATTCCACACAGAGTGTCGAACGAGGTTGGAATTAAATTCAGCTCCTTGCTGATATGAGGCAGCAGTACTGACCACAAATCTAACATGCTGCTCCGTTAGCCCTATTAGTTAGCTGCGGCTGATGAAAGAAATCTGCCTGACTTGTTCCTATCACTAAACCTGACCCAGTCTGAGACCTTTATCATCGGTCATATCACCAACCTGGTTGCATTTAAATTTGTTGTGAGCAGTGGAGGAGCGGTACTAGAAAAGGAAACAGTGACACCCTCCATCCTCAGTCAGAGCCGGAGTGAGGAAAAAAATCACAAAGTCGGATTTCACTCAAGTGGGAATTCCCTTCGCCAGAAGTTTGGGATGGCTGAATTTTGATGTTAATATTACATAATATTATATTATCTTTTTATGGCTTTGTCTGATTTTCCATAGACAAGTGAATCAGGGATAATGGTGCATGGAGAGAAAAGTGCAGCTGGGACAACAATGAGAGGAGCCATGACCTTATTTACTCGTGGAGTAATGTCGAAGGGCCGATTGGCCCACTCATGTCCCTCAGCCCTTTGTTCTGATGTTCGATTCAGCCCTCCGGACCTGCTACACACAGGCAGATCGAGGCCACGTGGTTAAGTGTAGTTTCTGAAATGCAGTTGGAAATTCCAGACTTGGTCAGGAAGTGACCCCCAGCCGCAATCCCTTTTTCCAGGATTCCCCACTCTGTAACTTCTGCTCTGGAATTGCTCTGAATAAAGCCCCCATATCCCATCCAGGGTTAACTCAGGCAAATTATCTCCTTTCACGAATGCAACATTGTACAACACGACTTTCCAAAATCATGATATAAAAACATAAGAAGTAGGAACATGAGTCAGCTATTCGGCCCCTCAAGCCTGAACTCTCATTCAATAAGAACATGGCTGATGTACTTCCGGGCTCAACTCCACTTTCCTATCCAATTCCCTGTATCCCTCCACAACTCCCTGTGTTAGGAAATTCCAGACATTCACTACCTTCTGAGAGAGTTCATCATTTTTCACCTCAGATTGAAATCGATGTTCCTTATTCAGTATCTACCACCTCGAGTTCGAGACTCAGGGGAAACACCTTCTCAGCATTTACCTTGACCACCCCTCTCTGTATCTTGAACATTTCAGTAATTTCACCCTCATTCGTTTCAACCGAAATGAATAATCTCCTCACCATTTTAGATGTATTCAATAATTCAACTCTTCCATCCCAGGAGCTGTGTCATGAACCAACCTAGTTACTTGCTGCATCAGCATGCTGACGTTATGATTCAAACACAGAAACACTCCAATCCCTTTGTACTGATCATTTTTTGACAGTCCTCTTCATTAAATAACAGCCTGCATTTTGGTTCTCAGTGTCATCCACAAACTCGGATGTAAATTGCAGTCAGCTCCCGCCGTCAGGCTATCAGTATAGATTGAAAATATCTGATGTCATCGGCCTGATATTTGTGATAATCCAGTAGATACGTTTTTATCATAAAGATCCATTAATCCTGAATCTCCGATTTCTATGTGTTAAGCAACTGTCATCCCATGCTAATATATTATTCATCATACTACGAGCCTCTGGCTTGTGACAGAACGTTTATTTTGTAATACCTTGTGAAAAATCTCTGGAAAGCCTCAAGTTGACCAGTTCCCTTTATCAAATCTGCCTGTCACATTCTCAGGGGTTCCTGATGAAGTGCTCCTGCCTGAAACATTTATTTTCCTGCTGCTTGGATGCTGCCTGACATGCTATGCTTTTCCAGCATGACTCTAATCTTGACATTCTCAGGGATCTCTAAAGTATAATTTGCATGATTTTACAGGGCGAAAATAGTTACCCCGTCATAGAACGATGCCAACTCTGCATTACGCTTTTCTAAGTGCCCTGAAATTCCTTCCTTAATAACAGGCTCGAGCATATTACCAGCAATAATGCTTAGGCTAAATTGTTCCTGCTTTCTGTCTCATTCCTTTCTTAAAGACCGGTGCCACATTGGAGGTTCTCCAGTTTCACTGGAGCACTCCTGTAATCCAGAGAGATATGGAATATTTCACACAGTGCCACTAGTCACTCTGTGACCACTTCTTTTAAAATTAACTATGAATTACTGCTGACCTGCCTCCCCTTATTCTTATCTGTTAGACAAAAACCTTGTTCCTTTTGTTAGAGACAGTTCAAGAACTTCCCTCATATCACCATTTTGTTTATACCATTGACATGCTTACAGTACTTTCCCCATGAGGAGTGATTTAAATGACTAGTGTACATTATCTGCCTGTTCCCTGTGGCAAGTTCTCCAGTCACACCCTCCTCATGGCCTCAATTTACTTTCCTCACTTCACTTCTGCTTCAGCTCACACACAAATCTTCAAGCTGTTTTTTATGTAGATGCGAAAGCTCATGATGCATGTTTTTTTTATTTCTTTCCAATTTATTACATCACATCTTTTCGTACATTTTCCTCACTTTCTAGATTCATACAGTCATATCGTGCACAAACAGACCTTTTGGACCAATTTGTCCATGCTGACCAGGTTTTCTTAACTAAACTAATCCCATCTATTTGCACTTGGCCCATATGCCTTAAAACGTTTCCCATTCATATGTTGGTCCAAATGTCTTTGAAATATTCCAGCTGTACAAGCATCTACCACTGTTTCTCTGGCAGCTCATTCCATGCATACATCGACCTCTGTGTAAAAAATGTTGTCACTTTGTCCCTTTCAAGTTTCACCCTTCCACCTTAAAGCTATGCATTTGTGTTTGAACTCCCCGAACCTGCAGAAAAGACCTTCGCTTTTTGTCTATCCCTGCCTCCCATGATATTATAAACTTCTAGAATGCCACCCCTCAAACTCGTACACTCCATCTGATACTAACTTCAAGATCAAAGATAAGCACTGCAAATTGGAAAGAATATTAAAAATGACAGGTAAAGAAAACAACCTAAATGTCAGACTGTTAGTTCTGCTCTATGTTACAAAACTCAGGCAGCATGAAACTCTGACTCGTGCTAATAAGAGGTCAAGCACCTGAATTCCATTGTATGAAGGCAGTGATGATGCATACTATCAAAACGTATAGATCTAGATCTATTTAATGCAACATGGTCAACATTCACCCTCCTGTTCTCCCTATGACCTTGTGTGGTTGTGTCTTCTTTATCTTACACTCAGTTAGAGAGAACCCCTTTCCCCCATTCACACCTTAATTTCAACCCATTTTGCATTATCTTCTCGTTCACCACTGCTAATAGCTCGTTTATCCTTTGCCATGCCCTCTTTTCCAAGTCACCCATCCCCCATCTCCGGCAAGGGATTACAAAGCCCAGTTTCCAACCTTTTTCAGTTCTGAAAAAGTCACACTGGGCTTGTAACGCCATCTCTGTTTCGCTGTCTCTGCAGATTCTGTCAGACCTGCTGAGTTTCTCCAAAAACGAATAGGCACAGCAAAAATTTTCAATTAAACAAATAACTATGGATACTGGAAATAAAACCAAATTTGCTGGAGAAACTGCGAGCTTTGTAGAGGGTCACTGGACCCGAAAGATTAAATTTGCGTTCACTACACAAGATGCCGCCAGACCTGCTTGGTTTCTTCAGCAATTTCTGTTTTTGAACAAGTTCCAATGACGTGTGTGAAAGCTGCTCAAACGCCGTGTCCAACACGGAGCGCCCTACACTGGGTACTGAACAATAACGCAAAGTTCACACATTCATTCGCTCAGAAACTGCATTAGGCTGGCATCACTGACACCAGAGAGCTCTTAATCATGATCAGGGAGAAAACCAGAGGGAAATACATTCAATTCAAATGCAGAAGATGGCATTACGAGAAAGGAAAAGATTCAGATGAATATGTTAAAGGATTTGAGTAATGTAACAAATTGGAAGCATGGCACCAAGGAGAACCATAAGCAGATTGAGAATATTAAAATGGAAGTATCACCGCATCAGACACCAGGTGAGGTCACTGAGTACTCGGCTGATCGGTGACTGGGTCGCGATGTGAACTGGGGGACAGTCAGTAGAATTGAATTGCAGATATTGCAGCTCAAACTGGGCTATCACGTGATGCTGTAGACGACAGCAGTAACACAAGCAGGATTGTACTCTAACATAATCTGTAACATTTTCCCCAGGATATTCTATCAGTCTACCATTACCATCAAACCGAGTGATGGTTCAGTGACGAGTGTGGGTGAACATGCCAAGGTCAGAACCATGTGTACCTAAAGCTGATGGCAAACCATTACAGCTACGGCGCTTGAGTGCTTTCATTCCAAACAGCAGAACTAACATCTGATAGAGAGGACGAAATGATCCCAAGGCCAACAGATCAGATCTAAGCTCTGCAGTCCTGCCACATCCAGGCATAAATGTCAGTGTACTATTAAACAACTTACTGGAGGAGAGGACTCCAAAATACCCCCATCCTAAATAATGGAACAGCCCTGCACATCAGTGAAAATGACAAGGATGTAGTATCTGCACCATTCTCAGCCAGAGGTGTTGAAAGGATGATCCACCTCATCCTCGCCATGATGCCCACAGAATCACAGATGGCAGTGTTCAACCAATTGATTTGCTGCATGTGACACGAAGAAACCGCTGAACACAGTAGATACGACAAAGACAATGGGCCCTGACCCCATTCCTGCAATGGGACTGAAGACTTGTGCTGCACAACAAGCCGTGTCCCTGGGGAAGCTGTTTCATTCCAGCTCCAACTCTGACATCTGCCTGGCAGTGTGGAAAATTACTCACCTATGTCTAGTCCCCAAATAGGTGAATAATTATATTCTGACCATTTAACACCCCCTCAGTCCCTTCACGATAATCAAATTTGTGGGAGTTCTTTTTGACAAAGCTGTCAAACAGTCCAGAAATAACCGGCTCAGTGTGGTTTCCGATAGGTTCGTATGCGGAGATGGTGCTGTTGTGGAAATGTCACTGGATTACTAATCCAATACAGGATAATACTCTGGCAGCTGGTGGAAGTTAAAAACAATTAATACAATATCAAGATCTGTAATCTGGTCATGGTAACAGTGACCTTGCATCCAATGTTGATTGTAAACTTCGATCTCCTTTCCCAATGTACTTTCAGGAAGTGCATTTCCCGTGTTTTCCTGGTCTGGCCTAAAGGTGACTCCAGACACACAGACATGTGATAAACTCTTCAATGGTCCCTGAAACGGCCAAGCAAGACACTTAATTTTATCACACTGCTCCGAGGTCTTAAAGGAAAAAAACAGACAGAATACTCGGCACCAGCCTTGATATCAGAAAAGAGAATGGGAATCACAGTCCTGTTGATCCTGAGAGACCTCCTTCCTAACATCTGAGAGCTTGTTACAACACTTACAGTGCTTCCCACAGACTGCACAGAAACATCGGGAAAGGTCACACAACACATTGAGCCTTCCCCATTCTAGTTTATGGAGAAAATCTCCTCAATGCAGTATTCTCGACACAGTGTTCATATCTATTAATAGGTTTAAACATTGTGAAATATAAAATAAGAACTGTTGTCGTCCCTTCAGTCCATCACTCTTGCTCCTCGATTCAATATACAGGCAGTTCTCTGATAACGCGGGCTTATTAAAAGTGATTTGACTGCAGTGCGATTCGCGAATTGCGCACCTCTTTTCTATAAAGTGAACTCCCGCTCACTGCGACGCGATTCCTTGCCAGGCACCAGCTGAACAACAAAACCCAGCTTCAGGATCCTCTGTCTGCCAAATGCATCCTGTGAGTGTTCAGCTAAAACAGGAATGTAATCCGCTCTGCAAGCTTTGAACGTGAACTTGAAACGGGGAGTTGCTCTCTCCAATTAGAAGGAGCTTTATTTCAAACCAGGGTGGAATCTTCAGGAGAACTGGAATTCCATGTTGGCATCACGTGGTGAAGAGTTTCTGGTGAAGAGTTTTGTGAAAGGATACAGGGATATAGCCAGTGACTGCATTGTCATTATTAGCACTATTTCATTACAATATATGATTTAAAGGTTTAATTAGACTGTGCTAGTGTGTGTTAGACAAACTTTAATTTTTGTTTTTTACTGATATTTTGCAGTTCGCCCATTATCCTCTTTTCCCCATAGACCACATCATTAATATTGCATGATTTCCTGCAACACAGCGAAGCACAGGAACACAGCTACCACGTTATTGGAGAACAACCTGTAATGGTATCTGATCCTCTATCTTCATACCATACCCTGCTCTCTCCCTATCCCTTTAGTTTCCAAAAATCCATATTTATATTCAGTGCCTTGGTTTCCACAGCCTGATCTGGGAGATAGTACCCCAGGTTTGCCAGTCTTTGAGTGCAGACATTTATTCTCATCTCAATGCAGAGTGGCCTATATGTACATAATACTGTGGCCCCTTGTTTTGATGTCCCAGTCAGGGGAATTGTCACCCCTGTTTCCAATCTGTCTCGCCCTAACAGAGTTTTATATATTTCACTGAGATCTCCACTCATTTTTCTAAAACCCATGGAATACAAGCATAGCCTCCGCAAACACTGCTCCAACAACAAGCCTGTCATCCCAGAGATCAGTCTGGTCATCCTTTACTGCTCTCCCTCAATGTCAGGTTTGTCCTTTATTAGGTAAGGAGACCAAAACTGCACACAATACTGCACAATGTTCCAGATGAGGTCTCACCAAGGCCCTGCTCAGCTGCAGTAAAACTCCCTTACTCCTGAATTCAAATCCCCCTGAAATGAAGGTGAATACACGATTTATCTGCCTATCTGTTTTCTGCTCCTGCAAAATTGCCTTCAGTGACTGGTGCACAGGGAGATCCAGATCCTTTTCAATGTTACAGCTCTCCACTTGTTGGGTCTGTGTACACTGATCAGCGTGCCAATGCCATTCCCAGTATTGACTTCTGGATTCAGATCTCACTGCCCTACACTGACCTCGGAGGGTTGCACAGATGGAAACAAAAATGCAGCTTAAGTTCCTTTACAGATCAACATTTTTCAAACAATCCCTTTTCAAATGATAGGCTCCCGTTCTGTTTTTACCATCAAAGGTCACAATATCACGTATCCTCCATAGACCATATCCCCCCCCACCCCCCCCCATTGCTCTCCATCTGCCATGTATTTACCCAGACACTCCACTTGTTGCAATCACCTTGCAGTTTTTTTGACATTCTGCTCACCCACTCACAATCCGATATTGTTTAGTGCCATCAGTAAACTTGGAAATATTGAATTTGATCCACTCAACAAAATATATGTTGTGTATTGGGAATAGCTGGAGCCCAAACCCCGATCCTTGCTATATCCTCCAAGCCTTCCTTTCAAATAAACCCATTGTTTTATTCCTACTCACTGCTTCCTGCCCGCTCTCCCATTCTAAAACCATATTAGTCCCAGTCCCAGAGGATTTGATGTTGCATAATAGGCTTGGGGCTTTATCAAATATCTTTCTGAAAATGCAATCATATTTCATTGATTCCTTTTCCATAATTATGCTAAACGTCACTTTCTCAAATATAATTCCCATTTGATCAATCTCGGTTGACTTTATCTGTGCTCATTAATTTCAGTTCCTATACTTCCTCTAAGACTGTTTGGTTGCTAATTTCATTCTATTCCTTTTTTCTCAACAGACTAATTTTCACTAGGATTGTTGGGAAGTTTTCTTTTTTGTTTTGTTTACTTCTGTGAAGACATAACTAAAGTATTTGCTCCATAGTTCTGCCTTTTCCCGGTCCTCAATTCTCTGGTATCAGACTGTAAGAAAGCTGCACATTTTTCCACTTAATTTTGCCATTGTCATATTTTCAGAAGATATTACAAGTTCAATCTTAAAACCCTTGTTAATATACTCTTCAGAGACCCATCAATTCCTATCTTAAATTACTCAATGATTGATCTTCCACAGCCATACAAACACAGAAGCACACACTTTGTACCATCAACAATACAGCACGGTCTACATTCGTCCCATTTTCTGACACAAGTCCCGTAGCCGTGAATCTTATTGCATTTCAAGTGCACAGCCGTGTATTTTCTAATGGTTGTGAAGTTACCATGACAACTTCTCTCTCAGGAAGGGCATTCCTGACCCCAACACCCTCTGGATGAAAAACAAATCTCAATTCCCTCCAAATCTCAAACCCTTCACTTGAAACTGTGTTGCATTGTTCTTGGCCCTTTGACTAAAAGGAACAGCTGCTGTCTATCCACCCTGTCCATGTCCCTCGGAATCATATCCTTCTGAATCACGGCCCCCTCAGCCTTCTCTGCTCCAAACTAAACGACCTGAGTTTATTCAGCCTCTCTCCATAGCTGATATGCTCCATCACAGGGAACATCCTGGTGAATCTCATCTGAGCCCCCTGCACTACAATCACATCCTTCCCGTAATGTGGTTCCCAGAAATACACACAGTACTCCATCTTGGCCAAACCAAAGTTCCGCATAGCTCTTATAATCTATGCCTTGATGAATAAAGATTATGTTTACGGTCCCTTATACTTTCTCAAAATTGTTCATTAACGTATTTCGTCACATTCAGGGAAGTGTGGAGAAACACCTTCTGAGCTTCCTCATCTGCTGCCATTCATTGAGTACTCCCTGTCCAGTTTCTTCATCCAAAGTGTGTCACATCATATTTATCAGGGTTACATTACATCTGCCATTGTTCTGCCCATGTGACCATTCCATCTCTATCTTCCTGTACCATAAGATCTTCCTCTGCACTGCCAACCACCCGGCCAATCTTTGTATCAAACACAAACTTAGTTGTCACACTCCCACCACCCCCGTCTATATTCACAGCTGCATCATTTATGAATACCCCAAATAATAAGGTTAATGATCACACAACGCCAGGTTACAGTCCAACCGGTTTATTCGGAGGCACTAACATCGAAGCGCTGCTTCTTCATTAGGTGGTTGTGTGCTTTGAAAGCTCGTGCCTCTGAATAAACCTGCTGGACTATAATTTGGTGTTATGTGATTTTTAGGTTTGTTCACCTCAGTCCAACACCAGCATCTCCAAATCACAGCACTGATCCCTGTGATACACCATTGGACATCGGTCTCGAGTCACACAAACAGCCTTCAACCACTACCCTCTGTCTCCTAACACTAAGATGATTTGGATGCAACTTGGCAAGTCATTAATGACTCGTACCTGTTCCCTTGTTATACATTTCCGCTTGACACACTTGCAGAATATCTGGAGATTTTCCTTAATCTTACCCTGCCAGCAGGTTTCTATGACCCTGTTTTAGGCAGTTCTCACCGAGTGATGAATTTCCTCAAAATTACGGTCTTAAGTGGCCAATCCCTTATCTTGCCATTATTTGCCTTGAATTTGGATTGGGCAGCCAGGGAAGTGTCCTGTTAATTTCCAATTTATCATATGTTTTGTGAATTTTGTAAACTTCACTGTGATCCACCACTCATTCTTTGAAAGACTAGAGAACATAGGCCGAGTTTCCTCATCAGACAATCTCGCCATCTGTGAGATTAATCTGGAGAACGTCCATTGCAGTTTTGTTGTGGTCAGTATATTCTTTCTCAGATTGGGTCACCAACCCTGTACACAATGGGTGCAGGTTTGCTCGCTGAGCTGGCAGGTTCATTTCCCGACGTTTCCTTACCTTACTAGGTAACATCTTCAGTGGACCTCTGGCGAAGTGATGCTACACATTCCTGCTTTCTTTTTAAGGGTTTCTTTGGGTTGTTGATGTCATTTCCTGTGGCGAAGTCACTTTCTGTTCCTTTTCTCAGGGGGTGGTAGATGGGGTCTAACAACTAATGGCACATCGAGTTAGACATCTGCCAGAAATACATGTGGATTCTCTCCATTGATCCTATTAATTTCTAAATATCCAATATCACATGCTGCATAATAGATTCCAACAGTTTCCCTGCAGATGTCAATTTAATTGGTCGGCAGTTCTCCAAACTATGCCTTCTTCCCTTTATAGGTGTTTGGATCCCTTCCATTAACCTATAGCGCTTGGACCACGTTTAATAACTTCCATTTATCCGGAATGGCTTGCGGCCTCTGCAGAATGCACAGGAAAATAATACAGTCATCGACAGTGCAATTAATACTTCTGTTGCTGATTTATGTCTGCCATTTTAACATGAAGTACGTCAGGTTTGTCAGGCTGAGCAATGCTCTATCCAGTTACAATTTCAAATACTACCTTGTTACTGATATAAATTGACTTTTTGTCTTCAGTTGCACAAGCGGTTCATGATCACTTGGTATTACTGGCTGATTTTATGGATCTTCCTCCTTGAAGACAGATACAAAGCAATTGATTATTTTCTTGACCATTTCCCTGTTCTTCACAATAAACTCTCCTCTCCCAATTACCAATTTCCATATTTGACCTTGCTTTTACTTTGTTTCCTTTGAAATACACATTGTAGATTTATGCAGTGTTTTTGTTCCTGTTTGTTAGCATTCATGTTCTATTTTTGATTTCCTTATGAGTTTCATGGCCCTTGTTTCTGGATCGTGAATTTCTGAGAATTCTCAGGTTTCAACAATGACTGAAATTCTTCTGAAGGCATTTCCTATGATTATGACATTTTCGAATTTGTTATGTTAAACATCGTTGTGTCACTTTCACTTTCTTTGATGCTTGTACCTGAAATAAAAAGACTTTGCAATATTTCTATAAATTTCCTGGTCTTGATCAGATATATTCAGGAACACTGCAGGAGGACATGGAAGGAATTTCTGGAGCCCTGGCTGATATTTTTGCATCATCGCTGGCCAACGAGCGAAGTCACGAAGGACTGGAGGACAGCGAATGCTGTGTCCTTACTCAAGAAGGGCTACAAAGAAAAACGTTGGAACTACAGACCAGTAAACGTAAAATCTGTTGCAGGTAATTTACTTGAACAGGTTCTGAGCGATAAGATATACATGCATTTGGAAAGACAGGGTGTGATTAGGAGCAAGATTAGAGTGCTGCTAGAAAAGCACAGCAGTTCAAGCAGCATCCGAGGAACAGGAAAATCAATGTTTCAGGCAAAAGCCCATCATCAAACTCAGCACGGCTTTGTGCATGGGAGATCATGGCTCACAAATTTTTTTCGAATTCTTTGATTAAGTGACTAGCAACGTTGAAGAGAGCAGGATGGTATATGTAGTCTTTATGGATTCCAGTAAAGCCTTCAATAAGGTTCCACGTGGTACGCTGCTCTGGTTAGATCGCATGAAATTGAGGAGGAGCTGCCAAATTAGATACAAAATTGTCTTGTTGGTGGGAAGCAGAGGGTAATAGTGGAAGGATGCTTGTCAGCCTGGAAGCCTGTGATTAATGGAAAGCCTCACGGGTTAGTGCTGGGTCCACTACATATTACATATATCGATGGTTTAGATGAGAATGAACAGGCATGATTTGTAAGTTTGAAGACAACACTAAAATAGGCAGCATCATGGAGAGTGAGGAAGGTTATCAGAAATTTCAGAAATTACAGCAGTGCCTTGATCAGCTGGAGAAGTGGCTGAGAAATGGCAAATGGATTTTAATGTAGATCAGTGTAAGTTCTTCCATTTTAGAAACTCAATTCAAGGTTGGAGTTTCCTGGTGAATGGTTGGGTCCTAAGGAGTGTAGTGGAACAGAGGGACCTTGGAATTCAGGTGCATGGTTCTCTGAAATTTGATTCAGAGGTAGACAGGGCAGTGAGGAAAGCTTTTGGCACACTGGCTTTCATCAGTGTATATCACTGAGTATGTAAATTAGGGAGTTATGTTGCAATTATACAGAATGCTGGTTAGGCCATACTGGGAGTGTTATGTTCAGCTGTGTTCACTTTGCTATGGGACGGATCGTATTAAACTCGAATGAGTACAGAAGAAATCACAAGAATGTTGCAAAGGACTCAATAGTCTGAGTTGTTGGGAGAGGTTGGACAAGTTAGGACTTTTTACTTTAGATGCTTGAGGCTGAGGGGGAATCTGAGAGAAGTCTATAAGATCATGGGAAGGACGGACAGAGTGAATGCACTCAGTTTTTTTTCCATGGTTAGGCAATCACGGCCAAGAGGGCATCAGTTTAAGGTCAGAGGGGAAACAATCAAAGGGAACCTGAGGACCAACTGCTTTTCACACAGGGGTGTTACGCATATGGAATGATGTGCCAGCGGAAGAGGTTGAGGTGGGAATATTCGCAACATTTAAAAGGCATTTGTACAAATACATGGACAGGAAAGGATTAGAAAGATACAGGACAACAGCAGGGAAATGTGGTTAGCGTGGATGGACATTTTGGTCGGAATGGACGTGTTTGGGCCGAAGGGCCTGTCTCTGTGTTGTCTGACTCTATGACTCCAACAAACATTGCTTGCCTCCCACTGTATGTTATATTGTACTTTCCCAATTCACTGGAGCGAACTTGACCCTCTCGCCTCCAGGCGACCATGATGTTTAACCAGAAGGTTCAGGCATTCTATATTCATGGAGACCCCGTGTAAAATGTACCTTATTAACGTCTCTATTCCTTCAAAGCTGATTCAGAGCAAGGTTATTAATTCTTCCTTCTGATCACACAATACAAAACCCAAAATAAACTGGTCTATAGTTTGCTTCACAACATACTCTTCAACCCACCTCACATACACGTACAGATTTTATTTTGCACAGCATAAGCAGTCACTTAGTTAATACAGTTTAGATGGAACTTGAGAATATCCAACAAAACTGCAGTATCCATGATACTTGCATATCTAATTTCCAGAGCAGATGATGCTCAGATTTTCTGCAACCGATATATAACACACCAATATTTGCTGCGCCTTGCTATTTGTAAGTTCTACATAAACTGATTCTGTGGAATCTGAGGGACAGGTCTGTGTCATTATTAGTCATAGACTTGGACAGGACATTCGGTGAGGCTCACCTCGACCCTGAGATGAACTGAAGATATCTCCATCAATACAGGGCAAGCATCAATATCCTCCCTGCTCTGTCAGGATAATGGTCACCGAATTCTCTCTGCTCTGTCTGTATATCTGTTATAGCACCTACCCCCAGAAAATCCTCATGCTCTATCTCCAAATAAGGCTCAGGCACTACCGCTCTCACTATTGAATTCAGCAACTACCTTCCCACACTTTCTCTATCACCTACGCAATACCCCCCACATTAATCATACTATATGGATTCAAAACTGTCGACTGCCTCATTCCGGACACCTCACAATTCCTCCCAGATCCACCTCCACCAGCACTAACAGCAAGGCCATCCACTCCTGCCCTCACTCCTTTCATCCCTTTCTCCTATTCCAAGAGAAACAGCCTGGAGTAGGACAGAAATGGTCAAGCCGGTTGGTGGAGTGCCCAATATGCATTCCATCACCCCACCCCCCCCCCCCCCCCCCACCACACCCGCCATGTGGGGAGGAACCTAATACAAGATGAAGCGGACTGGGATGCCTCGCGTGAAATTTCTGAAACATCCATGTCCCACTCATCGATTAAGGAGCAGTGCTCAGTGAAAGACAATTCTCACTGTAAATACACTGGCATTTCGAAAGACGGTCCTTTAACTCCCACCCCCACCCCGTAACTACAGTTACCTGACTGCACAGCGATGCAGACACAGAAATACACAGAATTATTGGTATCACCCCAATATACGAACAAACATAATACATACAAGGGAATAGGCATACACACACGTGGAAACACACGCAGACATATAGAGTCACACACAAATATGCACAAACATTGATAGAGACACACAGGCTGATGCACAGAAAGACAAACGTAGATGCACAAATACACAGATGACAAGCAGATGGACAAACATACGCACACGTAGACACAGGTACAAATTGATAAGTTTTTTTAGTTTATAACGGGTCAAGGATTCTTGGGGGAAAGCAGGAGAATGAGGTTGAGGAACATATAAGAAATTATTGAGTGGCATATCAGTCTCGATGGGCCGAATGGTCTCATTCTGCACCTTTTTTCATGTGGTGTTATGCTAACAAGTATTGTCTTCCTGAGACAGCATCAGAGGCTGGGTTTGATACATTTTCGATTGGAAATATTCAGTGGGAATGTGGGACAGGTTTGGAGTCCGGAATGGTTTATGTTTATTTCTAATTTTCCTGTCCTTATATCTGCAAAGAGGTGGTGATTTGATGTTCACTTAACAAAGTTTGAAAATAACAGGTCCCTCAGAGAAATAAGGACGTACCTTTCACTTTAGTGTGTGCTACCTGTGGTGTCCTCATCCTCAAGGACCAGTGAAGACTCGTTGATAGAGTCATAGAGATGGACAGCATGGAAATAGACCTTTCAATCGAACCCGTCCATGCCGACCAGATATCTCAACCTAATCTAGTTCCCCTGCCGGCAACTGGCCCATATAGCTCCAAACCCATCCAATTCGTATACCCATTCCAAATGCCTCTCAAATGTTGCAATTGTACCAGCCTCCACCACTTCCTCTGGCAGCTCATTCCATACAAGTACACCCTCTGGGTGAAAAACGTTGTCCCCTAGGTCTCTTTTGTATCTTTCTCCTCTCATCCTCAAACTATGCCCTCTCGTTCTAGACTCCCAGACATCAGGGAAAAGACTTTGCATACTTACACTATCCATGCCCCTCATAATTTTGTTAACCTCTATAAAGTCACCCCTCAGCCTCCGATGCTCCAGTTAAAACAGCCCCAGCCTGTTCAGCCTCTTCCTGTAGCTCAAATCCTCTAACCCTGGTAAAATCTTTGTAAATCTTTTCTGAACTCGTTCAAGCTTCACAACATCTTTTCGATAGGAGCGGGACCAGAATTGCACGCAATATTCCAACAATGGCCTCTGCAATGTCCTGTACAGCAGCAACATGACCTTCCAACTCCTGTACTCAATACTCTGACCAATAAAGGAAAGCATACCTAACGCCTTCTTCACTATCCTATCTACCTGCGACTCCACTTTCAAAGAGCTATGAACCTACACTCCAAGATTTCTTTGTTCAGCTACACGCCCAAGAACCTTGCTATTAAGTGTATAAGTCTTCGCTTGACTGATCTTTGTTGGACAGGAGAGTCAATGTTTATTGGGAACAGACAGGAGACGGATGGTCAAATGCAATCGGATCAGCCATGAGCATTCTGAATGCTGCAGCCAAATGACTAACTGTTGCCCCTACCCCGTGTGTTGTTCCCTCAATCCACCCTCGAGGCTATTACATGGTAGGGGACCACCCTATTCAATCAGACAGGATCGATACAATGAGACAGGAGGAGACCATTCTGTCACTCTAAGGAATTGCACAGCAATATAGAATGAAGTCATTCAGCTCGTTGAGTACATTACACAGCCCAGCAGGAGGCTATTCAACACGCCTGAACGGCTACCCAGGAGCAGGAAACATTGACTCTCCTGTCCAGCAAAGATCAGTCGCTAACAGGAAACCGAGAGTAGAGACAAATGTTTATTTTCAGGCTGCAAAGCTGTAACTGATGGAGTGCCTCAGAGATCACTGTGGGGTCATCAATGATCTACAATTTGTATCAAAGATCTGAAGGAAGGGGAGGGCATTGCTTGGAGCTCAATTAGCTCGTACACCAAGGTGGTTATTTAATGTGTCATCAAATGAAGCTAGTGAGTCTGCAATGTGAAACAGACAGGGAAGGTTAGTGAGCAAACCTTCAGCAGAAATAACATAAGGTAGGTTGTGTATTTTGGCATGAAGAATAAAACAATGGTAAACAATGTAAATGCAGAACTCTGTGATTCAGGCGGTTTCCGTGTTCCTGGGACATGAATCATATGAATTCAGTCTGCAGATGCAGCAAGTGATTTGGAAAGTAAGTGGAATGATGCTGTTTTTGGCAAAAGGTATCAGATTTAATCGCAGGAATGTTTAACTGCATCTGTACAGGGCATTGCTGAGACCACATTTGATGCACTGTGTGCTGTTTTGATCCCCGAAACTAAAATGAAAGGATTTAATTCTTTTCGAAGATTTTCAAAGAGGTTTCCCTTTACTCATTCCTGGAATGCTGGCCTTTTATTATGGGGGATTATCAGTTTCTATCTTAGCTGAGAAATAGTATTGAACCATCCATGACTTTCTGAAGAGTGCATCAACTGGATGCATGTTATCTCTTGTCAGGGAGACTAAAGCTAGAGAATAAATTTTAAGAAAAAGATGCATTTATATTAACACACATACTATGAAGACACCTACCAATATTTACAACTTACACAGACACATGTAAGCATGTCATCAAATTATAAAGTGGGGACTTTTTTTGCGATTGAAATGAATGCACTTGCATATAATCTATAATCGGGTTTTCCACAGAATGTTCCAGAAGAGCACACATGGTCCAGTTTGGTGTTCAGTTGACATTATCGTATGTTTCAACACAGAGAGGGAGAAGAATGTCCCCTGCCTGAGAAGCAGCAGCCTATTGATCTCTCTCTCTTACGTTGTTCCACCTGATAGCAAAGTGTGAGACCATAAAATCCCTGTGTTATCTTCACCACTTGTGAAGGATTTCTGGTGAGAATTAACTGGAATCTCTCCACTGCCTGAAACAAAAGGAATTCAGCCAAATTCAACTGTTCCAGAGTGAAACCCCACTACCAGTAGTTTGTGTAAGCAGAATAACTTCCAAGACAGAATAACGTTTGGGGCACTCTATCATTTTACCATTTGCTATGAGGTCAACTTTCTGTGTCTCACACTTTTCTAGAAAATGACCTAAACTGAGACCTACATCATTGGTCACATCACAAAAATGGTTCCATTTAAGATTGGTGTAACCAGTGGAGGAGTGGGACAGGAAAAGGACGGAGTGACTTTCCAACATTGGTTGAAACACAAATGAAAAATTTTCAAAGGGCTGTACAAGTGGAAATTCCCTTCCCCAGAAGTTTGTGGTGCCTGGATGCTTGCATTTATTCAAAATTATATTTGGTGACATTTGACAGACAAGTGAATTTAGGAAAATGGTATACAGACAGAAAAATGCTTCTGAGACCACAATCACATTACCCATGGAATTTGTGAGTGGTGGAGCGGTGACAAAGTGTCTAATAGCCCACTCCTGCTGCTCAGCCCTATGTCCCTATGTTCTATTCAGCTCCTCACAGCTCCTGATATTAGCAGACGGAGTCCGCCTGCTCCAAATACCTGGTCCACCGTAACACACGATATCATTCAATCCCTCAAGACTGTCACACACGGTTTGGTGTGGGTTGGAAAATGTTATTTGGAAAAGCAGGCTGGTTTCGAAAGACAGCTCTGGTCTCTTGACAGAGTATCTCCTCTCTGCAACTTGTGCTTCATTTGTTGGTCATGTTGGAGACCCAGATTCACTGTGAATACAGTCCCCATACCTCACCCTGAGATGACGCACAAAATATTTTACTCTCTGTGACTGCAACATTCAATAACAGAACGTTCAGGAAAATTACAATTATTAACTTTATAATTACAGAAATTGAGAACATAAGAAATTGAGAACATAAGAAGCAAGAGTAGGTGACTCGGACGATCAAGACATTGTATCCCATCATGGCTGACATCCTGTTATCAATAACTGGTCTTTAATGTCCAATTCTTCACACCCTTTAACTCTCTGACAGGCCGGAAATTCATGTACCACCTCTTTGAATACTTTCAGTGTTGTAACTCCCCTCACTATCTAGCCCAGATACTTCCTGGCATTGATTACCCTCTATGAGAGGAAAACACTCCCGACACATACACCATAATCTATTGATATGAACAAGAGGTGAACACAGGGGCTCAGAAAATAGTGAATGGCCTTGATGACAAGGTAGCATTTTACTGTGGATGGCATCAGGACCACCTACTTATTTGAGCTTAATGGGAATCAGATGTACCCTCCCCACTGGTTGGGGTCTTTCAGAGCACAAAGGAAGATGTTTGTGTTCGGTGACCAACAATCCTTTCAGTCCTGGGACATCTCTGCAGGAGATCCTCAGGGTAGCTGCCTCAAAACAAACACCTTCAGCTGCTTCATCACTGTCTTACCTTATCATAAGATCAGAAATGGGGATGGTCACTGAAGACCACCCAATGTTCAGAACAATGTGTCACACCTCAGATCCTGAAACAGTCTGTGTCCATGTGCAGTAAGACCTGACAGCATTCAGGTTTGTGCTGTTAAAGTGTCGGTAACATTCATGTAACAGCAAGGCCAGACACTCTACATTTCTACAGTTAAATAAAGAGCTCATTCAGCATCCCAGGCACATTAGAAACGGATATGTGGAAACCATTCAGCCCATTGAAACTACTGAACAAAGAGAGGAATAGCCGATTCAATCCTCCTGCCTGTTCCACAGGAAGACAAGAGGTCTGATTACTACATCAAGCTGTTAAACAGGAGCAGGCAGGGCCAAGTCAGACCCATGAACCTGTTCAATGGGACCTGGAGGAGGCCATTCAGCACCTCAAGACACTTAAACAGGAACAGGAGGGTGTCATTGATGCTCCAACCTGACAAATCAATGGAGCATAGAACACATTCAGAGACGGATCCACGATGTTCTTCATGGCTTCATTACCTGTGGGACACTTGACACATTGACGTAGTTTGCTGGCAGTGAGGAAGGTAGCCAGATGCTTTGTCTGAAGTCTCAGAGAGGCATCTTCCGCCTCTGAGAAGACAGACCCATGTCCCCCATGGACGTCAGAAACTGGTGGGAATAGTTAACTGTTTTAGAATGAAGGTATTGTGGCTGTTGTCGGGATTGTGGATAACATGACGTTTAATGCATGATCACACACTAAATGCACTGTATTAATGTGGGGAGAGTTTATTCAATGACTGACCCTCTGTCTCTCTCAAACAACATATGGAGTGGGGGTGGGATGAGGGGAACGTCCTCGGAGGCTCTTAACCTATTGAGAATCATTTAACCTGAGTTAATAAAAGCCATGGAATTTATCATGGTATCAGTGCCTGTTTCGAACATCATGAGTGACTGTCCACCCCCTTAAGGTTCAACACAATCATCTCTTATTCTCTCACAGAGCTTCACTCACTGCTCATGGTGCCATCATCCCAGGGATTAGTCTGGTGAAACTTGAGAGAAAGTCTATCCACAGTACCCCAAATACTGCCTCAACAACACTCTCAGGGATGATCGCAATAATCCTTTTCTCTCACATAAACATCGCCGTTTCTTCCCTGTGCCACAAGAAGCCATTGCACTATGCACTATGCACTCTATGCACTATGACTCACACGGAATGTATACGTTCCTTACATCTGTACGTCAGCATCAATAAAGCCAACACCAGAGATGCATATGGAGATGTGCATCACTCTCGGGGAGAATTTCAATGAGATGAATACACCTAAAATAGGGGATGATCACCTACCTGAATAGAAATGAGCTATAGAAATACGGGAAACAGGCAGAGGAAGGGAGTTATCTTTACTTCTGTTCTTCTCTCACAGGATGTATGCAGCCCTGGTCAGGGCAGCATGTTATGCCGATCTTGAAGTGAGTGTTTGGTTCAGCTGTTCCACAGGACAGTAAAGAGAAAAGCACATTCCTGTGGGATTGTAGTGTTACAACACAGGATACATTCTCCTGCTTAATGTAAAACCAGCAACAGGGAAAAGATTTATCCACTGCAGTAATCCATGATAATTAGATTAGATTAGATTAGATTACTTACAGTGTGGAAACAGGCCCTTCGGCCCAACAAGTCCACACCGCCCCGCCGAAGCGTAACCCACCCATACCCCTACATCTACATCTACCCCTTACCTAACACTACGGGCAATTTAGCGTGGCCAATTCACCTGACCTGCACATCTTTGGACTGTGGGAGGAAACCGGAGCACCCGGAGGAAACCCACGCAGACACGGGGAGAACGTGCAAACTCCACACAGTCAGTCGCCTGAGGCGGGAATTGAACCCGGGTCTCCGGCGCTGTGAGGCAGCAGTGCTAACCACTGTGCCACCGTGCCGCCCATAGAGTCCAAAACTATTTGAAGTAAAAATTAACAACTTTATTTCTTAAAGTATAATAGGGAATAATAGACGAACGAATATTTACAGCTTCTTCCTCTAAGCTATATTTTATTTCCCCCCCCCCCTCCATTTTACTAGTCCGATTAGACTCCTAATTAAGATTTACAAAACAAGACTTCTTATCTCAAAATCGAGAAGCTTTCGGTTCTTCTCCATGTTCCTGTCTTCTTTTCTTCTTTGAGATTCTGCTTTTACCAGTTACTCATCAATAAAGGTACCGAGAGGAGAGCTATTTTTCAGGCAGTCTTTGCAGTAACTTGGCAGTTCTCCTCTCAACTGTCAATTTCCCGCGATCTTGTACCCCCAAACCATTGGATTGTGTCATTGGCTTTTAAGTTTATCAATATACTAAATTCAAACTTGATTGGAGGTGGGCACTTTGGGTTATAACTTAAACTGTTTGGCTGAATTTGTTTTTGTCTTGACAAAATAAGCTAATCGAGACTTTCAACCAAATGTTACATTAAATCTATTTTTCAGAAGACTTGGTTCTGTCAGGTAGTTATTGCTGGCTTTTAATTCTGTTAAAGGTGCAGAACACCCACATGTTCATCACAGAAGTCACACTGAAACCTGACTAGGGAAGAATGACACATTGACTTCGCTTGAGGACTTGGGGCAAGCAGATGGGATTTTATAGCAAATGAAAATAGTTGCTTTTAATTTCCCTCATGAGCTATCAACAGACTATTATTCTGTAGCTCTAGATTATGAGTCTTGAACACCATAAACTGTCGTCCCGTTTATTCAGAGAACAAGTTAAACATCCTCAAGAGCAATTTTTTAGTGACGGACATATAGTTAGAAGGAACTTGAAACTGTTGCATCTGGATTAAACAAAGGCACAAATTATGGTTTATTCAGAAGTTGCAATGAGACTGAGACGAGACTGGGATATCATGACGGTGGTATTGGACAGGATTGGTGAGTGGGGACAAGATGGAGATGTAAATCTGAGAAGGACAAAATGGATTATGGAGTCTGAGAACATTGTGGTTCCTTCTCGCATATCAGTGAGTAATTTAGAAATAGTAATTTGATACTGATTAATATAAGGAAAGGAGGTTCCGTTTGTAACTGAAGACATTGTCTTGCACTTTCCAAATTTTATATATCATGAGCAGAAATTCAGTTCAATCCAGTTTATTAGACAAATATAATGACTTACCAGGTACACCAACTATAGCGAGGATGGGATAGTAACCACCTTGAATAATCCAAAGGATATACTGGATCCGTGATGCTAATGTTATCCAAGGCCGATAAAGATAATAAAGACCCGAGGATAAACTCCTGTCTGTTATTGTAATATTCCAGTCTAATATTCTCAGATTCTGATAGATTGTTGAATCATTCCAGTCTAATGTTCTCAGATTCTGATCCATTGTTGTACCATTCCAGTTTACTGATCTTAGATTCTGATCCACTATTAGAACATTCCAATCCAAGGTCCTCACATTCTGAACCATTATTGTAACGTTCCAGTCTAATGTTCTCAGATTCTGATCTCTACTCCCCCTCTCTCTCGAGCTGATGATCCCTGTTAGTGCCGTCAGTGATGCTCCTACTCATACGATGGGATAACACACTGTAAAGAGCCAATTTATCATTCAATGATGGTAACGCTCCACTGGGATAATTAGGATCCACGGAGATTGACATTAATCACAGTCACTGAACAAATAGCTCCAGTTAACCCCTTCCAATTTAACATTGATTTTATTAAAATTCAAAAGAAAGTTTAAAATTTATACATTTGGCATGGGATATGTGGGAGTGACTGTGGGACGGAATATTGGAGATGGTAGATTGAATGCGTGCAATCATTCAATCTGCCTTGGATATGGGAGTAATGACAAAGGATTGTCTGAACATAAACAAGTTTCGACGTTTATAAATGGAAACATACAATCTGCAACTACTGATCAGTGATCATAATGTCAGTAAAATATGGAGAGAACTTTTCTAGTCCAGAATCTGACAGGAAAATGTGCCTACGATAACATGAGTGATAACGGACAACTGACATGGATATGTTAACAGAGAATATGACATGACACACAATTCAGATGGTTATTCGAGAATCAGAGAGGGCAGGTGAGGGTCATGCTGTTAATGTTATCTATGTCAATCAACTGTGATTAAGTACCAATGGATTTCAATTGCAGTGTCATTATGATATTGGGGTCATGGCTGCTGAGACTGGAGTGAGGGAACATGATATTTCCCACTCATCAGTAGTGAAACGTTACTCTTTGTAAATCATTTGAAGATCAAATTCCAGGATACAACTCCAATGAGGAATGAGGAGAGCCAATATTAACCATACAACCAGAAGACATTGGAGCAGAAATTTGGCCATTCGGCCCATTGAGCCTGCTCCGCCATTCAATGATAGCTGTTAAGCTTCTCAACCCCATTATCCCGCTTTCTACCAGTAACCCTTGATCCCCTTTAAAGTTAAGAACCTATCTGTCTCACTCTTAAAAGTACTCAATGATCTGGACTCGGCAGCCCTCTGTGGCCTCTGTGGCAGTTAATTCCATAGATTCACCGCTCTCTGGCTGGAGATGTTTCTCTTTATCTCTTTTTGAAAAGATCTTCTCTTTACTTTGTGCCTTCGGGTAGTAGTCTCTCCTACCATTGGATATATCTTCCCAAAATCCACTCTATCCCACGAAATGTAGTATTCTGTAAGTTTCAATTAGACCTCCAAACATCTTTCTGAATTCTATCAAATACAGACCCAGAGCCCTCAAATATTCTTCATATGTTAAGCTTTTCATTCCTGGCACCATTCTTGTGAATCTCGTCTGAAAACGCTCCAAGACCAGTACATCCTTCCTGAGATATGGGACCCAAAGCTGCGCACAATAATCCAAATGTAGCCTGACCAAAGTCTTGTAGAGCCTTAGAAGTACATCCCTGGTTTTATATTGATGCCTTCTTGAAATAAATGCCATCATTGTATTTGCCTTCCTAACTACTGACAACCTGCAACTTTACCTTTCAAGACTCCTGGACTAGAACGCCCTCGTCTTTTTGCACTTCAGATTTCTGAATTTGCTTGCTATTTATAAAATAGGCTATGCCTCTATTCATCCTGGTAAAATGCTTTTCCACACTTTTCCGCATTGTACTCCATCTACCACTTCTTTGCTCACTCTCCAAACCTGTGAAAATCCTTCAGCAGGTGAAAGTGAGGACCGCAGATGCTGGAGATCAGAGTCAAAAAGTGTGGTCATAGAAAAGTACAGCCTGTCAGGCAGCATCCGAGGAGCAGGACGTTCGACGTTTCAGGCATAAAGCCTTCATCAGGAATGTGGGGTGGGCGGAAGGGGCCAGACAGATAAATGAGAGGGGCTTGGAGGCTGGGAGGAAGGGAGCTTGGATGGCGACAGCTCGATGAAGGTGGGTGGTGATAGTGATAGATCAGTGATAGTGATAGTGATAGGTCAGAGTGGAAGGTGGAGTGGATAAATGGGAAGGAAGATGGACAGGTAGGACAGTTCAAGAGGGCAGTGCTGAGTTGGAGAGTTTGATCTAGGATAAGATGGAGGGAGGGGAGATGAGGAAACTGGTAAGATTGTCCTTGATACCGTGTGTTTGAAGGGTCCCAAGGCAGAAGATGATGCTTTCTTCCTTCAGACATCAGGTGGCTAGAATTTGGCAGTGGATAAGGCCACAAACCTGCAAAGCCTTGGCAGAGTCGGTGGGGGAGTTGAAGTATTCAGCCACAGGGCAGTGGGGTTGTTGGGTGTGTGTGTCCGAGAGTGTTCCCTGAACCGTTCTGCAAGTTGACGTCTTGTGTCGCCAATGTAGTGGAGACCAGGAGCAATGGACAGACTAGAAGAGGTATTTGGATGCACAGGATGTTATCTGACTGATGTGGAAGGATCCTTTGGGGCCTTGGGTGGAGGTGAGGAGGGAGGTGTTGGCACAGGTTTCATACCTGTTGTAGTGGCAAGGGAAAGTGCCGGGAGTGGAAAGTGGGTTGTTGGGGTTGCGTAGACATGATGAGGGAGCTCTGAGGGAATGGTCTCAGCAGTATGATGATAGGGGTAGGGAGGGAAGTATATCTCTGTGGTGGGGTCTGACTGTTGGTGGCAGAAATGGCGGAGGATGATGCGTTGTATCCTGAGGTTGGTGGGATGGAAGGCATGCACCAGAGAGATTCTAACTTGTTGTAGTTGGAAGGGTGAAGTTCAAGGCCGGAGTTTTGGGCAGTTGAGGAGATGCGCCAGAGCACCCTCTTGCAGCCAAACCACCTCTTCAATGCTACCTGTCCCTCTATCGATCTTTGCACAGTTTGAAAGTTTGGCCAGAATGCCCTCAGTTCCTTCATATCGATATGAATGCACAAAGTGAAAAGTTGTGGTCCCAAAACTCAGTCTTGTGGAACAGCACTTGTCACTGGCTGCCATCCTGAGAAGGACACTTTAATCCACACTCTCTGCTTTCTGTCAGAGAGCCAAACTTCAACTTCCACCTTGCCTCTAACACCGTGGACCCATATCTTTCTCAATATCCTCATGCATGACACCTTGTCAAAGGATTCTTGAGGTGCAGATGGATAACATCTATTGGTTCTCCTTGATCAAATCTGCACATTACTCCCTCAATGTATTCGAGCAGGTTTGTCAGGCATGACCTCCCCTTGATGAAACCATGCTGACTCTGTCCTATTTTACCAAAGACCTCCAAGAATTCAGAAATCCCATTCTTCAAGATGAATTCCATGATGTTACCCACAACCAAGTCTGCTAATCAGTCTGCAGTTTTCCATCTTCCGCCTAACTCCCTTATTAAATCGGGTGTCATATTTGCAATTATACAGCCACTTGGCCCTTTCCTGATTTTAGTCATTCCTGAAAGATTACCACTAACTCTTCAGCGATGTCCCTTACAAGGCTGGGGTGTAGTCCATCTGTTCCAGGTGAGTTATCCACATTCAGGCCATTCCGTTTTCTAACATGTTCTTCTTGGTGATGGCCACTGTATTTAGGACTGCCCTCTCACTCTCTTCAATTCTTGGGAAATTACTTATGTATGCCACCGTGAAGACTGATGCAAAATTCCTCAGCCATTTCTTTGCTTCCCACTACTGTCTTTCCAGCATCATTTCCCAGTGGTCCATATTCACATTTACCTCTCTTTTGCATTTTATATATCTAAAGAATCTCTTACAGTTTCCTTTATATTACTGGTTAGCTTACCGCCATACTTAATGTTCTCCCTCCTTATTTATTTTTTCTTGCCTTCTGTTGGCCTCAATTCTCCAGTTCCCCACTGCCCTTCACTCAGCTTGCTCTTTTGCTTACATGCAATCCCTGACTTCCCTTGTCAGCCCTGGTTGCCTCATCCTCCCTGTACCATACCTCTATTACTTAGCACGCATCTCTTCAGTGTCTTTTAAATTATCATGGAATCTCCAGCCATTGCTGTTACCATGTCTTTCCGGCTAGACACCTGTCCCGGTCAATTCTACCCAGCTTCTCCCTTATGCCTCTCCAGTTGCCTTTATTCAGCTGAAATACTGTTAACTCTGATTCTATCTTCTCTCTCAAATTTCAGAATAAATTCAACCATGTTCTGACCACTGCTTCTGAAGTTTTCCGTCACCTTAAGCTCCCTT
The DNA here is from genome assembly GCF_047496795.1 of Chiloscyllium punctatum. Classification (NCBI taxonomy): domain Eukaryota; kingdom Metazoa; phylum Chordata; class Chondrichthyes; order Orectolobiformes; family Hemiscylliidae; genus Chiloscyllium; species Chiloscyllium punctatum. The sequence goes on along the minus strand of NC_092788.1, from coordinate 54,252,868 downwards.
GTCTAGCCTGCGTCATTAAATCCAGTGTCATCTGTTCCCGAGTGGGTTCCACCACATGATGCTCCAAAAAGCCATCCCGTAGATATTCCTCATATTCCTTTTCTTGCGATTCACTACCAAACTGGTTTCCCATTCCACTTGCATATTGAAATCCCCCATGATCACTGTAACGTTGCCTTTCCGACAGATCTTTTCCATCTCCTGGTGTATCTTGTGCCCCAGCTCCTGACGACTCTTTGGAGGCCTGTGCAAGTCTCCAACTGTGGTTGTCTTAGCTTTGTGCTTCCTCAATTCTACCATGCAGATTCTACACCATCTGACCTTACTTCCTTTCTTATTGTTGATTAAATTTCATTTCTTATTAATAATGTAAATGCACTCTCTCTATCTTTTCGATACGATATATGTCCTTGAATATCCTGATCCCCTTGCAGCCACTTCTCTGTGATGCCCATTACGTCATACCTACCAATTTCAATCTATGCCACAAGCTCATTTACTCTATTCGTTATACTGCTCGCATTCAGATATAACCCTTCAATCTTGTGTTAACGATCCCACTTCTATTGCCATTTGTTTGTCCAGTGTGATTGAAGTTTGATTGCTTACACTTTCCATACACTCTGTTGTATTTGCGTCTCTGCTGAAGATTTTAATAACCTCTCTTGAGCTCTGTGCTCTTACCTCCACTTTTCTCATTAAACCCTATAATGGAATCCCCTATCCCGCGCGCACACACACACACTCCTAATCAGTTTAAAGCTCTGTCTACATCCTTGGTTAGGATTCACTTTGACTCTGGTCCCAGCACGTTTCAGACGAAGACTGAACAGGTTATTTCTTCCTCAGTAATAAAATGGGTTTAAAGTTTGTGAGAAGATTTGTAGCTTGGGTGCTCGTTGTTGTGTTTCTGTTTGCCGAGCTGGGAATTTGTGTTGCAGACATTTCGTCGCCTGTCTAGGTGACATCCTCAGTGCTTGGGAGCCTCCTGTGAAGCGCTTCTGTGATGTTTCCTCCAGCATTTATAGTGGTTTGAATCTGTCGCTTCCGGTTGTCAGTTCCAGCTGTCCATTGCAGTGGTCGGTATATTGGGTCCAGGTCGATGTGCTTATTGATTGAATCTGTGGATGAGTGCCATGCCTCTTGGAATCCTCTGGCTGTTCTCTGTTTGGTTTGTCCTACAATAGTAGTGTTGTCCCAGTCGAATTCATGTTGCTTGTCATCTGCGTGTGTGGCTACTCAGGATAGCTGGTCGTGTCGTTTCGTGGCTTGTTGGTGTTCATGGATGCGGATCGTTAGCTGTCTTCCTCTTTGTCCTATGTAGTGTTTTGTGCAGTCCTTGCATAGGGTTTTGGACACTACATCGGTTTTGCTCATGCTGGGTATCGGGTCCTTCGTTCTGGTGAGTTGTTGTCTGAGAGTGGCTGTTGGTTTGTGTGCTGTTATGAGTCCTAGTGGTCGCAGTAGTCTGGCTGTCAGTTCAGAAATGCTCTTGATGTATGGTAGTGTGGCTAGTCCTTTGGGTCGTGGCATGTCCTCGTTCCATTGTCTTTCCCTGAGACATCTGTTGATGAAATTGCGGGGGCATCCGTTTTTGGCGAATACATTGTATAGGTGTTCTTCTTCCTCTTTTTGCATTTCTGGTGTACTGCAGTGTGTTCTGGCCCTTTTGAATAGTGTCCTGATGCAACTTCGTTTGTGTGTGTTGGGGTGGTTGCTTTCGTAGTTCAGGATTTGGTCTGTGTGTGTGGCTTTCCTGTAAACCTGTGTGGTGAATTCTCCGTTGGGTGTTCTCTGTACCATCACGTCTAGGAATGGGAGTTGGTTGTCCTTTTCTTCCTCTCTAGTGAATCGGATTCCTGTGAGTGTGGCGTTGATGATCCGGTGCAATTTCAACAACAGATGCCTAAGGGAAAGACAACGGAACGAGGACATTCCGCAACCCAAAGGACTAGCCACACTACCATACATAAAAAACATTTCTGAACTGACAGCCAGACTACTGCGAACACTAGGACTCATAACAGCACACAAACCAACAGCCACTCTCAGACAACTCACCAGGACGAAGGAACAATACCCAGCATGAGCAAAACCAATGTAGTGTACAAAACCCCATGGAAAGACTGCACAAAACACTACATAGGACAAACAGGAAGACAGCTAACGATCCGCATCCATGAACACCAACTCGCCACGAAACGACACGACCAGCTATCCTTAGTCGCCACACACGCAGATGACAAGCAACATGTGTTCGACTGGGAGAACACTACTATTATTGGACAAGCCAAACAGAGAACAGCCAGGGAATTCCAAGAGGCATGGCACTCATCCACAGATTCAAACAATAAGCATATCGACCTGGACCCAATATACCGACCACTGCAATGGACAGCCGGAACTGACAACCGGAAGCGACAGATTCAAACCACTATAAATGCCAGTGGAAACATCGCAGAAGCGCTTCACAGGAGACTCCCAAGCACTGAGGATATCACCTAGACAGGGGACGAAATGTCTGCAACATAAATTCCCAGCTCGGCGAACAGAACCACAACAATAAAATGTGTTTATTCAACACAAAATACTGGGACAAAAAACAAGCGTTTCAGCACATACCAAAACATGAAAAATACAAAGAGACAAGTCTGTTAAAATTAACTTACGATGTGGAGCTGTATGAATGGAAATGTGAATTACAAAACCACGGACGAGGTATTCAAGCTTTATTGGTCATTATTTGACCCACAGCTGAAGCACTGATTTCCTCCCAGTCAGTGATCCCCCTCACTGAGACTCTCTCGCCCTGTCTCTCACACATTGTCTGGAGTGACTACAAGTTCCTGTTGGCCCAGAACATTTAAATTAATTCACCTTCTCCCTGGAACCAATCTATTGTTATTTTGGACCTTGTTCAGCAGTCAGCAACCCGGCTCTGTGAAATTATTGGCGATAAATGATCTGGGATGACAGCACAGTGCTCACAGGGTACGGCACCAGACAAAGGGCTTGCAGTCTGTGGGAGTTTCTAAATAAAATTTCTGTATGTTTGTCCTCATGCTGTCTTCTGATCTGACTTCACACTCGTCTGACACCCCTTGATCTCACTCACTCTGTCTCTCCATTTTCCCTCCATTCCTTTTATCTCTCAGCACTTCCTTTTTCTCTGTTAATTTTTCTCTCTCTCACGCACACACACACACAGTTCTCTCTGTTTTCAAATTGTGATGTTGGAGAGTTCATCGTTATACAATTGGCTAAACGGCTTCGTTCAGTGCTCTATTAATTCTGAAGCTCTCTGAACCACTATGAAGACTTCAGCACAGTAAAGACATCAGGTGCCTAGAGAGACAAGCTGGTCCTGCGAAGGACACAGTGCAGAATCATCCTTTATCTCTTCCTGTTGCCTGTTATGCAGTGGCCTTGAAATATCCGTTCAAACAAAATAGATTGAAATTCGTGCAGGCGGGAGGACGTTCACCAGACGTTCACCAGCTGTCAGGATTTAACAAGCAGTTCCCTCTTACAAAATGTGGATTTCCCTGACATCATCTCCTCCCAATTGACATGTCCTAGCTCTGCCTGATGCTCACGTAATTTGCCTTCCGCCAATTCAGTAGATTCCCACAAGGTCCTGACATATCCGTGTTCATAGCTATCTTAAATTTGAAGGAGCTGTGACCACCGTTTCGAAAATTATGTCCCACTGAAAGGTCAGTTCACCTGTCCAGGCTCATTAGCCAATACGAGATCCAGTATGGCTCTTCCTCTCGTTGGACTATCCACATACTGTTGCAGTTAATAAATTCTGCCCCATCGAAGCCTCTTGCTCCAAGGGACTCCCAGTCATTACTGGAGATATTAAAGTCACTCACTATGACCTCGCTGTTTTTTTTAATACACCTTTCCTTAATCGACATACATTTCTGTTCCTCAATCCCTCCGTGGTTGTTGGAGGGCTTATAATAACGCAGTGCTTGCAGCCATCTTACGTTTGAGCTTTACCCATATTGCTGCAGTGGATGACCCCTCCTGTATGTCCTCTTCAAGTACAGATGTACTCCCTGATTAGTAAAACTCCTCGTCCACCTCTTTTACCCTCCTCTCCATCTCACATAAAACAATGAAACCCTGGAATGTTGAATGGCCAATCCTTTCCCTCTCTCAACCAAGTCTCTGTAAAGCTGCAACATTATAGTCCCATGCACGGATTCAGGCTGTCAGTTCATCGGTGTTAACCATAATAATTCTTCGATTGAAATAAATACACTTCAGCCCAACTCCATCAGATCCTGACCTGATATTTGGTTTGAGTTTCCCTGATGTAAATTCTCCTCGTCTATTCTCTGGTAATAGGAGATTAGAAAAGACTGTCAGTAAAGCAGAAAATATTGCAAACAGACAATTTCTGTTTCCTCCCATGTCCCTTCTATCTGTACATTTCATCACACACTGTCCAATTCCAATAAACTGCTGGATTATTATTATGCTTCAAACAACAGTCTCCAGCCTCTCACTGTAAATTCTTCAACTCTCTCTTGACTCATTTGATTGACTGTTTTCTGATCCCTCTCTCAACCAAATCTCTGTAATATTTATATCATAGTTACATATACTCCTTCAAACTCCAAGCTCCAAGCCGATCTGGCTTGCCTGTCACACTGCTCACATTAAAATCAGCACACTTCAGACTGCCAGTCCCATTGTGTTCACTCCACACTGCCAGTTTGTTGTTGGTCTTTGCTGTACTGGGATTAGTCTCCAACTGCTCTTCAGTCACTGTGCTTGTGGATGTACTGCTGTGGCTCCACCCTCCCTCCCCCACCACCATACTAGTTTAAAACCTCCTGAGTGACAATAACAAACCTGCCTGCCAGGAGATTGCTGCCGGTTCACGTCCATCCCGTCCTTCTTGTGTATTTCATACTGACCCAGGATTCCCAATTACCCACATATCGGAGATTGCTGTCAGTTCCGATGCATCCCGTCCATCTTGTGTATATCCTACCGACCCGGGAATCCCAATGATCCACATATTACAAGTGCTGCTTACCCTAGCAGATCTTTGGCCATGTTTTTAACTATACTGCCTTGCTATTCCTAACCTCACTGGCACGTGGCATAACCTAGTCTCTCCAACATTCAAAAATCCTTTCAGCACAACTCTGGCAAGAACCTTTACTTTAAAATGGATGGATTTGACAATAAAAACTTAGTGTGATCTCATTAACCAGGAAAGTGGAGCCCAATGAATAAGTCGCAATGACCACAGGATCTGATATCTATCACCTTCACCAAACCTGTGTGGCAAGGTATACATATGGAGCATCTATTTGTAGATGGACGAGGATAAACAGAATTAGTCCAAAAGACCAGAAAATGTCATAACAGATGGCTGCCATTCAGCCTGTTTACTCTGCTTTGCTGATCAATTGGATTTTAGCTATTCTGTTCCTTTTAATGGCAGAGTCTTTGCCCCGCATCCCTGGTGGGTCAGAAAGTGACCAGTGACATTGTGCGCTCACTGCGTAGGGAGCATCCACTGCCAGGCGATGGAGTGTGGGGAATCCCGGGGTGGCTCGATGAAAGGTTGCATGCAGTGACGGATGGACTCTCGGATTGAGAGAGACAGAGTAGGTAATCAGAGACATGCACTCACATAAGTAGCTGGGCAAGATTCCCATGTATTCGAGGAGCCAGAGCACCAGTGCCTTTTTACAACAAACCCGTCATATTTGCAGCAATTCTCCATCAAACACAAGTAAATATACTGCAGATGGCAGAAACCTGAAACAAACAGAAACATACTGTGGAGAGAGAAAAGAGTTAATTCTCCCAAGTCAGACACGGGGAGATTGTAAAAAACTCCACAAAGACAGGGTCCAGAGATTGGAATTATTCTTATTTGAATGAAAATAGTCTTATCAGTGATAGGCAACATGGTTTTGTGCAGAGAAGGTCATATCTTACCAAATGAATGGAAGTCTTTGAGGAAGTGACAAAGTTGATTGATGAGGGAGGGTCTGTAGATGTCATGTACGTGGACTTCAGGAAGGCGTTTGGTATGTTTCCCCATGGTCGGGGTATGTCGAAAGTGAAGTCACATGGTGCGCGAGCTGGTGGATAAAGAACTAGCTGGGCAACAGGAGGCAGAGAATAGTAAGGGGAGGGAGTTTCTCAAAATGGAGAACTGTGACCAGTGGTTTATTTTAAGATGTTTCTGGAAACATACATAAATGGGCAGGTAACAAAGAGATAAAGAGTCTTAGAAAATTGGCGACAGGCTTAGATAGAGGATTTGGATCGGCACAGGCTTGTCCCAACGAATGGCCTGTCTCTGTGCTGGAATGTTCTTTGTTATAACATTTTCAATGATCCATCAGACCCCAGTAATATTCTCCGATAACCTCTTCCATCAGGCTAAAAGGTACAGAAGCTTGAAAACACTGAGCAGCTGGTTCAGGAACAGCTTCTTCCTGACTGTTACTAGACTGTTGAATGTAGTCTCTAATCTCAGATAATGCTGATCTTGTTCCTGTTGATCTCGCCTCGCACACGCCTTGTGCAGCATAACCTGCATGGCTCTAAAACATATTTTATAGCCATTGTTCTGTACATCATTTTTTACTATGCTTTGCCTGTATATCTTGGTACAGGTCAAAGTAAATCCTCACCTCCCTTCCCCCAGTTCCTCCAGTGCTCACTCCCAGCTGTCTATGATCCTCACCCCCAGCTCACTGTGACCCCATCCCCAGTTCACTGTGTGCTTTATATCACACTGTCTGTTTCCGTGTTTTCCTTCTCTCTGTCTTCTGCTTCTTTCCCAGAACTTACTATCTCCCATTCTTCCTGTTCTTGTGACTGTTTGTTTCTTGTTTTGTTTCCTTTCTCTGTTTTCCTGACTGTCCTTCTGTTTCCCTCGCTGTGTTTTCTCTCTCTCCTTATATGCGTCCGTCTCTTTCTCCCTCATTGTCATGGTGATGGCTTCTCTATTCTTTTGAAGCATGTGATGGCTCTTTGGTTGAATGTTGGCAATAAAATAAACTCCATTTGGTAACTTAGACATAATTTAAATTTATTGGTTAAATTTCAATTGTTGTCAACACAGCAAACAGAATGTAGATATCCATTTAACGGTCAATTGTTACATCTAAATATTTTGGAACTGCCTTCTCCCAGTGCTCTGCATACTGACAACTGAAAGCATTCTATTCATGTGCATAATAGTGTGACGATAACTGCTCTTCCCAGAACCATAATAAACTACAGACGGATTTGTGCACAGCCCAGACTATCATGGAGGACAACCTTCCATCCATTTATGCTTCTCATTGTCAGTGAATGACTGGCAACATCAAATATCTCTCCCAAAATGGTAATGATCTCCAACAACCTTTTCCAAAAGGGAGGAGATACAGAGACTTGAAAACATGGACCAGCATGCTCAGGAACACCTTCTTCCCTTTCGTAATTAGACTGACGAATTGACATCACTAATTTTTCAAATAATGTTAATCTTGCTAAAGTCGATCTTGACTTCCACTGCTCCTGTGCAGCTGTCACCTTGAGTGCCCCACTCTGTGTAAGTGCCCTGTGAGGCTCAAGGTCTTCTCAAGGGCAATCAGCAAAGTGAACTAATGCTGCCCAACCAGCGATTCCTATATCCCATTGATAAATATAAGAACATGACAACACTCAGGGAACACAGACCGGTGGGATCAAATCGCTTTAAACATGATCTTAGATAGGTCGGGATTTCCCTCGGTATCTGAAAGTAGAGTGTTCCTACAAAGCCTTTCATAAGCTGAAAAGGCATAAAGTGAAGTAGCATTAATTTATGTGTGAAAAATTTACTTTTCTTGTTAAAAGTGAAAATCCTCTTCGGATTTCTTTTGGTTAGTGAAAACAGGACGTAATGGAGTTTTTACGGAAAGGGAAGTGGCAAAAAGCGAATTTTTGAAAAGCGGGGTATACATGTACCGGCATGGGCATGGTATTCAGGAAGATGGGAAAAGTTAAAAATAAATGAGGAGGATCTCACATTTTATTTCCATCCCAGCTGATCATCGTTCCCTTTGTTTGCTCTTTGTCTTCTATCTCTCTCTTTCTCTATCGATTCAACTCACTCCTCCTGCCCTTCACAGCAGACTTCCCTGTCACCAGCATTGTTCACATTATTTTCCAGCTGCTTTCTGTTCAGAAAAGCTTCCCAGCACGTTCCGATCTTTTCTTTGCGTTATTCATGCAATTTCAGATATCCAGGATCTATCTTTATTTGGTTTAACCTTCAAATTTGTTATTCCATGGGAAGTTGGCATCTCTGCCAAGGGCAGCATTTGTTACTCATCACTAATTACCCTGACTCTGACGCCATTCCTCAAGCCAATATGAAGTCAAGCACATTGATATGGGTCTGAAGTCACACATAACCCAGACTGGGTAGTAACATTAGATTTCTTTACCGACGGTCGTCAGTGAAACAGGAAAATTTTCAGACAAAATGTAGGTTTTATAGTTGTTTTTCGTGAAATTCACTTTTATTCCAATTCTTATCATTTTTATTTAAATTCTGCCATCAGCTGTGGTAAGACTTGAAACAAATCGCTTGAAGCAAAGTCTTTCGTTTAATAAGCTTTGCTCCTGAATTATATCCCAGCGACATTCCTACTCTGATACATTGTCCTAATCATAAAGTAAAGTCCGAGACAAGAACAATTTTGTGATTGAAATACTTATAGCTGGAAATGTGGCCAGAAGAGAACTTGAAACATAAAGTCTGAATTTTACCAACGTGCAGACAATGGTTTTTGCAGACACAGCACTGACGCAGAGATGGAGACGGGGGATATTGTGAGCTGGTAGTGGACAGGGTTCGTGACAGAGAGATCACGAGACATAAATCAGTTCAGGGCAAAAAGGGATCTCGAGGTTGTGCACAGTTTTGTTCTCAGATGTTTGTGAGGGAGTCGTCTGCAATTCAGATGAATGGAAGCTGCAATTGAAATTGAAGATAAAAGTTTCTTACATGGGCAAATACAGATAACAGAAATTGCAATGAAGTTCAAAATTGTTTATGGGATTAATGAATGTACAGAAGTAGAGAACTCCAACAATAGCGAGAATAGGTTATGATTTGGAGATGCCGGTGTTGGACAGGGGTGTACAAAGTTAAAAATCACACAACGCCAGGTTATAGTCCAACAGGTTTAATTGGAAGCACACTAGATTTTCGGAGCATCGCTCCTCCACCATAAGTTAGTAACACACTCTCCACCCCGCCCAAATTAATAATCAGCACCACTAATATCCGATAGGGTAGAAACTTCCAACAGAGGAAAATGTTGAAAAGACCCAAGGAAAGCCTCCTCTCCATTTGTGTAATTATCCAGTCCATTATTCGCAGATTCAGACCTGTCCTCTCCACGTCTGTACAGCTGCTGATCCCTGTTACTGTTGGAGCTGATGCATCTGCTCCTAGGCTGGGACAGCGCACTGAGTGAAGCTCCTCACCAATAAGACACAGTTACAATGCATGGAGACTGACATCAATCGCAGTCACTGAGCAAACAGCTCTAGCTTTCAATTCACATTCAGTTCACAATATAACTGGACTGGACTGGATGCTGACATTGCTGGCTATTGGTCACATCTCCCATCACTAATTCCTCTAGTGAAGTCAGTTGTGAGGGAGAATGATGGACGTTTTCTTCTCGCAGGCGAGATGACTCTGCCCTGTTGTAGGCTTGCAATGCTGTGAACATCGTACCCCGAATTTCTGCCCCTCCACAAAAAAAAACACAATCAGGATGTTGTTACTGTGCTGATCTCTCCTTCACGGGAACAAACCCCAGCCAACAGACTGTCACTGGGCACAATTGCCCTGAACATAGACAGGAAGTTTGGACTTCTCTGAATGGTCCTCTCACTGCTCTAATAAAGAAACGTTGGACTTTCCATATAGAATATGTTCCAGTAATTAATTTATACAAATAGATAAACATCTTAATGCAGTTTTATTTGCTGTAAAGCAATAACTTTTCACCTTTTTTCCCCTCAGCCCAAAACCAAAAGTGAACTTATTCATTAAGACTTATGAATTAATGAGTCAGATTTACCTAGTAGATCGGGCGGAATGGGGACAGTGGCTGTGGAGACTGCATGGGGAGTACAATGATATTCCCCAGTCATCATCACTCTTAACGTCAGATAGAATTAAATATAGTTCACAACAAGGAATGAGCCAACGCTTGGGATATGTAATGCTCAATGACAATGTGAACTGAACAGGATAATTGTAAATGTGATAAAGTGAACTATATTATATATACACACCATTTCATCATTGGGAATACAGATTGAGTAGTGTCACCGCATCTGAAGCATTAACTTTGATGTCTCTTCACAGATACAGCCAGACCTGCTGAGCTTTCCCTCCAACATCTGTTTTTGTTTGAGATTGATCATATTGTTCATATCTGGCAGGATGCTTACAATTAAAACCAGATGCTAATAACAAAATGTACCACGCTACAGGGACAATACAGGAGAATGATAGTAGAAACAACGCTCACTCCAAACTGGAAGAGACAATGGGCTAAGTTTTCACCACCTTTGCTGTTATAATTCGATGTTATGCATAAAAGCTTTTGCAGATTGGGGAGACAAGGTAGTTCAATGAAGGACACAAGTGTTCAAAATCTATCCCTATTATTTCATGAAGTTTAGCTGCCTCTAAAATCTATTTTCAAACAAAATAGATTTCCTGAGATTTACAAGGTGTTCAGATTTTCCTTTTACTTTCTATCTTAAAGAAGAAATAGATTTCGGCTGTAATTCAGGTGTCACAGACACACCAACTGTAATAGAAAGATGAAACGACCACATTGTCCAAATATTACCAAGGTCAACATGTAGACCTGTCAAGAAACATGAAATATAGAGATAATGGAAACATGAAATGCAAACAGAAAATGCTGGAGAAACGGAAAAGGTGGGCAAGTGTCTGCAGAGAGCAACAGAATTAGCATATGTAATATGATGTGACACTGTTCTGAAAAGTCCTATTAGAATCAAAGGTTAATTTTTTGTATCTCTGCTCAGATGTTGCCAGATCTACTGAGTTTCGCTCCAGCTCTTTTGATTTCTTTCTTCTTTCTGAACTGTGACAAAGTGTCTGATCTGAATGATAGCAGCAAAGTTGTTATCTCAGTTGAATCTTGAGTAACTTGTTATGGACATTAAATGAGAAATTACAAAGTTCCTATGTTTGACAGGGCTCTAAATATCGATGACGTATTGCATTGTGAGACCTTGCCATGACAATGTTGAAACAAAACAGAAGTTGCTGTAATCGCTCAGCAGGTCTGGCATCATCTGTGCAAAGAAATCAGAGTTAACGTTTCAGGTCCAGTGCCCCTTCCTCAGAACTGATAGTAACACAGAAAATGTTGGTTTATATGCAGAAGAGACTGGATAGCTCTTAATGGAGACTGTTAATAGCTAACAATGGGGTGTGAGGAATTGAAGGCTATGTGACAACTCGGCCTGGTGTATGGATAGGGGGCTAGGACTTTGGGGAGTTCAGGCCCGAAAACTATTGAACTTTATATTGAATCTAAAGGGCTGCAAAGTCCGCACATGGAAAATGAGGTCTCGATCTTTCAGCTTGCGCTGAATTTGCCTGGAATACTGCAGCAAGCCTGACACAGAGATATTGGCCAGGGAATAGGATGGGCTGTTAAACTGGCAGGCAACTGAAAGCTCAGTGTCATTTGCAGCGTCCAACTTGGATGTTCTGTGAAGCGGTCACCCAGTCTACCCTTCATTTCCCCAATGTAGAGGAGACCACATTGTGAGCAGCGCATGTAGTAGACCGGATTGTGGGAATTGTTGGTAAGGTGCTGCTTCACCTGGAAGGTATAGTTGGGCCCTTTGATCCTGATGAGGAGGGAGGTAAATGGGAATGTGTCACATCTCCGGCAGGGGAAAGTGAAGTCGACCTGTGGTGGGAGTGAATAAAGAGTAGACCAGTGTGTCCTGGAGGGAATGATCCCTCTAGAAGGTGGACAGGGGAGGAGAGGTGAATATGTGCAGGTGGGGACATCTCACTGGAGTTGGGGGAAATGTGGGCTGATGATCCTCTACATGTGAATGCTGCTGGGATAGTAGGTAAGGACAAGGGAAACTCTGTTGTGAGAGGGAAGGGGAAGGGTAGGCTAGAAGTGCAGGACATGGGTCAGACTCGGTTGCGGACCCTGTTGACAACAGTGATGGGGAATCCCTTGATTGAGGAACAAGGTGGACATGTGAAAGGCTTCCTTATTGAATTTAGTATCATCAGAAGCAATGCGGTGGAGACGGAGGAGCTGGGGGAATGGAATTGACTCTATGCAGGAAACCAGGTGTGAGGATGTATACTCCAGGAATCTGTGGGAGTCGGTGGGATTTTACTGGATATCAGTGGCTTGTCTATCCCCAGAAATGGAAGCAGAAATGTTGAGGAAAGGAAGTAAGGAGCCAGAGATCGACCAGATGAAAGTGATGGAGAGTTTCAAATTCCAAGTTAAATCGGTGAACTTTTCCAATTCCGGACGAGAGAGATGCATCTGCAATGATATCATCTATGTATGGGACAAAGATTTGTGGATGGGTGCTGGAGTAGAACTGGAACAGGGAATGGTCGACATCCCCCAAGAAGAAACAGGCATAACTGGGGCTCAGGTGTGTGTCCATGAACTTCGTCTGTGTGACAGGAGCAGGCTAAAGCAATGTGTCTGCCCGGGCAGTTCTGTTTGTGAAGTTTTGAGAGGAGATAGAAGCGAGCTCTGCTATCAGAGGACGATCAGCTCGGAGGCAGTTAGGGGCGTGGGGCGAGCGGGGAAGAAATCTCCACATGAAATGTGGTCAGTTATCGTAGTTGATACAATTGCCTGATGTGCCATAGTAGGGTCATGGTCCAGGGGGAGATTAGAGGAGGTACCTGAGAGTGGGCGTTCAACCTCTGCAATGTCGAGGTCAGTCCACCAGACTACAGCAGCACCACCCTTGTCGGCACAGGCTGAATAACACAGTCAGGGTTGGATCTAAGCACATGGAGTGTAGGCTGTTCGGACAGTGATAGTATGGATTTGGGGAGGCAAGTGCAGAGAAATTAAGGCAACCAATGTCATGTTGAGATTTCTCAATGAACCGATTTAGTTCAGGTAAAGGCCAGTGGGAGGGGTCCAGGTGGAGGGAGAGTGTTGGAGTTGGGTAACGGCTTATATGGGACAGGGAGAGGAATATTGCCGAAAGAAATGGGCACTGAGGTGAAGGCAGCAGAAGAGCTCAACTAAATGTCATGCGTAAAATTCATTAAAGTGGGGGCACAGAGAGGTAACGTTCAGTTATTTGCTGAGTACAGAACATTCAGCATCAGAGAGTGGAAGTTAAGGAGGGATGGTGAATAAACGAAAGGAGGTGGAGTTGGGGGAGGGCATGGAGTCAGTGGGCAGGTATGGGAGGGGAGGAAGGTTCCAGAGGGTCAAGGGCATCTCTACCTTGTTGCAAATTGTGTGCCCAGTACATCTATTTAGCACGAATGAGCCGGTGAATAAATTAGAATTGTAGAGTGGTGCAACCTTGAGACAATATAATGCGATTCTGCTGGACAGAGAAAACGTTGATCTCAGTGGTACTGATATCGCACGATCAGACCTCAGAAAGTAAATGATTGAATATAATTGGGAAGGTATACTTATTGTAACATCCTGATTTCAATGGAGTGACACTCAAGCAGCAAGGTCTTATTTTTTTCGGAGACTTTAGACCAAACTTTAAAATATAATATGTCTTGATGTTATTAACAAGAAAAAATTATCCATGGTTTTGGAAGGCACTAGCAAGGGCAGAGTTTATTTGGCATTCCCAATAGCTCTGGGGAAGGTGTTATTGTTCAGTGAGGAAATTACCAGCGCAAAATTTCCTGCGATTCCCAGTGACCACAGTTTACTCAGGATCTCTGATGTCACATGAGTCAAATAGTACTTTAATGCAATGCAAGTTACTCTGATCTCACCTCAACTGACATTGGAAGATCAGTTAAATGAATAAAGAATAAAAGGCCAGTACACAGCCTGTTAGAACAATGTGCTCACTCTACTCACAATGTTTAAGGTAAAACCGATGCATGGATTTCTGACTGTGAGGAGAGGTTTGTCCTATTTGTGATGAGGCTCTTTGGTTAAGCACTGTGACAGAGAGACAGAAAGACTCTCCACTCTACCATGGGGAACAAAACCATCCTGTTCACGGTGCATCAGACAGTGACAGAAACAACTATTGTCAGTTCCTATTGGACATTGATCATCCCAATCTCAACATTCACTGATGATCAATAGCAGCCCAGAAGCCAGCGGCTCCCATCATCCCAGTTGAAAAGCAAAATGGGGAAGAAACGGCCAGAGAAAGTGGGAGTAACTGGGGAATTGGTGTAACTTACAGGGGAGTGGCAGAAGAAGAGTGTGAAGGGAGATCATCAGTGGAAGAGTATGTAGCAGCAGGAGGGATAGTGCAAGGGAAGTAGGAGTGTAAGAAAAGAGTAGGACGGAGGAGGAAGAAAGGCAGATGAAGTTTTAGTGACAGGGAAAAGCTTGCTTTTGAGGAAGTGAGATTGGATGAGAAAACATCACTGTACAAGAAAATCGGGATCTGGATTCCATTCAAAATTAAGAAAGGATTTCTTGTACTTTCTCTTCTATCACTTGATTCTTGTTCGGGTTGTACATGTACTATATATTTCTATATCTCCATCAAGTACAGACGACATGTTTCTTTCTCCCCTACGGTGGTGTCTCAATATTTTTGATTTTTTTACAGTATATATTTCCTTCCAGTTCAAGGTTGATATGAGAATATGATTTGATCTTCTACAGTTTGCCCATAATATAGAATTTATTTGAATATTTATCCTCATCACACTCGTTGATTAAAACAAACAAAGAATTAGTGCATGTCCATCCTGCAGATGAAAAATTTCTTCAGCTCTGGCTATTGCAGGGAATGTTACAAAGAACAGTGCCACGCAAAATGCTAATGTTCTACCGCAAAATACCAAATCCTAGTTTATCCTAAATTATTTACAATATTTATAAACAAAACATGCAGAGGGGTGGAGTGTAAAAGGTGAATTCAACTCTGTCGAAAATGTTAATTGTGGATCCCTCATAAAATGTGTTAACTACATCACTCATAAATTCACCAAAATAGGAAAATCAAGAGACTGTAATTGTCCAATCATCATCTAAATAACGTCTGGCGACAGGAAGGAAATCACTGGTTGTTTGTGATATTCAGAAATGACGATTGTGTGAATGTGGAGGTGGCGAGCAGTAAAATGATGATCAATGTTGTGGATGACTCAAAGATGGGCTGGGTGGATCACAGTCAGGAGGAAAGTGTTAGGCTACAGAAGGATAGAAACAGATTATTCAGATAGCCAGATCAATGGCCTGATGAAATTTAACACCGATAATTTGGGAAAATGCAAGTCAGAAGTAACAAGACAAGTGAATACTCAAAAGTGAGTATGAACGAGGAGGGCTAAATTTGCTCTTTTTTTCTTTGCAGCAGGGAAAGTTGAGGAGGGAATATGGTACAGGTGCACAAGATCAAATGGGGTATGGAGGGGATTAACAGACAGCAGCTGTTTTCCTTTGTCAAAGGATCAAAAACAAAGAGACACACTTTTAAAGTGAATGTCAGGGGATTGAGAGAGGATTTGTGGAATGTGTTTAGAACTGAGTGGGTGGTATGAATCTGGAATGCGTTGTCTAGGAAGGTGGTTGAGGCAGGTAACCTCACAAACGTTTAAAAAGCCTTTGGACATACACTTGCTGGCACAGGCGTGATGAGCATGTTTTTCATTGCATGATTCTTTGCAATGGCAGCCATGAACACTCTGGTATATTTTGAAACAATTAACAATGGCAGTTGCTGCTTTGTTCCTTTGACTGTACTCAGTAAGTGGCTATATTGCAAACCAGCATCATCTCATGCAACTTCAGCACTCACTCAACCAAAGGCAGCCCAGCCATCTCTGGGAACATCCAGTGTAATTCATATGCTCAGTGGATGCTGTCCAACAACACCACTGACACTATTCTAGCTGTATGCAACCATTATTAAAGCTACAGCCATAATATGAAGACAGCTTTTCCTCCATTATAATACAGACCTCTAGCAATAAGGGTGTTATTCATCTGAAGCACAATAAATTCTTTCCCAGGTATTCACTTTTACAAGCAGCAAGTTTTCCTGTGTTTTGCTGCCAGTTGTTTATCATGGAATTTCCCAGCCCAACCTCTTTCCCATTTAACATTTTCTTGTGCACTGTCTCCCTGATCCCACACACCTCACTCCCTCACATCCCCCACATTCTCCATCCTTACTTTTTAATCTCTGAAAAACCTGCGCCTCCTCTCTATAATTTATTCCAACTCCCAACTCACTGTTTTGATTCCTTCTCTCGGCATGGTCATTAGACTGGCCGTGCCTGATGTCTTATTCACCTAACCTTCTGCTCAGTTCCTGATCTTCTGCTTTGGTTCTCACTCTCCTGGTTTATTCAAATCCATCTGACTTGTACTAGAAAACATCCCCACAAGGATGATGGTGCTTGTAAAGTTAAGATACAATCTGTCATTTTTGTACAGGTCCCCACCTGTCCTGGAAGAGATCCCAATGATACAACAGTCTGGAACTTGATTTTTAACAACATGCTAAGCTTTAGTGTCTTCCTCATCCTTCTCTCTTTTCCACATGGCACGGGGAGTAATCCAGTGATTACAGAGGGTTATTCTTTCTCTTTCTCGCTCGCTGTCTCTCTCTCTCTCACACATACACACACATTCAAACACACACAGAAAGACAATGTATTACTTTGCAGAAGAATGCAAATAACCTTAAAATAATGGGAATGATAACTGGAATGAAGGATTTAGTTAAATGGAGGATGAGAGAAATTGTGCTTCTTCTGGATGTCAGTTTGCTCGCTGAGCTGGAGAGTTCATCTTCAGATGGTTCATCACTGTACTAGGGAACATTATCAGTGAGCCTCTGGTGAAGTGCTAGTGTTATGTCCCACTTGCTATTTATGTGTTTAGGTTTCCTTGAGTCAGTGATATAATTTCCAATATTGGTGATTTTATGTACGGTTCTTTTTGGCAGAGAGTGTTCGATGGAATCAAAATCGATGTGTTTGTTGATAGAGTTCAGGTTGGAATGCTATTTTTCTCGGAATTCTCGTGCGTATCTCTGTTTGGCTTGTCCTAGATGGATCTGCAGACCCAGTCTAAATCGTGTACTTGCTCATCTATAAGTAAGGATACTAGTGATAGTGGGTCATGTCTTTTTTTTTTCTGGCCAGTTGTTGTTCATGTATCCAGGTGGCTAGTTTTCTGACTGTTTTTCCGATGTCGTGCTTGTAACAGTTCTTGCAAGGCTTATTCTTGATTGAGCAGAACAGAAAAATATGTGAACTAGTTGCGGTGATCAAACGTATGAAAAAAAGTTGTAGAGTAAAACCGGAATACTCTGTTTCTGTTAGTTGGCATCACAGCATCAAGGAGTTCTAATTTCAAGCTTGTCAGCAAACGAGCCAGGAATGAGATGAGGAAAAACTTCTTTATTGAGAGAGTTGTTAGGATTTTGAATGGAAATGCCTGGGAGAGTTGTGCATGAAACATTAAAAAATAGAACTGGATATGAATTTGGAAATATGAATTTAACAGGCTGCCGATATAGGGCTGGCAAATGGGAGGGACTTTGGAGACATTCCTGGAGCCGATGCACACACAGTGGCCAATGGCCTCCTCCTGTATTTTAAGGTTTTGCACTCTATCATGTGTCTGATGCGAATAAAATTCAGTATACGATTATTTCCCATTGTAAATACTCACGAATATCTGATTATTTAGTGCAGCATAAGCATTTAAAATGCAACTACTGCAAGGTCAGCTTCATTAAATAATCCAGTTATTACTCAGAATATGAATATTTGAAATGTTGAATTCCAATTACGAAAACAAATCTGTCATTGCTTTGGCACAAATCTCTTCGAAATGGTTTGACTTTTCACTTACACGATAATATGCTCATCGTTTTTGTTCACTGTCTGCATTTCAAATTAAACAACATTCTTTCTAAAAGTTAAACGTTTTCAAATTATTGTTCACTAAAATTTGATAACACAAATCATTTAGTTAGTTTAATATTCACAGAGCATGTTGAACTATAGCCATTTCTAATTCGCTGACAAATAGCTGAAGCTTGTACATTTCACTGAGAAATTGAACTGATTGATTATATATAAATATATAAGAATGCTAATTCTATTTGATTATTCAATCGTTTGCTCACCCTGAACATGTAATCATTCAGAAGCCAACCACTTTCAAAATGTTGGAGTGACAATGCATTGTTTTGAATTCTGACATCGTGTGTGTAATTCTGTTCGCCAAAAGAGTTACATCCATGTTGTTTGTTTGATACAAAATAAAATGTACATTCTTTATTTCTGTGTTAGAAAATCTTGACAGGAGTTTATATTTTTGTTCCATAAATATAGAATCAGCCGAATTCTTTTCAGAGATTATAGTTCAGTCGAATAATCATAGTTGACGTCTTATTTTTGCGCAATTCATGAAACATAGCAAACATCTGATTAATACATCAATCACCCAACAGATTGTACCTGAAGAAAACAGCAGCAAATGAAAAGTCAAGAATTACGTTAATAACTGAACTTGGCGGAGCCTGTCTGGTGTAGGACACGTCACATATTGCACTGGCATTCAGGTGAATGGAACAATGAACAACATAACTGGAAGTTTTGGGCTAACGCCCCTCCCCAGCTTCCTAATCTCACATACATCACTCCCTCACACATCCAACAATTGATAAGCATCCACGGGCTGGGTGAAACATAAAACACAGGACAGTACAACTTAGTGCAAACCCTTCAAGCCTTGACGTCCTGCCGAACTTTTATCCTACTCGAAGTTCAGACTAACTGACATACCCTTCATTGTACTATCATTCATGTGTCTCTCCAATAGTCACTTAAATATCCGTAATGCAGCTGACTCTACTAACGCTGCTGGCAGTGCATTCCAAGCACCCACCACTCTCTGTTTAAAGAACCTACCTCTGACATCTCCTCAAACCTTTTTCTAATCGTACTAAACTTATGCCCGCTCGAGATAGCCATTTCCACCCTGCGAAAAAGTCTCTGGCTACGAACTCTGCCTATATCTCTCATCATCTTATACACGTCTATGAAGTCAACTCCCTTTCTTTATTGCTCCAAGGAGAAAAGCCCTAGCTCCCTCAACGCTTCTTTGTAAGACATGCCATCCAGTTTCGGAAGCATCCTGGTAAATCTCCCCGGCACCCTCTCCGAAGTCTCAACATCTTTGCAGTAATGAGGCGACTAGAACTGAACACAATATTCTAAGTGTAGTCCCACCAGAGATTTTTGGCGCTGCAGCATAACCTTGCGGCTCTTAAACTCAATCCCTGGCTAATGAAAACACCATACATCTTAACAACCTTATCAGCTTGGGTGACAACATTGAGCGTCCTATGATATGGACCGCACGATCCCTATGGTCCTCCAATCTGCCAATAATCCTGCTTTTAAACCTGTATGCTGCATTCGAATTCGACCTTAAAAAATGAATCGCTTTACACTTATCCAAGTTGAACTCCATTTTCCATTTACCAGCCAATCCTGTCAATGTCCAATTACAACCTAAGACAGCCCTTCACACTATCCATAAACCTAACATCTTTATTACATTGTAAAACTTACTAAAGCACCCTTTCACTTTATCATCCAAGTCATTTGTAAAATTCACAAAGAACAGCAGTCCCAGAACCGATTCCTGAAGAACGCTACTGGTCACCAACCTCCAGGATGAATCCTTTCCATGTTCTACCACCATCAGTCTTCTACAGGTCAGACAATTTGTATCCACACACACAGATTTCCCTGTTTCCTTGTACCCCATGCCTCCTTACTTTCTGAATGAGCCAATCTTATGATAACTTTATCAACCACCTTGCTAAAATCCATGTATATCGCATCCACTGCTCTACCTTCATCAACGTGTTTGATCCCATCCTGAAAGAATTCAATAAGTTCTGTGTGGCATAATTGTCCCTCAAAACGCCATGCTGACTATCTCTAATCAAACTATCACTTTCCAAGTAATCATAAATTCTGTTTCTCAGAATCCTCTCCAATACTTTTCCCAATACAGAAGTAAGACTGACTGGCCAGTATTTCGCAGGATTATCCCTATTGCCTTTCCTGAACAAGGGAATAACTTTTGCCACCCTCCAATCATCAGGCAATACTTCAGTGGATAGTGGGGATGCAAGGATCATCTACAAAGGTGCAGCAATCTCTTCCCTCACTTCCTCTGGTAACCTCGGGTGCTTCCTGTCTGGTCCAAGGGACTTATCTATCCTTATGTTTGTACTTCAATCAGTCTGTACTCACCTTACTTTGTCTACCCCCTGTCCAAACAACTGATTGACTGGTTTCCATTTCAGGGCTATATACAGTGCTGCCCTCCTGAGCAGGTACCGTTCCAAATTTCCCATGGAATGGAAAAAATGTGAACGCACCAATGTCTTTCTGATGAAGGGACTGTGCTCAAAGTTTTCACTGTCCTGCTCCTCGGATGCTGCCTGACTCGCTGCGCTTTACCAGCACCGTACTCTGATCTCCAGCATCTGCAGTCCTCACTTTTTCCATTACTGAGGGCTGACCCCTCTGCACACTAAGCAAAGTAAGGTATTTGGAGCTGACTGTTCAGTTCTGGAACGTTGCATTTGATTAACACATTAATTAAAAAAGAAACTACAATTCAACAATTATTCATTCAGTCCCAGAGTTACAGTTTTAGTTCATGGAAAGGCAGTTTGATAACAAATAGTAAATGACTGAAGAACTGCGAGGTACAGAGTATTCCATGTGCTATATTCCAGGCTGGATGTCCTTTACCTTAATGTTGGGAATATTATCAGACCGACAGGTGTGATAAGGGAATGAAATAACATTTTTGCCATCACAGAGATGTGTTTGAGGGTGGTCAGGGCTGACAACTCAATGTTCTGTGGTACAAGAACTATGGGCAGCACAGGAGAAGGGCAAAAGAGAAGGTGGCGTTGCCTTATTAGTTATGGAGTCAATGACGACAGTTAGCTAGCATCATATCTTGGAAGGGTATTCAAATGACGCTTTGTGGGTTGAGGTTAGGATTAAAACGATGACAGATGCACTGCTGGGGATATATTATCGACTCTCAGATAAATGAAAATGCAGCAGCAGATATATAACCAATTCACTGAGGTGTGTAAAAACAATAATAGGATTATTATATTTAGACATTTCAATTCCAAATATTCATTAGGACAGTGATTTTTTTTAAAGAGGGGAAGATGACTTGACATTTATTCCAGAGAGACTCTTATATCAACATGGAGCAGATACAACGATGGGCGGGGCAGTGCATAGGCGTCACTGTGCGGAGTGAAGCCAGTCAGGTGCCAGGCAGGTTTGGGAGAGCATTGCAGGACCA
Source organism: Chiloscyllium punctatum (assembly GCF_047496795.1). Classification (NCBI taxonomy): domain Eukaryota; kingdom Metazoa; phylum Chordata; class Chondrichthyes; order Orectolobiformes; family Hemiscylliidae; genus Chiloscyllium; species Chiloscyllium punctatum. Next base: position 54,231,239 of record NC_092788.1, on the reverse strand, counting down.
GTGACCGTGACGCAAACATTTTTAGCTTGTTAAGGAAAAGACCAAAAGAAAAAGGTTTGAAAATTAAAAGTAATTTGGATGATGGAGGCAGATCTTACCAAGAGAAAGACAGGATCTGGCCACAGTACAGTTGCTTTTGGGTGAAACTGTAACAGAACAGCGTATAGGTGGGGGCGGGGGGGGGGGATCACATGCTCACAATGGAATTGATGAGAGTGTCACCACAACATGTTACACTAAAAGATAAAATGTAGAAAAACCAGCCCAGAGAGTCTGGGATATCTACACATATTCAGAATGGAATTAACAATGAAAGAGAAGCTTAAAACAGGCATAAAGGGCACAGTTCAATGGAGGTCCCAGAAGAGGAGAGAACGTGAAGGTCTAAACTCAAGAAAGTAAGTAAAAGCAAAAAGAGGGTGGGGGTGCAGCGGTGATAAAAATATTAGTGGGCAGTATTTTCAAGAATCCAAAGACATTTTATCAGTTTATTAAGGGTAAGAGGGTAACAACAGAAAGAATAGAGAGTATTAGGATCCGAGGAGGCAGCATGTGCACAGAGCCAGAGAATATGTCAAAGACGTACTACATATTGGTCTTCACTTTGGAGGAGCAGTTACTGTATTCAATGTCTGTTCCTGACAGTGTGACCTTGAGCAAATTGACACAGAAGCTGAGGAAGAATTGGAAGTTGGTGTATGATAAAATGTGGCCAAATCCCTTGATCCGGATGAACTGTATCTTAGACTGATGTGGAAGATGAGGGAGGAGTTTACATGTTCTTAAACTTTGTGTTGCTTTTTTTTTGTTTTGCCTCTGGCCACAAAGTTGGTATGATCGAACATGATAACATCTAATGTAGGTTCAACTTCCACACAGAAAGCTAGAAAAAAAGCCATTGGATTAAAGACCACCAAGTCTCACCTCACTGGGAGGGAAACAATTGTAGAAAATTGAGATAGCTGTTGAGGAATGATCACTAAATATGTTCAAGGCTGCGATGGACAGAGTTTTAAACAAGGGTTACAGGGAAAATGCTGGAAAATGGAATTGAAGGTTATCAGAATAAATGTACCCTAATTGAAAGGAAAAACAGAGTCAGCGAGCGGATGGGCATTATATCACTCATATGTCTAATGGTAAACCTTTTCAAATAGCCTGTATTCACTGGAACGCCAGCATCTATCCCTCCAGAATGAGACACAGTTTGGAAAGCAATCAATAGATTCAAGGAATTCACAAATGCAGTATTAATAGACAGAAAAGATCAGAGGACTGCGACAACGTGGATTGGCTGTCAGGGTGAATATTTGCATCAGCGCAGTCACCACGACGAGAAGGAAAACCTCAGCAAGACACTCTCCAAGTCCAAGTATGGGTCTGGTGTCAAGGGGTGCTTAAGTCCCAAAGAATGCATCACTGCAGTGTTTTCCTCCTGCCCTAACCAAAACTCAATATGGAGTGGTCTATTGACGTGCCGTTAGTGGCAGAATAGGTAGTAATGCTTTGGTTCCAGAGGCTTTGGTGAGCAGAGGCTCAGCAAAAGGTACAGGTAAGCTCACGTAATGTCTTTTTAATGCCAGTTTGAAAACAGTTGAGATGGCAGTTAGGGCAGTTGCACGTTCCACCTGCGGGATGTGGGAGCTCAGGGAGATTTCCACTGTCCCTGATGACTACACGTGTGGGCAGTACAACCAGCTGCAGTTCCTGGGAGACAGTGTTCAGGATCTGGAGTTGGCTGTTCTCCGGATCATCCAGATACAGAGCACTTCAGAGGTAAGAGCTTTAGTGAGGTGGTCACACACAAGTCCCTCCCTTAGCCGTGTTTCTTTAAAGACTGTCATATCCCAGTCCCATGTAAAGATCTAATTCATGAGTTCGTCATCGTTACCTGTCAGCCGTGTTGCGTTTAAATAAACGCAATTTAATCCAACAGGCGTTCCTTGCTTCCTGTCGTGTTCCAGGCAGAGAGTAGCTGGACGACAACCAGGAATGGGGAAGGGAGTAGTCAGAGAGTGCAGGAATCCCCTGTGGCCATTCCTCTCGAAAACAAGTAAACCATTTTTGATACTGTCTTTGTGGTGTTGGGAAATGGGTGTCAGGAAATGACCGTTTAGGGGAAAGCAGCAGTAGCCAGCTTAGTTGCATTACGACTGGGTCTGGGGAGCAATGGGAAAGGATAAAGGTAAACAGGGTCTTCGATATAAGAGATTCTGTGGCCTCAAACGGCAAACCAAGATGGTGTGTTGCCTCTCAGTTGTCAGTGTCCAGGATGTCTCTGAGTGTCTGCTGGAGTTGGGGGGCGTGGGGGGAGGTGTGAACTGTTAGACGTCATTGTGCACGTTGGCACAAATGACACAGGTAGACATAGGAATGTGGTCCTTCAGAGTGATTACTGAGAGCTCGAAGAAAAGTTAAAAAACAGGACCTTGACAGTCACCTGATGACTTCCATTGTCATGAGCTAGTGTAGGTAAGAAAAGAAAGATATGGCGGATAAGTATGTGACTAAAGAATTGGTGCAGGGGGTGGGATTCATATTTTTTGATCATTGGGAGCTTTTCTGTGACAGAGTTGACCTGTTCAAGAGGGACTGGTGGCACATGCACTGGACGGGGGACCAATTTATTCGCAGCCAGTTTTGATCGTTTAACAAGGGAGTGTTTAAACGAGATTGGCAGGAGGTGGTACCCTCAAGAGCAGGGAGGCAAGTGTGAGGCTGGAAGGAATTACAGTATTCAGAAATAGTACGTTGAAGAGACAGACCAGGCTGGAACATGATAGGGAGCATGGAATTTCCTGTTGATTAAATTGCATTTATTTCGATGTGAAAGGGCTGACAGGTAAGGCCAATGAATTCAGGGTGTGGATAGATAATCGGCGCTGGATAGTCTAGCTATTACTGAAACATGGCTGAGGGATGGGTAGGACTGACCTTGAATGTAAAAGGAAAAATGCATTAGGAGGGACAGAGATGGTGGAAAGAGGGAGGGGAGTAGCATTTCTAATCAAGGGGAGTATCACAGCAGTGATCAGAGATAAAATAACTGATGAATCATCCAGTGAGGCTTTGTGGGAGAAGTTAAGAAATAAGAAGGGGATGGTTACATTATTGGGGAGGTACTATAGACCCCCTAACAGTCAACAGGAATTACAGGAACAAAAATATCTAGAGAGTTTGGGGAGACTTGCAGGAACATTCGGGTTTCATAATAGGGGTTTTAATTTTTATAACACAGACTGGAACTGCCAGAGAATTCAGGGATTTGATGGGATGGAATCAATTAAGTGCGTCAGGAAAGTTTCCTCAAGCAGTATATAGAGGGTCCTAATCGGGAAGGGGCAATATTTGACCTACTCTTACGAAATATATCAGGATAGGTGAGTGAGGTGACAGTAGATGTGCACTTTGGGACCAGTGACCATAGTTCTGTTAATTTGAAAATAGTTATGGAGAGGGAAGAAATTGGTCCACAGATTCAAGTTCTAAATTGGGGCAAGGTTAATTTTGATAGACACAGACAGGCGTTTGCAGGGGTTGATCGAAGTAGTCTGTTTGCAAGCAAAGGGACCTCCAGCAAGTGGGAGCTTAAGATCTATATGTTCCTGTGAGGATGAAAGGAACGTTGACAGGAATGAGGAACACTGGATAACAAGAAATGTTTAGGCTTTGACCAAACAAATTGTGGATGCGTGGCTCAGGTAGAGGCAGCTTGGATCACGGAAATCCTGGAGGTGTACAGGGGATATCGGAGTTTACTGAAGAAGGAAATTAGGAGGGCGAAAAGGGGGTATGAGATAACCTTGACTGAGAAAATCAGGGTGAATCCGAAGAGGCACTTTAAGTAGATTAAAGGAAAATCATTAACTAAAGAGAGAATAAGACCCCTCAAAGACCAAAGTGGACATGCATGTGTAGTACCATAAGAGATAGGCAATGTCCTCAACAAATATTTCTCCTCTATATTTACAGTGGAGAAAGATATGAATATATGGGAATTTGGGGAAATTATTGGTGATATCTTAGGGACAGTCTGTATCACAGTAGAGGAGGTAATTGATGTACTAGAATCTTTGAAGTTGGAGAAATCTCATGGTCCTTACCAAATATATCCAAGAACACTGAAAGGGGCTAGAGAAGAATTTGCGGGGGCCGTGGCTGATAATTTTGATCATCAGTTACCACAGGTGAGATCCCAGAAGACTGAAGGATAGCAAATGTGCACTTAATCAAGAAGGACTGAAAAAATAAAGCCTGGGAAATACAGACCAGTTAGCTTAACATCTGTGGTAAGTAAATTACTTGAGAAGGTTCTGAAGCATAAGTTTTACATGCATTCGGAAAACAGGGTTTGATTAGGAATAGCAAGCATGGCTTTTTGAGTGGAAGTTCATGCCTGAAGAATTTGTTAAATTTCTTTGATGATGTGACCAAGAAGGTTGACTAGGGCGGGCCAGTAGACGTCCAAATGTGTGGTGCTGGACAAGAACAGCGGATCAGGCAGCATTGGAGGGGAAGGAAAATCGACGTTTTGGGCATATGCCTATCATCAGGAATGTCCAAGGGTTCGATACTCTTGCTTCTTGAATGCTGCCTGACCAGCTAGGCATTTCCAGTGCCACACTTTGCAACTCTGATCTCCAGCATCTGCAGTGCTCACTTTCTCCAAGGGTGGTAGATCTCGTCTATATGGATTTCAGTTACACCAGAACAGGATAAGGCTTTTCAGCCCCTGGAGTATGATATACAGTTACAGGAGGAGGCCAATCAGCCCTCAAGGCAATAGAACTAGACCCATTCTAGATCATGCAGCAACATGATCAGGCTATTCAGCTACTTGAAGTCAATAACACAGGAAATGGAAGAGGCAACAAAATGACTGGCCTATGGGGTACACTGGAATAACACCAGACTATATAGCCTGTAAAGCCTGCCCTTCCCTTCAGTAAGGTCAGGGCTGATCTCTTCCGGCATTAATTTCTCTTCCCTGCCCAATTCTTTGTAGCCCTCAACTCCCTGATGTGTCAAGATCCATTAACACCATTCTGCTCCCCCAAACAGTTTAGAGATGTAGCTGTCTGGGATAGAGAGGCCAGAATACTCACTACCCTCCGAGAAATAAACAGTCCCCACGGATTTACCTTGACCTTTGACATGAACAAAATATATAAGCATAGTATCAGAGTGACTGACTCTGACATCACTGCAGGGCGTGACTGAGGAATGTGTCAAGGAAACTGAATAACATTGAACCTAATGGGAATCAGTTGTAAACTCCCAGGTGTTTGGGCCATTCAGGACACCATGTGGCTGGTGCAGATCAATCCTCTCAGTCCCTAGATATCTATGTTGGCGATCTTTAGGGTAGCTTCCTCGGCACAAACATCTTCAGCTGGTTCATCAACGTCTTACGCTCCGTCATTAGATCAGAAGTGAGGATGCTCAGAAAATATCGCATAAAGCATCAAAACCTGGTCAACATTCAAGCTCATGCTGTTAACATCTAGGTAACATTTATGTAACAGTACTACTGGACCCTGAACATTTCCAAAGAACTAAAAAAGAGCAACTCATTCTGTATCCCAAGCTGGTGTCACAGAAATGTGAGAACGCCATTCAACCCATTGAAGCTATTGGATAAGAAGAGGCACAGCCCATTTACTATCTCTTACCTATTGCACAAGAAGAGTTTTTTAAAAAAACTACAAATGTTGGAATGCAGTAGACTGGAAAAACAAAACAGGCCAGGCAGCATCAGGAGAAGAAGTCCACTCCTTGGGCATAAGCTTTCTTCGTGACTGGGGGTGGGGTAACGGTGTGTACAGATAAAGAGTCGAGGTGCAAGAGTAGGAGGAGGGGATGTGGTGAGGTGGGGAACACAGGTAGAGGCTAACACCGGGTTGGTCAATGGGAGGAATGAATCCAGTTGACAGCTGGAAGATGTGTTGATCAGAGGAAAGGAAGGAGGAGAGGCTGGGAAGGGAGTCGGGGTATTAGAAGGGAGGTTACGAGAAATTGGAAAACTCAATGTTGAGTCTCCCGGGCTGTAGGCTGCACCGGTGGAATATGAAGTGTTGTTCCTCCAGTTTGTGCTTTGGTTCGATGTGGCAATGGAGGAGGTCAAGGATGACCATGTCGGAAATGGAGTGGGACGGGGAATTGAAATCGGAGGTGATTGGGAGGTCAAATCAGCCCTTACAGGCCCAGCTGAGATGCTCAGCAAAGCATTCCATTTAGTTTACATTTGGTCTCCCTGATATAGAAAAGACCACATAAAGTGCACCAGATACAGTTAACGAGGTTGGATCCCATCACCTGACACATCTTCCACTAGGACCAATCCCTTCGCTAATTTTGTTTTGTGCCACACTCCCGACCAAACCCGCCAAGCCCCACTGGCAACTGACCCTGCAGATGAAAAAAATGCATCACCTGCTGGCACACCACCGCCCTCATCTCATCCAAGGCCCCAAACAGTCCTTCCACGTGAAACAGAGGTCACATGCCTCTCCTTCAACGTAGTTTACTGCATCAGGTGCACCTGATGTGGTCTTCTCTACATCGGGGAGAGCAACGGAAACAAAGGGCTCATTTCGCTGAGCATCACGACAGGGCCCACAGCGGCCGACCTGAACTCCCAGGCACCACCCATTTCAATTCCCCTTCCCAATTCCTTTCCAACATGACCTCCTTGGCCTCCTCTGTTGCCACAGTGAGTCAGACCGCAAATTGGACGAACAACATCTTACCTTCTGCTTGGTTAGCCTAGAACCTGGAGGACTCAACATTGGGTTCTCCAATTTGGAATAACCTTCCCAGCCATGGACCTACCCCCTTTCCAGCCCCGCCCCCTCTCTTCCATTCCACCAAATGACCCCACCGTCTCGCTCCCAACCGGATTCATCCCTCCCATCGACCAACCGGGTTGCACCCACAAATTGTGTCCACCTATCTGCTACCTCACCATCCTGCTGCTCTCCCCACCCCAACCACTCCTTTCCCTCTTTATCTGCAGTTCCCCCTACCCCCACTCGCAGTCCTGAAGAACGGGTATACTTGAAATGTTGACTTCTCCACCTCCTGATTCTGCCTGACTTGCTGTTTCTTCCAGCCTCCTGTTTGTCTAATGTTACACAGGAAGATAAGGAATCTAGTCAGCACAACACGCAGGTAAGCAGCTACCACCGGTCACCCAATAATGAACCTCTTCCCTGGAACGAGGAAGAGGACATTCAGCCACCCGAGACATTGACAAATGAACAGAAGAGGCCATTCAGCCCGTCCAAACAGTTACACTGAAATAGGAGGATGTAATTGATGCTGCAACACTACAAACTAATGAAGCAGAGGCTGCATAGACAGATTGCTCCATGTTGTGCCTCCTGGCTCCTTTGCTTATGTTTCACACGTGTTACATTAACATGGTTTGCTGATGGTAAGGAGGCACACCGGATGGTTTGTGGCACATCTCAAGGAGGCATCTTCCATCTCCGAGAAGACAGGGCTAGTCTTCTGTATGGATGTCAGAAGCTTTTGAGAGTGACCAACCCTGTCAGAATGTGGCTGCTGACAAGTTTGTGAACAACATGATGCTCAGTGCAGGGTCTCACTCCAACCGTGCATTGAGACGGAGGGAGTTTGGTCAGAGCCTGGAGCTGTCTCTCAACCAACATGGGGGCTCCACAGGGACATGTAAACTATCACAGAGTCATAGAGTTCAACAGGCCCTTTAGCCCAAACTGGTCCATTCAGACTAAAATGTCCATCCATGCTAACTCCATTTTCCTGCACTTGGCCCACGTACTTCTTAACATTCCCTATCATATATTTGTCCAAATGAGAAAACATAAATTGCGGGAAACACGTAATATTTAATGGTATCAATGCTTAGTTTTGAAAATAATGAATATTGCTCCATAACGCTCAAGTTTTATTGCAATCTCTTTTTATTCTTTTTTCGCATTACAGATTAAGCACTCATTTCCTTCACACTCTCCTCGTGGTACATTCAACGCAGGGATTGCTCTGGCGCATTGCCTGTATTCTGTCTCATTGTGGCAAGGAGATCATTCCTCATAAAGGAGAGAAAATCTGTTCACAGCGTCCCAAGTACTGTTTCAATATCACTTTACAAATTCAGTCAGGAGTCTTCACACTTATACTTCCATCATTTTACAATGAAGGACACTATACATTACTGTGCTGATTACCTACTGCTCCGTATGAATTCTATCAGTGGCTATGGCTCATGACGAAGGACACCCACCTCCTTTTCACCAAGAACACTTCCCATCATCTCACCTTCGCATAAATACAAACTGAGAAGGATGGTATGTTTTGCCAAATCATTTTGTTGCCTTGAAAAACGCCATGCTTTAAGCACAGCCACGCCAACAACAACACCACTATTGCCATTGGAGATGGTTGCAGATGCTACAGAGGTGATGGCCTAGCTGTATTTTCTCTGGAATAATAACCCAGAGACCCAGGTGATAACCGAGACCCCGGTTTCGAATCCCACCACGGCAAATGTTGGAATTTGCATTCAATAAAATATCAGAATGGAGAATCTAATGAAACCATTGTGTTTGTCCTACCTGGAACACTAATGCACTTCAGAGAAGGAAATGTACTGTCTTCACCCGGTCGGACTTACATACAACTCCAGACCACAGCACTGTGGTTAACACACAGCTGTAGTTTGAAATGGCCAAGCCAGCCGCTCCGTTATATCACTCACTAAAATTTTCAAAGAAATGAAACCGGGCGGACCTCAACACTGACTACTTACAGCCCACAGGCTGCAGTGGGTCAGGGAGGCGGCTCACCAACACCTTCTCAAGGACAATCAGGAAAGGAATTAATTACTGGCCCAACATCCCATGACTGAATAAAGGAAGATGATGACACTCAAGGAAGAGAGACAAAGGGACATAGCTCACTTCAAACTGGGACTTTGATGTACACCTCACATGGGCATGCATTTCAGTAATATGGGAACATGAGAAAAATAAATAAGATTAGTCTGGACGATTATTTCGACTCCAGCTAATCATCAACAGTCCCTCTGTTTGTTTCTTTCTCTCTACCTCTCTCTTTCTCTATCTATTCAACTCACTCCTTCTCCCTTTCACAACAGCCATCCCTGTCATCAACATCAAACACACTATTTCCCAGCTGCATTCAGTTCTGATGTATGGTGATTGGACGCAAAACTTCACTTCTATTTTTCTCTCGACATGAGGCTACCAAATCTGTTCAGTTTCTCTGGCATTTACTCGTTCCTTTTGTTTCTGATCTCTAGAGGCATTTTTTTCCTCTACCTTTCATGGGATGTCTGCATCATTGACAGGGCAGCATTTGTGGACCTAACTAAATGCCTTTTACTGTGAGGCCATTCCTTAAGGTATTGGGTCTGACGTCAGTCTTAATTCAGATCAGGCAATAATGTGAGATTTAATCACCAAAGGACAACAGTGAAATAGATAAACTTATTGACAAAGTGCTGGTGGGATTATACTAGTAAAATTCACTTTTATTTCCAGTTCCTGTCATTTGCATTTAAGTTCTGTCATCATCTGTGATAGGATTTGAAACAGTGTCCACAGTGTAGTTACCTGGGCCACTGAATTACGTGGCCAGCGACATTACTACTCTGACACCGTGTCTCTGTCATGAATTTACTTTACAGACAAGAACAAGATTTTGATGGAAACATTTGTAACGGAAAGAGTGATTAGAAGAGAACAGGAACCATAAAGTCTGACTTTTACCAAGGTATAGATAATGGTTTATTTAGCACTCGCACTGACGTCAAGATGGGGTCTGGCGATACCATGGAGCTGGGAGTGGGTAGCTTTGGTGATGGAGAGAATACCAAGACATAAATCAATTCGGGGAAAATAGGTACTTTGTGATTGTGAACAGTCTTGTTTTCAGATGTTTGCGTGTGCGGGGGTGTGGGCGGTTCTGAAATTTGTGGGTAATGAATGCATTTGCATTTAAAACTGAAGACAATAGTTTCGGTATTTACTAAATATAGATAACAGAAATAGCACTGAAGTTCAGCATGGGATTAATAAATCGATAGTGATGGGGAGACTTACCAGGAACACCAACAATAGCGAGCATTGGATAGTAACCAGCCTGAATAATCAGCAGTACACCGTATATCCGATTTGGTAATTTGTGCCAATACCAGGAAAGATACAAAAGACCCCAAGATAAACTCCTGTCCATTGTTGCAGCATTCCAGTCTATTTTTCTTAGATTCTGAACCATTGATGCGTCATTCCAGTCGACTGTTCTCAGATTCTGATCCATTGTTGGCATATTCCAGTCTAATGCTCTCAGATTCTGATCCACTGTTGAAACATTCCATCTACTGTTCTCAGATTATGGCCCATTGTTGGAACTTTCCAGTCTATGGTTCTCAGATTCTGATCTCTCCTTTCCCTGTCGCTGCAACTGCTGATCCTTGTCAGTGTTGCTGGTGATACATCTGCATCAATAATGGCATAAAGCATTGGAGGAAGCCCCGTACAAATAGAAGAGGAAAACCATCCAGTGACATAATTAGGATCCATGGAGAGTGACATCAATCACAGTCATTGAACAAACAGACCCAGATTACTCCTTTTGGAATACGACCTTCAGTTCAAAATAACAACTGGATTGAATTGAATGTTGACATCGCTGGCTAATGGTCAAATCTCCCATTTCCATTTGCTCTCGTGAAGTTAATTGTGAGGGAGAATTATTGACGTTTTCTTATCGCGGGTTAGATGATTCTGCTGTGTTATTCATTTGCAATACTGTAACCACCTGAACGCTCCACCATGACCATCCACAAAAAAATCACAATCTAGACTTGGTTTCCATGCTGGTCTCTCCTTGACTAGAACAGGCGCCAAGCAACAGATTCTCAGTGGATATATTTGCCCTGACCATACACAGGAAGTGTGGATCTGTCTGGACATTCCACTCGTGACAATGCTGAATCTTCAACACACAACATGATTGAGCACTGTTTTATGTAAACTAACAAACACCTTAATACATTATATTGGCTTCAAAGCGGTAAGACTTACATTTTTGGAATTCAGTCCAAAGCCAAATGTGGCATGTTCTCAGAAAGCCAGTCCTTTTACAGGGTTATGTTGTCCTTGGTTTTTTTGAAAGAGGGTCTAAAGGACCCAAGATTCCAATATGTCAGAATTTTGAAAGGTTCTTTGGGGTCCTTTTGTTTATACCTAACAGATAATGCCTCATACAGAAGCCTTTCAAGTCTCTAAAAAGTAGCCTGTATAATCAAGAGGACATGTCCAACTCCCAAAACTGGACAGGTTACATCAGTTCGGGTGTTAGTTGAGTCAGGACGCTCTCTGCCTCCTTCTGCCCTTCCGACATTATAACCTGTAAACAGTTGTGTCAGTTTTATTCTTGGTGCTAAGGGGTTTTGTTTGTTGGGATTGTTGCAAGTATATTGGAACATTATCATTAAATCGGGATAGCCTGTCAGGTTCGGATACGATACGTTATTCTGGTATTCTATTTTCGGTTCCTTATGCTTAATTTGGTAATTTGGCAAATAAATGTCATTTGTTTAAAACTCGGCAGTCTGACCAGCTAATTCACTCTGGGAATATCAGCTGTCCACTAACCTTCAACAAGTAGCAAATTTATCGTCCGGCTACCTGCTTAAAATGTTTTGAGGGTTCGGGTCTGGTCCATAACAGATTAGAGGCCTTCGGGGAATTTAGACAGCGAGTGGCAGGTGATATTGTCTCTTACTTCGTGTGTTGATTAGGTGAGTAAACAGACCTTCAGATAGCAATGGTTCCTGCAGGAACAAAGCTTGTTTTGGAGGTGGAGAAAGTGACCTTGGGGGTTTTACAAAATGCACATAAGTCCAAGCCGTGGGAATTAGTAGACAAAGGGAGTTAAAGCTACCGTCTGATGTGAGGAAAGATGAGATGAATGCTCAGCATTCCAATTTGCTGGAAACTCCATCAGGATCTGTGGAGATGACTAAACTTCAATGGCAAAAGAGGCAGCTTGAGTTGGAAGCAGAGGTGAAGCAGTTTGAGCTCCTACTAAAATCAGAAGAGGAAGAAAGATAACGAATAGGTTTAACAGAGGAAAGAGAAAAAATTAAATTGCTTCAGCAGGAGAGAAAGAAAAAGAGGGAGCATTTGAGCTTCAGAGGTGGACACTTAGAATGGGAAGTCAGCTGAAAAGGATGAGGATGAAGGCTGAAGGTCAGCTTAGTGAGGTACAGAGAGAAGATGGGTAAACCCATGGTCGTCCAAAACCTGGTGAGAAATGTGTTTCAGTATATTCACAGCTTGCCTAAATTAATGAGTAGGAAAGTGGCTAAAGAATTTCAGTGGCCGTGACCATGTAGGTTTTGTTGACCCAAACAAAACTTGTAGGTAGAGCTAGTGAGGTATGCGCAACACTATTATAGGAGGGATCTAGGGAGTATGAGGAGGGGAAAATGTACATATGAGCATGTGCCAAAAGCCTACAGACAACATGAGGAATTTAAGGAAGGATCCTGGTCGAACTCATATTGAGTTTGAAAGAATCAAACAAAGTAATTTTGATAGATGGATAAGAGCTTTAAAAAGAGAGCAAACCTACAATGATCTGAGAGAGACAATTACTTGGAGGAGTTTAAGCATTCACATAGTGCAAACTCATTTGGAAGATACTAGAGTAATAAAGGCAAAGCTGGCAGCTGAAGAGGCTGATGATTATGACTGGTGATTATTGTTATAAAACTTGTTTTGGCTTCCAGAGTCAATTTCAGTCCATGATGGATAAAAATTGGGGCAAAGAGAAATCCCCACGTAGAAAGGGAGACGTCGATCTCGGTGAAGGCAATACTTGAAGGAGGCAGAGAAGATTTTTAAAAAGCCTCCGGTGTTTTCATTGCAACAAATTAGGTCACATGAAATCACTGTTTTGGTGGATTCAGAAAAAAACACAGACGTAGGAAAAAGGAATAAATCTGGGAGTTTTGATGGAGCAGTAACAGAATGCACAGTGGAAACTAGAAAGCTGCATCAGAGTGTATAATCTGATTGGAGGTTTGTTACGGAGGGAGTACCAGATCTGCTTATAATATATACCTGCAAAGGGAAAGTTTATTCACATAGGGCAGTTAAAGAGGATGAAATATTAAGAGACACAGGATCCTCTGTGAATAGGTAAGGAGATATATACTCCTGAAGGAATATTTTCAGACAAGGTACAGCGAAAGGCAATTCACCATGAGTTAAAAGGAGCAAAATCATGTAAAGTGAGCATAGCGTGTCCAGAAAAGTGTGGGGAAATTGCGGTAGAGGTATTGGACAAACTCTCAGCTCCAGGAATACAACTTGTCCTTGCGGAAAATATAGCTGATTCATTGGTAGGATTACTGGTAGTCTGGTTGGAAAGCCAGTGGATATGCAGTCAACTGAATCAATGTAGGAGTCTTATCCTTGAAATTTTCCTGATTGTGGGTAACAAAGTCCCAATGTCACGCGTCGAAACAGAAAATACCAAAAATATAAAGATAAGGAAGCTTAAGTGGCATGAACAGATACTTTGTTCCATCAGAAAGTTGAGACAAAACAGGAACAAATAGGTGATCATGTAAATATTTTTTGCTCAGCTAAACTAATTGAGTCACAGCAGAAAGATAAAAGTTTAAAGCAGTTGTATCAAAAAGCACATATGTTAGGAATTTTGAATGTATCCCTGAGCTTTATTACCTTAAAAATGATGTCCAAATGAGGAAATGGAGACTATCATATATTCAAGGAGATGAGAAATGAGAAGAGATTCATCAAATCATATTGCCAATGGGGTACAGAAAGGAGGTGATGCGAATGGTGCATGAGTTACCACCGAGAAGTCAGTTCGGAGTGAGGCAAAAAAACAGACTGAATACAGAGACATTTTACTGGCCTGGACTGCAACAGGATGTAGTTGAATTATGCCAGACGCATCATACATGTCAGGTAATTGGAAAAACACAAGCGATAATAAAACCTGCACCTTTCTTAACTATTCCGGCAGTTGAGGAACCTTTTACAGGAATCTTAATTGATTGGCTAGGTCCCAGACCACAATCAAAAGATTGGGCATCAGTATTTTTTTAACAATAATGGATGCATCGACGAGATTTCCAGAGGCCATCCCAAGGTGCAGTATCACAGCTAAAAGAATTGCAAAGGAATTAGTCTTTTTTAAAAAATAGATACGGACTAGCAATGAAGATGCAGTGAGATCAAGGTTCAAAGTTCACATCTAATTAATCACTATAATGTCTTCGGAATGAAGCAATTCAAATCTACTGCAAACCTTCCACAATTGCAGGGAGCGCTCGAAAGGTGACATTAAACATTAAAGACCATGTTGAGGGCTTATAATCAGGATTATCCAGATGATTAGGGTCGGGGAATTCCATTTGCACTTTTTGTGATCAGGGATGCCCCCAAATTAACAGAGCAAATTCGTTCCATTGGAATTATTTGTGGAGCATTAAGTGAGAGGACCATTAAAATTGATTAAGGAGAAAATAGTAAATTAGAGTTCAAAGGACTAGGTCTCAAAATTTAAGGAACGATTTATAGCACTGGGGAGTTGGCTAGACAGCATTTAAAAGTGTTGCAGCATGCAATAAAACAGGAAGCAGAAAGGAAATTTAAAAATATGCAATTTTGTTATCGGGGATAAGATATTATTGTTACTTCCAGTTATAGGTGAACCTTGAAAAGCAAGGTTTTAATAGACCTTATCAAATACAACGGATATTGAGTGAGAGTAACTACTTGATAGGGACTCCAGAAAGAAAGAAATCTCACAGCGTATGTCAAGTGAATATACTCAAAATGTACTTTGACAGGTAAGGAAAGCCCGAGAACAAGGTGTTAATGATTACAGCACAGAAGGAAAAAACAACCTTAGAGGATTCTGAATCGGACATTCCTCAAATTATTTGGACAATGAGGTAGTTGTTTAAAAATGTGTTGCTGGAAAAGCGCAGCAGGTCAGGCAGCATCAAAGGAGAAGAAGAATCAACGTTCCGGGCATAAGCCCTTGTTCAGGAATGAGGAGGGTGTGCCAAGCAGGCTAAGATAAACGGTAGGGAGGAGGGACTTGGGAGAGGGGCATTGGGAATGCGATAGGTGGAAGGAGGTTAAGGTGAGGGTGATAGGCCGGAGAGGGCGTGGGGGCGGTGAGGTCGAGAAGAAGATTGCAAGTCAAGAAAGCGGTGCTGAGTCTGAGGGTTTGGACTGAGAAAATGTTGGTGGAGGGGAAATGAGGAGGCTGGAGAAATCCTCATTCATCCCTTGTGGTTGGAGGGTTCCTAGGCAGAAGGTGAGTCGCTCTTCCTCCAGGCGTCGTGTTGCCATGGTCTGGTGATGGAAGAGTCGAAGGACCTGCATGTCCTTGGCGGAGTGGGAGGGGGAGTTAAAGTGTTCAGCCACGGGGCCGTTGGGTTGGTTGGTGCTGATGTCCCAGAGGTGTTGTCCGAAACATTCTGCAAGTAGGCGGTCTGTCTCCCCAGTGTATATGAGGCCACATCGGGTGCAGTGGATGCACTAAATGATGTTTGTGTGGAGGTGCAGGTGAATTTCTGATGGATATGGAAGGATCCCTTGGGGCCTTGGAGGGAAGTAAGGGGGGAGGTGTGGGCGTAAGTTTTTCATTTTTTGCAGTTGCAGGGGAAGGTGCCGGGAGTGGCGGTTGCGTTGGTGGAGTGTGTGGATCTGACAAGGGAGTCACGGAGGGAGTGGTCTTTCAGGAACGCTGATAGGGGTGGGGAAGGAAATATAGCCTTGGTAGTGGGGTCTGTTGGAGGTGGCGTAAATGACGAAGGATGACCGATGTTACTGGAGGTTGGTGGGGTGGTAGTTGAGGACTAGTGGGGTTCTGTCTTGGTGGCGATTGGAGGGGCGGGGTTCAAGGGCGGAGGAGCGGGAAGTGGAGGAGATGCGGTGGAGAGCATCGTCAATCACATCTGAGGGGAAATTGCGGTGTTTGAAGAAGGAGGCCAGTGGATTGTTCGGTATTGAAATTGGTCCTCCTGGGAGTAGATGCGGTGAAGGCGAAGGAATTGGGAATATAGTCCCACATTTTCCTCGACTACATTGATGACTATATCGGCACTACCTCGTGCTCCCACGAGGAGATTGAACAGTTCATCCACTTTACGAACACCTTCCACCCAGACCTCAAATTTACCTGGAGAGTCTCAGACTCCTCCCTCCCCTTCCTCGACCTCTCCATCTCTATCTCGGACGACCGACTCAACACGGACGTATACTATAAACCGACTGACTCCCACAGCTACCTGGATTACATCTCTTCCCACCCTGCCCTCTGTAAAAACGCCATCCTACGTTTCATTCCAGCTCCAACTCTGACATGTCCCTGGCGATGAGGAAAATTACTCAACTATATCCAGTTCCTGCATAGGAGAATAATTACAATCTGACCAATTACCACACCCTCAGTCCCATCTCGACAGTCAAATTGGTGGGAATACTTTTCGATAAAGCTATCAAGTAGCACCGAAATAATCAGGTCAGTGTGGTTTCTGATAGGTCCCCATGTGGAGATGGTGCTGCAGTGGACATATCATTGGATTACGAATCCAGTCCAGGCCAATGATCTGGCAGCTGTTGGAAGTTAAAAATAATTAATAAAATCTCGATATCTAAAATCTGGTGTCAGTAATAGTGTCCAATGTTGATTGTAAACATCGATCTCCTTCCCCAAGTGATCTCCCGTGGTTTCCTGGCCTAAAAGTGACTCCAGATACACAAACATGGTCTCTGAATCGCCAAGTGAGACACTCAATAGTATCAAACTACTCTGAGGTCTTAAAGGATAAAACCTGACAGAACATCTAGCATCAACCTCGTTATCAGAAAAGGGAGTGAGAAACACAGTCCTGTCGACCCTGCATAGACATCCTTCCTAACATCTGAGAGATTATGACAACATTTACAGAGCTTTCCCACAGACTGAACAGAAACATCGGGAGAGGGGGAGGTCATGCAGCACATTGAGCTTTCCCCATGCTATTTCATGGCCGAACATCTCCTCAATGCAGTTTTCCCCACACAATGTTCATATCCCAAAATATGTTTAAACATTATGAAATATAGTGCCTTCGGCCCATCAATATATAGGGAGTTCTCTGATAACACGTGTTTATTAAGTATGATTTGACTGCAATGCAATTCGTGAACCATTTTCTAGAAAGCGAACGAACATCCCTGCTTCCAATCTGTCTCACCCTGTCAGAGTTTTATATATCTCTCTGAGATCTCCACTCATTTTCCTAAAGCCCATAGAATACAGGCCCAGTCGCCCCAAACTCTGCTTCCACAACTAACTGTCATCCCAGATATCAGTCTGTCATCCTTCACTGCACTCCCTCAATGTCAGGTTTGTCCTTTATTAGGTAAGGACACTAAAACTGCACACAATACGGCACAATGTTCGAGATGGGGTCCCACCAAGGCCCTGTACAGTTGCAGTAAATGACCCTTACTCCTGTATTTTACAACACCCTGAAATGAAGTTAAATAAACCATTTATCTTCCTACCTGCTTTCTGCTCCTGCAAGATTGCTTTCAGTGACTAGTGTACAGGGAGATCCAGATACTTTTCAATGTTACAGCTCCCTACTTGTTGGGTCTGTGTACACTGTATACAGCTTGCCAATGCCATTCCCAGTATTGACTTCCGTGTTCAGAACTCACTGCCCTACATGGACTTGGAAGGCTGCGCAGAAATAACCAAAAATGAAGTTTAAGTTCATTTATAGATCAACAATTTTCAACCAATCCCTTTTCAAATGATAGGCTGCCATTCAATTGATCCCATCAATGTACAGAACCTCTCATCTCTGCCATTGTTCTCCATCTGCCAGGTATTTGCCCAGTCACTCCACTTGTCTCAATCAACTTGGAGCATTTTTTACATCCTCCTCATCCACTCACAAGCTGACATCGTTTAGAGCTGTCAGCAGTATTGGGAATATTGCAATTGAGCCCCTCAACCAAAGATATGATGTGTATTGGGAATAGTTGGATGCCAAATCTCGATCCTTGTTATATCCTCCAAGCCTTCCATTCAAAAAACATGGTTTTGTTCCTACTCACTGTTTCCTGCCAACTCTCCCATTCTAAAACCATGACCATATATTAGCCCCAGTCCCAAAGGATTCGAATTTGCACAATAGGCTTGGGGCTTTATCAAAAATCTTTCTGATAATCCAATCGTATTGCATTGATACCTTCTCCATAATTTTGCAAAAAGCCATTTTCTCAAACCTGATTCCTATTTCATAAACCTCTGTTGACTTTGCCTATGCCCATTAATTTCAGTCCAATATTTTCTCTAAAACGTTTTAGTTACTAATTTCATTCTATTCCCTTTTTCTCACCAGACTAAAGTTCCCTAGTATTGCGAGGAAATTTTATTTTTGCTTTTTTTTTCTTCTTCTGTGAAGACATAACCAAAGTATTTGCTCCGTTGATCTGCTATTTCCCTGTCCTCAATTCTCTGGTATCAGACTGTAAGAAAGCTGCACCTTTTTCTCTTAATTTTGCCATTGGCGTATTTTCAGAAGACATTACAAGTTCACTCATATACACTGTGATAAGATATTCTTCAGAAACCCATCAATTCCTATCTTGAGCTACTGAATGATTGACCTTCCACAGCTATACAATCACAGAAGCAAAGACTCTGTACTATCAGAAATACAGCACGGTCTACAGTAACCCCACTTTCCAACACAAAACCTGTCGCTGTGAATCTTATGGCATTTCAAGTGCACAACCATGTCTTTTCTAATGGTTTTGAGGTTACCATGACAATTCCCCTCTCACGAAGTGCATCCCAGTCCCAAACACACTTTGCTTGAAAAACAGTCCTCAAATCCTCACGAAGCCTCAAACCCTTCACTTTAAAAGTGTGTTCCATTGATTAAAAGGACCAGCTGCTGTCTATCCACCCCGTCCATATCCCTCGTAATCTTATCCTCCTGATTCACGTCCCCCCTTAGCCTTCTCTGCTCCGAAGTAAACAATCCGAGCTTATCCAGGCTCTCTCCATAGCTGAGATGCTCTATTCCAGGGAACATCCTGGTGAATCTCCTCTGCAACCCCTCCAGTATAATCACATCTTTCCTGTAATGTAGCTCTCAGAATTACACACAATATTCCATCTTGGCTAATGAAAGTTCCGTATAGCTCTTATAATCTATGCTTCGATATGTGAAGGCTATGTTTACGCTCCTGTACGCTTTCTCAAATTGTGTGTTACCCTGTCCAGCCACATTGAGGGATGTGTGGAGAAGCACCCTCTCAGATTCCTAGTGTGCTGCCATTCATTGAGTCCTTGCCTGCCTGGTTCCTTCTTCCAAAGTGCATCACCTCATATTTATCAGGGTTACATTCCATCTGCCATTGATCCACCCATCTGACCATTTTCCCTGTACTGATGTGACCATCTGACCATTCCATCTGTATCTTCCTGTAACACAAGGCCTCCTCTTCACTGACATCTACCCGGCCAATCATTGTATCAATAACAAACTTACTTAAGACACTCCCCACCCCTCGTCCATATTCACAGCTGCATCCTTTATGATAAGGTTTAAAATCACAAAACATCAGCTTGTCGTCCAACAGGTTTATTCGGAGGCACGAGCTTTCGAAACGCTGCTTCTTCATCAGGTGGTTGTGCGCTTTGATGAAGCACTTCGAAAGCTGGTGCCACCGAATAAACCTTTTGGACGGTAACCTGGTTTTATGCAATTTTTAGCTTTGTCCATCCCAGTCCAACACCAACACCTCCGAATCCCAAATATGAGAGACACAGCTCTGATCCCCGTGGTACACCATTGGACACTATCCTCCAATCGCACAAACCGCCTTCTACCACCAACCTCTGACTCCTACCACTAAAGTTGATTTGGTTGCAACTTCGCAAGTCACTAATGAGATCTACCTGTTCCCTGGTTATTCTGTTCCGCTGGAGACACTTGTAGAATATCTGGAGATTCTCCCGAATCATGCCTACCAGTCGGTTTCTATGCCCCTGTATTAGTAAGTCCCCTCCAAGTGATGAATTTCCTCGTTATTGCAGTCTTAACTGGCCTGTCCCAGATCCTGACATTATTTGCCTTGAATGTGGAATAGAAAGCGAGGGAAGCGTTCTGTTCATTTCCAACTTGTCAGATGTTTTGTGAATTATATAAATTTCACTGTGACCCAACTCTCATTCTTTGAAACTCTCGAGAACACAGGCCGAGTTTTCTCATCAGGCAATCTCACCATCTGAGGGATTAATCTCGATAATTTCCACTGCACTTCCTCTCAGGTCAGTATATTCTTTCTGAGATTCGGTCACCAAAACTGGACACAAAACTTTATGTACAGTCCCACCAACACGCTGTGGAACTGCTTCAACATGTCTCTACATCAATGTTCTGACTCCCTTAAATGAAGGTGAACCAAACTTTAACTTTCCACTTACATATATTCTTCCAAATACCCTTCACATTCATTGCATTTACGAACTCACTGAAATCTTATAGAAACCCTTCCGAAAATCCAATATATGCCACTTCTACTGTTTCCCCATTATCTATGCCGTAAGAAACAACTTCAAATAATTGCAAAGTTTATCAAGTATGATGTCTCTTTCAGAAATGCATGCTGATTCTCTTCATTGTTGCTGTTAATTTCTAAATAGCAAAAATGACACCCTGTGTAATAGATTCCAACAGTTTCCCTACAAATGTCAAGTTAACTGGTCTACAGTTCTCCACAATATGTCTTTTTCTCTTTGTAGCTGTTTGGATCCCTTCCATTCATCTATAGTTTATCCACAAAAGTTTCCAGTCTCTGCAGAATGTCCAGGAAAATAAAACACAGTCATCGACAGTGCAATTAATACTACTATTGGTGGTTAATTTACGACATTTTGATATGAATTACATCTGTTTCAGCAGACTTAGCAATGCTCAATACAGTACATGTTCACGTAATACCTTGTTACTGATATGAATTGACTTTATCTTTAGCTCCAGGAGTCCAATATGATCACTTGGTATTACTGGGGGATTTTCTGAATCTTCCTCCATGAAGACAGATGCGATGTAACTGGTTATTTCTCGGCCATTTCCCTGTTCTCCACAAGGACCTCTCCTCTCCTGATTACAAATTTCCACATTTGACCTTGCTTTTATTTTGTTTCCTTTGAAATGTAGATCGCAGATTGATGTAGTCTTTGTGTTCCTGTTTGTTAGCATGTATGTTCGCTTTTTGATTTCAATTTCGGTTTCATGACCTTCCTTTTTTGGTTCGTTAATTTCTGAGAAGTCTCAGCTTTCCACAATAGCTGGAATTCTTCTGAAGTCACTTCCTACGATTAACATATTTTCTAATTTGTTATGTTAACCATCACTGAGTCACTTTCTCACTCTTTGGTGTTTGCACCTGAAATAAAGAGACGTATGTTTCAGATTTTGCAGTATTTCTAAAAACTCCTGGTCCTGACCAATTATATTCAGGAACACCACAGGAGGATTGGAGGATAGAGAAGAAATTGCGGCAGCACTGCTTGGCTCTTTTCTATCATCATTGGCCAACGAGTGAGGTCCTGGACAACTGGAATGTAGCGAATGCTGAGCCCATATTCAAGAAATGCTACAAAATAAACCTGTGAATTAAAGACCAGTAATCCTAAAATTTAGTGGATAGGTTACTGTAGAAGATTTGGAGAGATTGGATATGCATGCATTTGGAAAGACAGGGTGTGGTTCGGAATAAGATTAGAATGGTGCTGGAAAAGCAGAGCAGGTCAGGCAACATCCGAGGAGCAGAAAAAAATCGATGTTTCTGGCAAAAGCCCTTCATTAAATTCAGCACAGGAGTTTGTGTAAGGAAGAGCATGACTCACAATTTTGTTGGAGTTCTTTGATAAAGTGACCAGCAACGTTGATGAGGTCTGGGTGGTATATGCAGTATAGGTTGATTCCAGTAAGGCCTTCAGTAAGTTTCCACATGGTACGTTGCTCTGCAAGGTGAGATCGCATGGAATTGAGGGGGAGCTGGCAAATTAGGTACAAAATTGCCTTGATGGTAGGAAGGAGAGATTAATACTGGAAATATGCTGGTCAGACTGGAGGCCTGTGAATAGTGGAATGCCTCAGGGGTTGATGCTGACACCACGACATATTAAATATATTACATGAAAATGTACAGGCATGATTTGTAAGTTTGAAGACGGCATTAAAACAAGCTGCATCACGGAGAGTGAGGAAGGTTATCAGAAATTTCAGAAACTACAGCAGAACCTCGATCACCTGGAGAAATGGCTGAGAAATGGCAAATGGATGTTAATATAGATCAATGTAAGTTCTTGCATTTTAGAAAGTCAAATCAAGGTTGGAGTTTCATGGTGAATGGTTGGGTCCTAAGGAGTGTAGTGGTACAGAGGGACCTTGGAATTCAGGTGCATGGTTCTCTGGAAGTTGATTCAGATGTAGACAGTGAAGAAAGCTTTTGACACACTGGCCTTAATCAGTTTATATCACTGAGTATCGAAATTAGAAAGTTATGATGCAGTTATACAGGATGCTAGTGAGGCCATATTGGTAGCGTTATGTTTAGTTTTGTTCACTTTGCTATAGGAAGATATTATTAAACTGTAAAGAGTGCAGAAAACATTTACAAGGATATTGCCAAGGTCTCAATGGTCTGAGTTACAGAAAAAGGTTGGACAAGCTAGGACTTTTTACTTGTGTATGCATGAGGCTGAGGGAGGATCATATTGCAGTTTATAAGATCATGACAGGCATGGATAGGATGAATGCACCCAGTCTTTTTTCCCAGGGTTGGGCAATCACAGATTAAGAGGGCATCAGTTTAAGGTCAGAGGGGACAGAACTAAAGGGAACTTGAGGAATAACTTTTTAACACCGGGGCTGTTACGCATATGGAATGAGAAGTGGTTGAGGCGGATTCATTAACAATATTTAAAAAGCATTTGAACAAATACATGGATAGTAAAGGACTAGAAAGATATGGGACAATGGCAGGGAAATTGTGTTAGCGTGAATGGGCATTTTGGTTGCAATGGATCAGTTTGGGCTGAAGGGCCTGTCTCCGTGCTGTCTGCGTCTATGACTCTAACAACCATTGCTTGTCTCCCAATGAATGTAATATTGTACTTTCCCAATTTACTGAAGATATCATGACACTCTAGC
This sequence comes from Chiloscyllium punctatum, assembly GCF_047496795.1. Lineage (NCBI taxonomy): Eukaryota > Metazoa > Chordata > Chondrichthyes > Orectolobiformes > Hemiscylliidae > Chiloscyllium > Chiloscyllium punctatum. The sequence goes on along the minus strand of NC_092788.1, from coordinate 54,207,946 downwards.
CTCCAGTCTTCCATGATGTTTGACTGGAATATTCAAACATTCTAAACTGTATGCAGACACCTTGTAAACTGCATCTTATAAATGGCATTAATCTTTAAAAGCTGCTTCAGACCAAGGTTAATAATTCGTCCTTCTGACCACACAACATCAAATCCGAAATTACCAGCTCTGTAGTTTGCTTCACAATATACTCTTCAACCCACCTCATACACACTTACGGAACTTATTTTTCACATCTTCAGGAGTCACTTAGTTGACGCTGTTAACCATTCAATAATATTGCAGTATCCACAATACTTGTCTATCTAATTTCCAGAGCATGTGATGCTCCGATTTTCTGCTACCGTTTTGGTTTCGATATATAACACACCAATATTTGCTTCTCCTTGCTATCTGTAAACTCTACATAAACTGATTCTGTGGAATCTGAGGGACAGGTATGTGTCCTTATTAGTGATAAACCTGGACAAGACATTCAGGGAGGCTCACCTCGACGCTGAGATGATCTGGAGAAATGTCCCACAATACTGGACAAGCAACAATATCCTCCTCTCTCTGTTAGGATAAGACTTACCATATACTCTCTGCTCCCTCACACTCACTGTATATCTGTTATAGCACCTAACGCCGAACAAGGTTCATGCTCTGTCTCCAAATAAGGCTCAGGCACTACCACTCTCACTATTGAATTCAGCAACTAATCATGCTATATGGATTCAAAACTGTCGACTGACTCATTCCAGATACCTCACAACTCCCTCCACCTACACCAGCACAAACAGCAGGGTCACCCATTCACACTCTCCCTCCATCCCTTTCTCCCATTCCAGGAGAAACTGCCTGGAATAGGATAGAAAGGTCGAAGCCGGGTAGTGAAGTGCCCGATATCCATTCCCTCACTCCCCTCACCCCGCCATGTGGGGAGGACTCTTAAAGAGCTGGAGAGGATCAGGAAGCCTCGTGTGGAGAACCTGAAAAATCCACGTCCTACTGACCAGTTAAGGAGCAATGTTCAGTGAAGGGCAATTCTCAGTTTAAACCCACTGGCAGCTCCCACAACAGTCACAACAGTCCTTTCACTTCCAAAAAAACCCAGATACCTCATTGCATAGAGATGCAGACACAGAAATACACAGACGAACACACACAATACTTACAAGGAGAGAGGCATACACACACGTATAAACACAGATAGACATATAAAGTCACATACAAATCGACATAAATACAGAGAGCAACACAGGCTGAAACACAGACAGACAGACGGAGACACGGAAACACATAGATAACAAGCACATGCACACACACACGCAGGCACACACCCCCCCACACACACATACAGACACACACAAACAGAGGCACAGACACACACACACAGACAGACACACGCACAAACACTTGCTCACATACAGACACACAGAGGCACAGACAATAGTGTCATTAAGACACAAATCGATATGTTTTTGATTTGTAAGTGGATCAAGGATTCCAGGGAGAAGGCAGAAGAATGAGGTCGAGGTACTAATAAGAAATTATTGAACGGAATTTCAGACTCGATAGGCTGAATGGCCTCAATATGCTCATTTCCTGAATGCTCCTGCGGTATTATGCTATCAGGCATTCTGTTCCTGAGACAGCAACAGAGGCTGGGTGTGATAGATATTTGATTGGAAAGGGTCAGTGGGAATGTGCGATAGGTTTGGAGTCTGGAATGGTTTGTCTTTATTCCTAATTATTCTTACCTTATGTCTGAAAAGAGGTGGAGACTTGATGTTCAGTTAACACAGTTTTAAAATAACAGTTGTCCCACAATGAAATAAGGAAGTCCCATTCACTTTAGTCTTGTGCTACATGTAGTGCCCTCATCCTCAGGGAGCAGTGAAGACTCGGTTATAGAAGATATTCCAGGCTGAGATCTTTACTGGACAGAAGGCTCAGTGTTTATTGGGAACAGACAGGAAATGGATGGTCAGGCACACTAGAATCAGCCATGAGCATTCTGAATGGTGCAGCCGAATGGGCAACTTCTGCCCCTACCCAATTTGTTCCCTCAATCCACCCCTCGATGCTGTTACAGGGTTGGGGACCACTCCATTAAGTCAGTCAAGATCGTTACAATGACACAGGAGGAGACCATTCTGCCCCTCTCAGGAATTACACAGGAATATAGAATGAAGCAATTCAGCTCTTTCAGTACACTACACAGTCTAGGAGGAGGCCATTCAACCCGTCTGAGCCGCGACACAGGAACAGGGAAGCTGTCGACAACAGGAAATAGAGAGTAGAGACAAATGTGTATTTTCAGGCTGCAAAGCTGTAACTGATGGAGTGCCTCAGACATCACTGTGGGGTCATCAATGATCAATAATCTTTATCGAAGATCTGGAGGAAGGGGAGGGAATAGCTTGGAGCTCAATTAGTTCATACACCAAGATGGCCATTCAATGTGTCGTCAAATGGAGGTAGTGAGTCTGCAAAATGATGCAGGCAGGGACGGTTAGTGAGCAAACCTTCAGCAGAAATAACATAAGGTAAGTTGTCTATTTTGGCATGAAAGATGAAACAATGGTAAACAATTTAAATGGAGAGAGATTGCCGGACTCTGTGATAAAGGAGGTTTCCATGTTCTTGCAACATGAATCATATGAAGTCAGATGCAGCAAGTGATTTGGAAGGTAAGTGGAATAATGCTGTTTTTTGGCAAAAAAAAAGCATCGGGTTTAATTGCAGGAATGTTTTACTGCATCTGTACCGTGTATTTCTGAGACCACACCTAATGCACTGTGTGCAGGTTTGATCCCCTAAACTAAAATAAAAAGATATAATTCTTTTCGAAGAATTACTCATTCCTGGAAAGCAGGTCTTTTGTTATGGGGGATTATCAGTTTTGATCTTAGCTGAGAAATAGTATTGAACCATCCATGACTTTATGAAAAGTGTATCAGCTGGATGCATATTATCTCCTGTCAGGGAGACTAAAGCTAGAGAATAAATTTTAAGGAAAAGATACATTGATATTAACACACATACTATGAAGACACCTACCAATATTTACAAATTACACAGACACATATAAGCATGTCATCAAATTATAAAGTGGGAAATTTTTGGGACTGGAAGGAATTGTGCACAACAAGAGCAATGACGCACTTGCATATAATCCATAATCAGGTTTTACAGAGAATGTTCCAGGAGATCGCACATGGTCCAGTTTGGCGGTCAGTTGACATAATTGTTTGTTCCAACAGAGAAAGGGAGAAAAATGTTCCCTGCCTGAGAAGCAGCAGGCGATTGATCCCTCTCTTTTACTTTGTTCCGCCCGATAGCAAAGTGTGAGACCAGCCAATCCCTGAGTTATCTGTACCACTTGTGAATGATTCCTGGTGAGGATTCATTGGAATCTCTTCGCTGCCTGAAACGAAGGGAATTCAGCCAAATCCAACTGTTCCAGAAAGAAATCTCACTAGCAGTAGCTTGTGTGAGCAGAGTAACTTCAAAGGCAGAATAACATTTGGGGCACTCTGTCATTTTACCATTTGTTATGAGTTCAACTTCCTGTGTCTCACATTTTTTCTCGAAAATGATCTACTCTGAGATCTATATCATTGGCCACATCACTAAACTGGTTGCACTTAAGATTGGTGTAACCAGTGGAGGAGTGGGACTGGAAAAGGACATAGTGACATTCCAACATTTGTTGGAACACAAATGAGAAATTCTCAAAGAGCTGTTCAAGTGGAAATTCCCTTCCCCAGAGGATTGTGGTTTCTGGATGTTTGCATTTATTCAAAGTTTTTTTTGGTATGCAGAAAAGTGGCATACTGACAGAAACGTGCTGCTGAGACCAAAAGCACATGGAGCGGTGATAAAGTATCTAATGGACCACTCCTGCTGCTCAGTCCTATGTTGCTATGTTGTATTCAACCCCCCCCCCCACCCCCCCACAGCTCCTGAAAGGAGCAGATGGAGGCCACTTGTCCCAGATACCTGGTCAACAGTAACGCAGGATCTCATCCAGTCCCTCAAGACTGTCACACATGGTTTGGTGTAGGTTGGAAAATGTTATTTGGTTGAAAAGACGCCTCTGGTCTCATTACAGAGTGTTTCCTCTCTGCAACTTGTGATTCATTTGTTGGTCATATTATAGACCCAGATTCAATGTGAATACAGTCCCCATACCTCAACTAGAGATGACTCACAAAATACTTCACTCTGTCTGATTGCAAAGTTCATTAAAAGAACATTCAGGAAAATTACAAACATTAACTTTGCAATTACTGAATAGGAGGACAAAAGGAATAGGATCAGGTAATTCGGATGATCAAGCCATTGTATACCATCATGGCTGATCTACTGTTGACATTAACTCCTCTTTAATGCCCAATTCTTCACCCCTTAGCTCTCTGACAGGTCAAAAATCCATCTACCTCCTACTTAAATGCTTTCAGTAATGTTGCTCCCTAGCTCTCTAGCCCAGATAATTTCTAACAGTGATTACCTTCTGTGAGAGGAAAACACTCCCTACACATACATTGTTACCTATTGATATGAACAAGAGGCGAACACAGGGTCTCAGGAAAGAGTGAATGGCTATGATACCAATGCAGTATTTGACTGAGGATGCCATTGAGACCACCTATGTATTTGAGCTGAATGGGAATCAGGTGCAACTTTCCCACTGGACGGGGTCTTTCAGAACACAATAAGGTTTGGGGTCAGTCGCCAACAATCCTCTCAGTCCCGGGATATCTCTGCAGGAGATCCTCACGTTAGCATCCTCAGCACAAACATCTTCAGTTTCTCCATCAATGTATTTTCCCATCATAAGATCGGAAGTGGGACTGAAGATCACACAATGTTCAGAACATTTTGTCCCCCATCAGCTCCTGAACCATTCTGTGCAGCAAGATCCGGTTTGTGCTGTTAAAGTGTCGGTAACATTTATGTACGGCCAGACACTGCCCATTTCGGCAGTTAAAAGAGGAGCTCATTCAGCATTTCAAGGTAGTTGCACACGGGTATGAGCTAGCATTCAGGAACAGGAAAAGTGACAGCACATGCAATACTGCTGCCTGTTACACAGGAAGAAGACTGGTCTGTTCAGTGCATCGAGCTGTTAGACAGGAGCAGGTAGAGCCCAATCAGACCCTTAAATCTGTTCCATGAGACCAGGAGGAGGCTATTCATCCCCACGACACAGTTATACAGGAACAAGAGGGGGTCATTGATATTCCAACATGACAAACCAAAGAAACCGGGACTGCACTGATAGAGGACTCCATGATGTTAATCATGGTTCCATTGTTCGTAGAACGTGTGCTGTTTAACAAAGTTTGCTGGCAATGCGGAGGTAAGCCCAATGATTTGTGACAAGTCTCAAGGAGGTATTTTCCATCGCCGAGAAGACACACCCATGTACTCCGTGGGGGTCAGAATCTGGTGGAGTAGTTAACAGTTTTAGCATGAACGTATTGTGGCTGCTGTAGGGATTGCGGATAACGAGACTTTCAATGTAGGACCAAACACCGAATGCACTGTCTTGATGTGGGGAGGGTTTATTCAAAGACTGGTCCTCTGTCTCTCTCATACAAAATGGGGATTGGGTGTGGCGTGAGGGGAATATTCTCAGATGCTCTTAAACTATTGACAGTCATGTAACCCGAGTAAAAAAGAAGCCATGGAATTTTCACCGTATCAGTGTCTATTTAGAACATCGTGAGTGACTGTCCCTTCCCCCAAGGTTCAATGCAATCGCGTCTCATTCTCTCACAACGCTGGAGATTAATTATCATTCTCTCCTCATGCCACCACCATCCCAGGGATTAATCTGGTGAAACCCAATTGCACTCTCTCTGTGGCAAGGCGATCATTCCATATAAAGGAGAGAAAGTCTGTCCACAATATCCCAAATTCTGCCTCAACAACACTCTCAGCAATGATCACAATAACTCTTTTTCATCTTAGACATCTCTGTTTCTTTCCTGTAGCGTAAAAAGACTTTCCTTCTCTCGACACTGCTGGAAAGAGTTAACTCTTTTATAATGACGGTATTGTTGTTGCAGTCGGGATTATGGATAACATGACGTTCATTGCAGGATCACGCATCAATTGAACTGTATTAATGTTGGGAGAGTTTATTCAAAAGCCTGAACCCCTCTCTCTCCCTCTCTCTCTCTCCTCTCTTTCTCCTCTCTTTCTTAGTCGAAATAGGGAGTGGGAGTGGTTATGTGGAAAGTTCTCAGAGGCTCTTAAACTATCGAGAATCATGTAATCTGAGTGAAAAAAAGCCATGGAACTTATCACCGTATCAGTGTCTGTTTCTAACATCATGAGTGATTGTCCATCCCCCTTAAGGTTCAATGCAATCACCTCTTATTCTCTCACTGAGCTTCACTCACTGGTCATGGTGCCATCATCCCAGGGATTAGTCTGGTGAAACTTGGGAGAAAGTCTATCCACAGTCCCACAAATACTGCCTCAACAACCCTCTCCTGGATGATCACAAAGCACCTTTTCTCTCACTTAGACATTGCCATTTCTTTCCTGTGCCACAAAAAGCCATTCCTTCTCTATGAACTACGACTGACATGGAATTTATAAGTCCCTTACATCTGTACGTCAGCATCAATAAAGCGAGCACCAGAGATCCCTATGGAGCTCTGCATCACCCTCACGGAGAAAGTCACTGAGATTGAACCTAAAATGGGGGATGGTCACGGACCTGAATGGAAATGAGATGGAGCAATACAGAGAACAGGCAGAGAAAGGGAGCGACCTTTCCTTCTGTTCTTCTCTCACAGGATGGATGAAGCTCTGGTCAGGGCAGCATGTTATGCTGATCTTGAACTGAGTTCAGCTGTTCCACAGGACAGTAAAGAGTAAATCGCATAGCTGTGGGTTTGTAGTGTTACAACACAGGATAAATCTTCCTGCTTAATTTAAACCAGCAACAGAGAAAAGATTTATCCCATGCAGTATTTTGATATAATTCGCGAGGCCAAATCTATTTAAAGTTAAAATTAATAACTTTATTTCTTAAAGTATAACAGAGAATAATAAACGAATGACTATTTATAACTTCTTCCTCTAACCTGTCTTTTACCTTCCCCCTCCACAATACTTGTCCGATAAGACTCCTAATTAAGATTTACAAAACAAACCTTCTTATCTCAAAATCAGGAAGCTTTCGGTTCTTCTCCATATTCCTGTGTTCTTTTCTTCTTGGGTATTCTGCTTCACCAGTTACTAATCAATAAAGGTACCTATAGGAAAGCTATTTTTCAGGCAGTCTTTGAACGCTGGTAGCTTGGCAGTTCTCCTCTCAACTGTTCAATTTTCCCATGGTCTTTTCCCTCTAAATTATTGGAGATTGTATTATTGGCTTTTAAGATTGTCAATATAATAAATTCATACTTGTTTGGAGGTGGGTATTTTGGGGTATAATTTAAAATGTTTTGCTGAATTTGTTTTTGTTTTGGGACAATGAGCTAATCGGGTTGTTTGACCAAATGTTACATTATGTCTATTTTTCAGAACACTTGGTGCTGTCAGATAGTTATTGCTGGCTTTTAATTCTCTCAATGGTACAGTACACCCATGTGTTCATCACAGAAGTCAGACCGAAACCTGACAAAGTAAGCATGACACATTGACTTCCCTAAAGGTCTTGAGGCAAGCATATTGGTTTTTATAACAAATGATAATGGTTGCTTTTAAACACCCCAATTTCCTTCATGAGATACCAACAGACATTATTCTGTGGCTCTAAATTATCAGTCAATCGCTTGACCACCATAAGCTGTCCTCCCGTATGTGCAGAGAACAAGTTAAACATCTTCAAGAGCAATTATTTAGTGATGGACATGTGGTTAGAAGGAACGTGAAACTATTGCATTCGGATTGAACAAAGGCACAAATGTTTTATTCAGAAGTTGCACTGAGACTGAGGACGAGACTGGGATATCATCATGGTGGTATTGGACAGGATTGGTGAGTAGGGAGGACATGGAGATATAAATCTGTGAAGGACAAAATGGATTATGGAGTTTGAGAACAGTCTGGTTCCTTCTCGCATATCAGTGAGTAATTTATAAATAGTAGTTTGTAGTAGTTTGATAGTTATAATATATAAGGAAAGGAATGTTTGTTTGGAACTGAAGGCATTGACTAGCACTTGCCAAAATTCATATACAATGAGCAGAAATTCAGGTCAACCCGGTTTAGTCGACAATATAATGACTTGAAAGCTGAAAAATGTGTTGCTGGAGAAGCGCAGCAGGTCAGGCAGCATCCAAGGACCAGGAGAATCGACTTTTCGGGCTGAAGACCTTCTTCAGGAACTTATGCCCGAAACGTCGATTGTCCTGCTCCTTGGATGGTGCCTGACCTGCTGCGCTTTTCCAGCAACACATTTTTCAGCTCTGATCTCCAGCAACTGTAGTCCTCACTTTCTCCTATTAAATATAATGACTTACTAGGAGCACCAACTATAGCGAGGATGGGATAGTAACCACCCTGAATAATCCAAAGGATATCCTGGAATCGCCATGCTAATTATATCCAAGGCCGAGAAAGCCAGTAAAGACCCGAGGATAAACTCCTGTCCATTGATGGAACATTCCAGTCTAATGTTCTCAGATTCTGATCTCTCCTCCCCGTCTCTCTCTCTCTTTCGATCTGCTGATCCCTGTTAGTGCTGTCAGTGATGCTCCTCCTCATACTATGGGATAACACATTGAACAGAGCCCATTTATCTTTCAACAATGAAAACTCTCCATTGTGATAATTAAGATCCATGGAGATTGACATTAATCACAGTCACTGAACAAATAGCTTCAGTTAACCCCTTTGAATTCAATATTGATTTTATTAAAATTCAAAAAAACGTTGAAAGCTACACATTTGGCATGGGATATGTGTGTGTGTGGGGGGGGAGGGGTGCACAGAGGGAAGAAATATTTGAGATGGTAGATTGATTGTATGTAATCATTCAATCTGCCTTAGATATGCGAGTATGTCAAAGGATTGTCAGAACTTTAAAAAAAGTTTCTCCTTTGATAAATCGAAACATATAGTCTGTAACTACTGATCAGTGATTATAATGTCAGTAAAATATGGAGAGAAATTTTCTAGTCCAGACTCTGACAGGAAAATGTGCTTACAACAACATGAGGATAACAGACAAATGGCATGGATATGTTAACAGAGAATATGATGTGACACACAATTCAGATCGTTATTCGAGGATCAGAGAAGGCAGGTGAGGGTCATACTGTTCATGTTATCGATGTCAATCAACTATGATGAAGTAAATTTTACTGGATTTCTATTGCAGTGTGATTATGATATTGGGGACATGGCTGCTGAGACTGGAGGGACGGAATATGATATTTCCGAACTATCAGTATTGGAATTTGATTCTTCTTAAAACATATGAAGATCAAATTCCGGGATACAACTCCAATGAGGAATGAGGAGAGCCAATATTAACCATACAAATAGAAGACATTGGAGCAGAAATTTGGCCATTAGGACATTTGAGCCTGCTCCGCCATTCCATGATGGCTGTTAAGCTTCTCAACTGCATTCTCCCGCTTTCTACCTGTAACCCTTGATCCCCCTTACAATCAAGAACCTATTTGTCTCACTCTTAAATATACTCAGTGACCTGGCTTCGACATCCTTCTGTGGCGGTAAATTCCATAATTCACCACTCTATGGCTGAAGAGGTTCGTCCGTATCTCTGTTCTGAATGGTCTTCTCTTTACTCTTTCCCATCGGGGCCTAGTCTCTCCTACCATTGGAAATATCGTCCGAAAATCCACTCTGTCCAGGCCATTCAATATCCTGTAAGTTTCGAGTCGACCTCCTAACATGTTCTGAACTCTATCATAGATAGAACCAGAGCCCTCAGATGTTCTTCATATGTTAAGCTTTTCATTCCTGGGACCATTCTCGTGAATCTCCTTGGAAAACGCTCCGGGGCCAGTACATCCTTCCTGAGATATGGGACACAAAAGTGTGCACAATAGTCCAAATGTCGCCTGACCAAAGCCTTATACAGCCTCAGAAGTTCATCCCTGCTTTTATATTCAAGCCCTCTTGAAATAAATGCCATCATTGTATTTGCCTTCCTAACTTTTGACAACCTGCAAGATTACCCTTCGAGACTCCTGGACTGGAACTCCCTCAGCTTTTTGCACTTTTGACTTCTGAACCTGCTTGCTATTTAGGAAATAGTCCATGCCAGTATTCTTCCTGGCAAAGTGCATGATGTCACACTTGCCCACATTATACTCCATCTGCCACATCTTTTCTCACTCCCCTAACCTGTAGGAGAAAGTAAAGACAGAAGATGCTGAAGATCAGAGTCAAAAAGTGTGATGATAGAAAAACACAGCGAGTCAGGCGGCATCCGAGGAGCCGGAGATTCGGTGTTTCAGGCGTAAAGTCTTCATCAGGAACAAAGGGGTTGGGCGGAAGGGGGCTGAGAGATAAATGGGAGGGGCTGGGGCTGGGAGGAAGCGAGATGAAGGTGAGTGGTGATAGTGAAAAGTCAGAGTGGAAGGTGGAGTGGATAAATGGGAAGGGAGATGGACAGGTTGGACAGTTCAAGAGGGCGGTACTGAACTAGAGGGTTGGATCTGGGATAAGGTGGTGGGAGGGGAGATAAGGAAATTGGTGAAATTGCCTTTGATATCGTGTGATTGGAGGGTCTCTCGGTGGAAGATGATGCATTCTTTCTCCAGACGACTGGTGGCTAGAAATTGGCCATGGAGGAGGCCAAAAACTTGCATGTCCTTGTTGTAGTGGAAGGGAGAGTTGAAGTATTCAAGGATAGGGAAGTGGGTTGTTGGGTGTGTGTGTCCGAGTGTGTTACCTGAACCGTTCTGCAAATTGATGCCCTGTCTCCCCAATGGGGAGGAGATCCGTTGCAATGGACAGAGTAGATGTGGTGTTTGGATGCACAGGATGTTCTTTGCCTGATGTGGAAGGATCCTTTGAAGCCTTGGATGGATGTGAGGAGAGAATGTTGACATAGGTTTCATACCTCTTGCAGTGGCAAAGAAAGTGTCAGGAGTGGAAGGTGGCTGGGTGGGGTTGGGGGGCGCGTGAACCTCACGAGGGAGTTGTGAAGGATATGGGTGGAGATATGGTCTCTGCTGATATGGGTGGGGAAGGAATTATACCTCTGGTGGTGGGGTCTGACTGTTGGTGGCGGAAATGGCGGAAGATGATGCGTTGTATCCTGTTGTTGGGGGGATGGAAGGCGAACACTAGAGGGGTTCTCTCCTTGTTGTATTTGGAATGGTGGAGATCAAGTGCGGAGGTGCGGGAAGTTGAGGAGATTCGCTAGAGCACCCTTCTGCAGCCGAACCACCTCTTCAATGTCCCTCTATCTATCTTTACATTTTTTGAAAATTTAGCCAGAATACCCTCAGTTCCTTCATGCAAATCATTAATGCATAAAGGGAAAAGTTGTGGTCCCAACATTGAGTCTTATGGAACACCACTGGTCCCTGGCTGCCATTCTGAGAAGGACACTGTAATCCCAACTCCCTGCTTTCTGTCAGACAGTCATGCTACTATCCATGTTCGTACATGGCTTCTAACACCATGGGCCCTTATCTTTCTCAATAGCCTCCTGTGGGGCACCTTGTCAAAAGATTCTTGCTGAGCAAGCGGATAACATCTATAGTTTTTCTTGGTCTAATCTGCTCGTTACTGCCTCAGTGAATTCTAACAGGTTTGTCAAGCCTGACCTCCTCTTGATGAAACCATGTTGACTCTGTTCTATTTTACCAAAGACCTCCAAGTATTCAGAAATCCCATCCTTCACGATGGATTCCAGGTTGTTACCCATTACTAAGGTAAGGCTAATCCGTCTGTAATTTTCCATTTTCTATTTAACTCCCTTATTAAACGGGGTGTGACATGAGCAATTTCCAGCTTCTTGGTCCTTTCCTGATTTTAGTCATTCCTGAAAGATTACTACTTATACTTGCACTACCTCCTCAGCTATCTCCCTTCCAAGACTGGGGGTGTAGTCCATCTGGTCCAGGTGATTTCTCCACATTCAGGCCATTCAGTTTTGTAACATGTTATTCTTGATGATGGCCACCATACTCAGCTCTGCCCTCTCACTCTCTTCAGCTTTTGTGAAATCATTCTTGTCTTCCACCGTGAAGACTGACGCCAAGTTCCTCGTTCATTTATTTGTTTCCCACTACTGTCTCTCCAGCAGCATTTTCCAGTGTCCAATATGACTTTTACCTCTCTTTTGCACTTTATATATCTAAAGAACCTCTTACAGTCTCCTCTATATTGCTGGTTCGGTTACCCCTATATTTAATCTTCTCCCTCCTTATTGTTTTGCCCTCTGTTGGTCTTTATAAGTTTTCCAATTCTCTCATTTCCCACTGCACTTCACCACATTGTATGCTTGCCCTTTTGCTTGTATGCAATCCCTGACTTCCCTCGTCAGCCCTGGTTGCCTTATCCTCCCTGTATCATGCCTCTATTCCTCAGCATGGATCTCTGCAGTGTCTCCTGAATTAATCTTGGAATCACCTGCCATTGCTGTTCCACTGTCTTTCCTGCTATACACCTCTCCACATATCAGAGATTTCTGCCAGTTCAGGTCCATCCTGTCCTTCTTGTTTAGGTCCTACCGACTCGGGAATCCCAATGATCCACATATCAGAAGTGCTGCCTGCCCTGCCAGCTGTTTGGCCATGTATCTATCTTTGCTACCTTCCTAGTCCTAACCTCACTCACACGTGACATATTCTAGTGTCTACAAATTCAAATATCCTTTCAACAGAACTCTCGCAATGCCTTTTCTTTAAAGTGGATAAACTTGATAATAAAAACTTAAGTGTGACCTCAGGAAAGTGGAGTCCACTGAATTAGTCCAATGCCCAGAGGATCTGATATCTATCCCCGACACTAAACCTATTTGACAAGGTATACATATGGATTAGTGCTGCTGGAAGAGCACCACTGAACGGCTGTACTCTTCCAGCAACACTAATCCAGAATCTGGTTTCCAGCATCTGCAGTCATTGTTTTTACCAAGGTATACAAATGAACCATATATTTGCAGATGGACGAGGATAAACAGAACACTAGAAAATGTCAGAGCAGATGGATGTCATGCAGCTTGTTTACTCTGCTTTGCTATTCAATTGGACTTTAGTTATTCTGTTCCTTTCAATGGCAGGATCTTTACCCAGCATCGCCAATGGGTCACAAAGTGCCCAGTGTCGTTGTGTGCACAGTCCTGCGAAGGGAGTGTCCAGTGCCAGGCAATGGGGTGTGGGGAGTCCCAGGGGTGGCACAAGAAAAGGCTGCATGTAGTGACGATGGACTGAGGGAATTAAAGGGATGGAATGGGTATCCAGGGACACTGCACACACGGAAGGGGCCGGGCAAGATTCCTAAACAACCAGGGAACTCGCGATGCACGGCTGCTTTTACGAAAACCTGTCACATTTGCTAGATTTCTCTGTCGAACCAAAGCAAAAATACTGTAGATGGTAGAAATCCGAAGCAAACACAGAGACATACTGTGGAGAGACGAAAGAGTTAATGTTCCCAATGCAGACACGGGAAGAATTTACAAAGTCCACACACACAGGGTCCAGAGATTGGAATTGAACCCGAGTCCCTCGCACTTTGAAGCAGCAGTGTTGTGTCACCGTGCCGCCCAATGATGGATAATCAGAGTTAGAGACATAGCTACTGTTCTCTGTGATTGGGATTGAGAGTCCAGAATGATGAGTTGCCTACTTGGTACTTGAGTTTGGGATATATCATCTGGGCTACAGAAGAACTTGGATTGGGCGGGGAATGATCCAGTGGACAGGGTCTGTGTAGGTACCAACGGCTGGACAAATAAATGACAGTGAAAAGAGCGACTGATAATACAGGACTAAACTATCATATCGAAATGCTTGCAGCATAAGGAATAAGTTAAACACGCTTGTGAATCATTCACAAATTGGCAGGTACGACATGGTCATTACAGGATCAGGATTAGGAGCTGAATACTCAAGGATATTCATCCTGTCGAAAAGATAGGCAGGTGGGCAGAGAGATAGAGTTGTTTCATTATTAAGAATAGAATTGAATCAATAATCAATAATAAGAAATCAAGTAAGGTCAGATCGTGTAGAATCTGTGTCGGTAGAATTGAGGAATCAAAAAGGTGAAAAAATGCACTTAGAGTTATGTACAGGGAGCTGGGGTGCAAGATACACCAGGAGCTAGAAAGTTCTGTAGGAAAGTCAAAGTTACAATGATCATGTGGGATTTCATTTATGCAGGTGGACTGGGAATTCAGGTTGGTCATGGTTTGCAAGGAAAGGAATTTGTGGAAAGTGTATGAGATGGCTTTTTGGAGCAGCTTGTACAGGCGAAATAGATGAAGGAGCTTAAGGTGAAGGAATTCTTAGCAGGCAGTGATCATAATATGATGTAACTTACTCTGCAGTTTCAGATGGAGAAGGTAGAATCAGTAGTAACGGTATTACAGCTGAATAAAGGCAATTACAGGGACATGAGGGAGGAGTAGTTGGAATTGACTGGGAGACGGGCCCAGCAGGAAAGACAGTGCAACAGCAATGGCAGGAGATTTTTGGAGTAATCCAGGTTACAACAGAGATTTATCCTGAGGAAAAAGAGGCTTGTATAGGGAGGATGAGGCAACCATAGCTGACTAGGGAAGTCAGGTATAGCAGAAAAGCAAAAGAGAAAGGATATAATGTGGCAAAGTGCGGAGGGAAATCTGAGGATTGGGAAGCTTACCAAGATAAAACTGAGGGCAAACAAACTAAAATAAGGAGGGAGATGATTAAGTCTGGGGTAATGTTAAGGAAGACTGTAACAGTTTCTGTCGATATATAAAGTACAAATGAGCGGCAAAAGTGAACATTGGATTGCTGGAAAATGATACTGGAGAGATAGTAGTGGGGACCGAGAAAATAGCCAAGGACATGAAGAATTACTTCGTATCAGCTTTAGCGATGGAAGACACGAGTAATACATTAAACATTCAAGCGATTGAGAGGCCAGAGCTGAATATGTTGGCCACCACCATGGAGAACATGCTAGAAAAAAATTGAAGGTAGTTAAATAACCTTGACCAGATGGACTACATCCCAGCGTTATAAGGGAGATAGCGGAACAGAGAAGGAAGGCGATCGTGGTGATCTTTCAGGAATCACTCGAGTAATGAATAATCTCAGATCACTGGAAACCCACTAACGTGACACCCCTCTTTAACGAGGGAGTAAGGAAAAAGACAAAAGATCCACAATGAATAGCTTAAACTCGGTCGTGGGTAAGATCCTGGAATCCATTGTGAATGATGAGTTTTCTGAATACTTGGAAGTGTTTGTTAAAATAGGGCAAAATCACTACGGTTTCATCAAGGGAAGGTCATGCTTGATAAATCTGTTGGAATCCTTTGAAGACGAAATGAGCAGGCTCGACCAAACACAGTTATCCACCTTGTCTTCAAGAAGGTCTTGGACAATGATTCACACAAGAGATGACTGAGTACGATAAGGGTCCATGGTGTTAGAGGCAACGTAGTGGCATTGGTAGAAGCTTGGCTGTCTGGTAGAAAGCAGAGTGTGGGGATGAAATGGTCCTTACCAGGAAGGCAGACAGTGACAAGTGGTGTTCCATAAGGCTCAGAATTGGAATCATAATTTTTAATCGTAACGTTAACAGTCTAGACTTGGGAATTGAGGGCACTCTGGCTAAGTTTGCAGATGATACAAAGATAGGCAAATGGACAGGTCATATTGAGGAGGTGGAGAGGCTGAAGAAGGAGTTGGACAGGTAAAGAGATCGGCAGCTGCAATCCAACATCGCAAAGTGTGAGGTCATGCATTTTGGCCCGAAGAATAGAGACATGGTCTATTTTTTAAATCGGGAGAAAATTCAGAAATCTGAAGTGCAAAGGGAATTGGGAGTTCTAGTGCAGGGTTCTCTCAAGGTAAGATTGCAGGTTGAGGCAATTGTTAGGAGTACAATTGCATTTATTATTGATAGCATTTTTATGAGAGGAAATGAATACGGTTGTATTCGGCTCAATATAGACCATATTTTGAGTATTGTGCGTAATTTTGAGACACATATCTCAGGAAGGATGTACTGGCCCTGGGGTATGTTCACAAGATCTTCACAAGAATGGTCGTAGGAATGAAAAGCTTATCGTATGAGGCATGTTGGAGGATTCTGGGTCTATACATGATAAAGTTTAGAAGGATTAGAGGGATTGTAATGGAAGCATGCGGAATACTGAATGACCTGGACGGAGTGGATGTTGGTAAGATGTTTCCATTAGACTAGAAACAGAGAGCACAGCCTTAGATGAAAGGGAGCACCTTTTAGAACAGTGATAAGGAGAAATGTCTTTAACCAGAGAATGGTGAACCTTTTAAATTTGTTGCCACAGAAGGCTGTGGGGGCCAGGTCATTGAGTATATTTGTGACAGAGACAGATAAGCTTTTGATTATCCAGAGAATCAAGGGTTACAAGGAGAAGGTCGGAGAATGAGATTGAGAAACCCATCAGCGATGATTGAATGGTGGTGCAGACTCAATGGGCTAAATGGCCTAATTTCTGCTCCTATGTCTTATCGTCTTATGGTTTAAACCTCAAGGAGGCAGCTTGCATCTCCGAGAAGATGGATTCATGTTCTTCATGAAGGTCAGAAGGTGGAGGGAATAGTTAACTGTTTTAGAATGAAGGCATTGTGGCTGCTGTCAGGGTGGTGGATAATATGACATTCAGTGCAGGATCGCACACCAATTGCACTGATTTAATGTGGGGAGAGTTTATTCAAAACCTGGACCTCTCCTTCTCTGTCAATTACAGTGGGGAGTGCGAGTTGGGGTGGGGGAGGGCGTAACGTCCTCAGAGGCACTTAAACTATCCAGAATTATGCATCCTGAGTGAAACAACAGTCATGGGATCTATCAACTTCCCGTTGTTTGTTTAGAATATAATGAGTGATTGCCCACCCCCCCAGGGTTCAATGCAATCACCTCGAATTCTCTCACAGCGCTACAGATCAACCCTCACTCACTCCTCGGGGTGCCATTATCCCAGAGATTAATCTGGTGGAACTCCTTTTCACATTCTCTCTGGTAAGATCACTTCTTATAAAGGAGAGAAAATCTGTCCATAATGCTCCAAATACGGCCTCAACTACACTCTCAGGTTTGATCGCAAACATTCCTTTCCCTCACTTAGCTGACTCCGTTCCTTTTGTGTGAAATAGGAAACTATTCATTTACGATGCACTGTCACTGAGTTGCAATTTAAAACATCCTTACATCTGTAGGTCAGCATCAATAAAGCAAGCACCGTAGGTGCCTATTCAGATGGACATCACTCTAGGGGAGAGACTCAATCACAAAGAATCCATCTAAAACAGTGAATGGCCACCTACCTGAATGGAAATGAACTGCTGGAATATGGGATACAGGCAGAGGGAGGGAGCTCTCTTTCCTTTTGATCTACCCTTGCAGGATCTGTGCAGACCTGGTCAGACCAGCATCTTATGGCGACCTTGAACTGAGTGGCTAGTGCAGCTTTACCACAGGACATAAAAGAGTAAAACACAGTACTGTGGGTTTGCAGTCACACAGAAACCTGACGAGGAAAGGATGACCCACTGCTTTCTGTAATGGGCATGAGGCAAGCCGATAACAACAAATTATAATTCTGTGGCTCTGGATTATGAACCAATGATGTGACCACCATACACTGTCATCCCATTTTTCAGATTCTGTGCAGAGAACAAGTTAAACATCTCAAGTGCAATTGTTTTGCAATGGACACGTGGTAGAAGGGACGTGAAACAGCTGTATCCGGAATTAACAAAGGCACAAACAAAGGTTTATTCAGGAATTGCATGAGGCTGAGGAGGACACTGGATGTCTCAACGGTGGTACTGGAAAGGATTGGTGAGAGGGGAAGATATGGAGATGTAAACTGGGGAGGGGAAAATGAATCAAGGAGGTGGAGAACAGTCGGTTTCATCCTCGCATATTGGTGAGCAACTGGTATTGAGTACTTTGTTCGTTATAATTTCTAAGGAATGGAATCTTTGATTGAAAATGGAAACGTTGATTTGCACCTTTCCAAAATTTACATATAATGAGCATAAATTCAGTTCAGACTGTTCCACTAGACAGCTCGAGAGACTTACTAGGAGTACCAACTATAGCAAGGATAGGATAGTAACCAGATTGAATAACCATCAGTATATCTTCAATCCACGATACTAATGATATCCAAGGCTGGGAAAGCCAGGAAAGACCATAGGATAAACTCCCGTCCATTGTTGGAATATTCCAGTCCACTGCTATCAGTTTCTGATCTCTCCTCACCCTCTCTTTGAAGCTGCAGATCCCTGTTACTGGTGTGGGTGATGCCCCTGATCATACGATGGGATAAAACACTGAAAACATTCCCTTCTTCATAGAAGAGGGAATTTCTCTCGGATTGCATAGGATCCATGGAGACTGACATAATCACAATCGCTGAATACACAGCTCAGTTAATCCCTTTCAATTCAATACTGTTTCATTAAAATTCAAAATAACTTTGCACGTTCCTGCATTCTGGGTGTGATATGTGAGTGTGACTGAAGGAAGGAATGTTGAAGATGGAAGATTGATTGTGTGTAATCATTCAGTCTGCCTTGGATATGGAAATAATGCCAGAGGTTTAACAGACCATAAACATGCTTCTCTGCTCATACATGGAGAAACAAATCCTGTAACTACAGATCAGTCATTGCAATATCAGTAAAACATTGAAAGAACATCTTTCATCCATGATCTGATGGCCAAATGTGCCTGAGAAAATGTGGTTTTATAACAAACAAACGGCATGGATATGTTAATGCAGAATTGTACATGACAAACACAATTGAGATTGTTATTCCAGAATCAGAGAGGGCAGCTGTGGGTCATGTTGTTGATGTTATCGATGCAAAGGAACTGTGATGAAGTATCATTTACTGGACTTCATTTACATTGTGATTATGACATTGGGGAAAAGAGAGAAGATGGCGAGGACTCGGGGACATGACTGTTCAGTCTGGGTGGAGGGACAGTGATGTTCCCCAATCACTAGCATTGGAACGTTACTCTTTATAACTCATATGAAGAAGAGATTCAAGGGTATATCTGCAATGAGGAGTAAGCAGAGACAATATTAATGAAATGCATTTATGCAATACAAAATACAGGGAAAAGTGATTTTCTGTACAGACGGAAACATGCAAACTACAAAGAGATAAGGTTGTTAAAATGTACTCCTGATATGGAGCTAAATAAATTGAAAAGTGGATTACAGACTATGGAAGTGGTGTGTGATATTTATCAATCATTATTTGATCCACAGCTGAGATCCTGATTTCCCCTCTGTCAGTGTAATGGAAAATTAACAAACTTAACATTTTCTGTGAAACCTGAAAGAGAATGCTATGCTAATTCTAAAACTTTTCTGAACATTGCAAACACTTTGCTGAATTCTGCAGTCGAAGAGACAGCTTGTCTTTACTGAACTTTGTATACATTCAACCTGGCCTGGCGAGCAGGCGAATTCAGCAGAAAAGCAAAGAAAAATATAAAGACAGTTATGTCCACGGCAAGGGGATGAGAAAATAAGAACTCGAATGTTTCCCAACTCTTGTCATTGAGCGTGTGATAAGAAGGACATAAAAGGAATATGTTAATAATGTTCAGGGCCCTTACACAAGGTGTGTTTGCCAAGTGTATTGGCTCCCTGCAGTGGTTAAAAATAAAGCTTTTCCTTTGCTCTTGCTCACATCTGAGTCCAGTCAGATTAATTTCCACGACAGTCAGCGATCCACCTGATTGAGATTCTCTGGACCAGTCTCTCACACAGTGGGTTTTTTTTATCATTCCCTGCTGTTCCTCGCATAGTCTATTTTTTTTTAAAACCCACCTTCTCCATGGTACTGATCTATTGGCCGAATGGATATTGTTCGCTGTCAGTAACCTAGCTCTGTAACATTATTGGGAATAAGTGATCTGGGATGACAGCCAGTATCAACACACTTCTCACAGTGTATGATACCCAGACAAAGGGTTTGCAGTCCAGGGGAATTTCTAAATAAAACTTCTTACTTCTGTTTGTCCATATCTATCCATCTCATTACAGCCTTGGTTCAAACATAGAAAAAGGAGCTGAATTCCAGCCCTTACCATCAAGCTACATTCTTTGAAATGTGGCATCATGGAACCCGATCAAAAAGGGTATTGCGGGCAAATACTCCATTACTGGTGTCATACCTGACAGATAGGAAGATGGTCATTGTTGTTGGAGGTCAGTCATCTCTGCTCCAGAACATTTCTGCAGCAGTCTCTCAGGATAATGTGAATGTAGGTTTGCTCGCTGAGCTGGAAGGTTCATTATCAGACGTTTCATCACCATACTAGGTAATATCTTCAGTGACATTTCAGATAAAGCCTCAATCCAAGCATCTTCAGCTGCTTCATCAATGCCCTTCCCTCCATCATAAGGTCAGACGTGGGGATATTTGTCAATGACTGCACAATGTTCATCACCATTCGCAAATGCTCAGATATGGAAGTAGTCCATGCCCAAATGCAACAAGATCTGGACCCTCACCAGGTTTGGGCTGATAAGTGGCAAGTAACATTCAAACCACACAGATGCCAGACAATGACCATCACCATAAGAAACAATGTAACAACTTGGTATTCAGCAGCATTACCATTACTAAATTCCCCACTATCAATATCCTGGGAGTTATCATTGACCAGAAACTCAACTGGACTCGCCACATAAATATAAGAGCAGATCAGAGTCTAGGAATACTGTGCGAGTAACTCACCTCCTGACTAACCAAAGCCTGTCGATCATCTACTTGGCACAAGTCAGGAATGAGATGGAATTCTCTCACTTGCCTGAATGAGTGCAGACCCAACAACACCAAGAAGTTTGACACCATCCTGGACAAAACAGTCCATTTGATTGGCATCACATCCACAAGCATTCACAAACTCCACCACCGTTTCTCAGTAGTTGAAGTGTGTACTATCTACTAGACACAATGCAGAAATTCCCCAAAGATCCTCAGACAGCATCTTCCAATCCCACGAACACTTTCGTTTAGAATGACAAGGGCTGCAGGCTTATGGGAATACTGCCACTTACAAATTCCCTTCCAAACCAGTCAACATCCTGATGTGGAAATATATCGCCGTTCCTTCACTGTTGCTGTGTAAAAACGCTGGAATTCCCTCATTAACAGCATTGCGGGTCAACACACAGCAGGTGGACTGCAGCGGTTCACGAAGGCAGCTCAACGCCACTTTCTCAAGGGGGCAATGAGGGACGGACAAGAAATCGTGGGCCCATCCAGCAATGCCTGCATCCAAAAAAAAGATTTTTAAAAAATAGCTCCAAGTTGAGCATCTTAATGGGATAGGTTATCTGATGTGAACATGAACAGGAAAGCAGTGTTTCTTATACAGAACATTGTAGACTTTTTGTTATTAGAAGGGTGTTCAGTGTTCGATGACTTATTGTTGCTGTGTGCTGTGATAAATTGCATCTGTTTTGTTTAATTCATCAATACTGGCGTAACAGGATCAATCCTTCGAAAATACCAAACTGAAAATGACAATCATCGGAGAGACAATGAACTCCCGCCAGATGAGACTCACAGATCACTTTATATTCAACGTTTAATGGACTACTGGCTGACACTGAATACTCCAACCATCCATATCATAGGGGTTACCATTGAACAGAACGTGAAGTAAAATCACCATACAAATACAAGTTTTACAAAAGCAGGTCAGAGACTTACAATTCTGCACTGAATAATAGACCCTACTACCGAAAGAGCATGAGATATAGTAATAGTTTTAGGCCATTCAGCCCATTCCTTCACTCTGAAACTGCCATTTTGTCATTGTCTGTATGACTAGTGGAACTATCTTCTACACACTGACTGTGTCAATCTTTGCAGTGATCAATCAGTTTCTATCGGATATATCACCTCCCATTCTTCTAAATTCCATCGAGTACACACAATGCCGTGTCTATGACAAATAACCTTCCCCAGGATGGATCTCCTCCAACAGCAGCAGATCTTCCCCCAGAGATAGTGCCCAAAACAACTTCCAAATGCCGTCTGAACATAGCCCATTACATTCTCGGCAGTATGTCTCCTCTCTTGTATTCTAGATCCCTTGAAATGAATGCTAACATTACATTTGGTTTCCTACCTGTCAACTGAACCTGCACATTAACCAAAAAGAGAGGATGAGTGCTTCAAAATCCTTTTGTGCTTCAGATTCAATGGATCCTATTAGAACATAGTGTCTGCCTCTATTCCGCCTATCAAAGTGCATAATCTCACACGATTCCATATTGTGTTCAATCTGCCACGTGTTTGCCCACAGTCCAAAACTGTCCAAGCTTTAATGCAGCTTCCCCACTTCATGAATATCGCCTGCCGATCCAATGATCGCTGTATCATCTCCAAACTGAGCAAAACTGCCCTCAGGTCCTTTGTTCAGGTGGTTCATGTAAATGGCACTTCCTGACTCCCTAAGGACTGTCCACCATTGAAAACACAGCACTCAAGGTGGTTGACTACATTCAGGTTAAATCAGTGGCTTGACTGGAACTATACCTGTAACATCTTCACTCCCTGCACCACTGACGCCCATTAGGAGCACACCCTGCCCCCGAATTGTTATGAATTTACCCCGTTATGGTGACACAGGACTTGATGGTGCACAATCCCAATCTAATGATGTCACTCTGTCTCAACACTAACTGTGTGTTGCTCACAACAACCAATGTAACTGATGTGTTGATGATGATAGAGAGAGCTGGGGGAGGGAATGTTTATGATGAATGACTGTGTGACTGTCAGTGTGAAACCTGCCCTGACAGCATCGGATGTACCTGTGCCTGCTATCACCACGGCAGACATGATCAGTCTTCCTGCAGGTCAAATCAAGGAAACTGGCAGGCCTGCAGAGTATTCCTGGGTGAGCACTCAGATCCTGTGAGGACCAACTGGCAGAGGTATTTAAAAACAACTTCAACTTCTCCCTCCCGAAGCCGAAATCCCAACCCACTTCAAGAAGACCACCATCATCCTTGTAAGTGAGAAATCACATGCAACGTTCCTTAATGACTACCACCCAGTAGCTCTTAATTCAATAAACATAAAGTGCTTTGAGACGCTGGTTATGGCCCACACCATCTTCAGTCTCCCAGCCTGACCTGCTGTCCTATAATGTGCTGACTGATGTAACGGGTCCACAACGGATGCATTTACCTGCCCTGCCCTCATCCATGGAACATTTGGACAACATGGATGCCTATACCAGACTCCTGGTCATTGCAGTGTGTGTGTGCATTATCCCGGCCTCGCCGTTTGTGCAGGATGCTCCCTTGCTGTGTGTATGTGTATGTGGTATGTGTGTCTGTGTCTGTGTCTATACGCTTGAGCATGTCACTCTCTCAATGTGTGTGTGGGTCCCTATTGCTGTGTATGTGTGTGTCCCACCCTCACTCTGTGTGTGTGTGTGTGTGTGTGTGTGTGTGTGTGTGTGTGTGTGTGTGTGTGTGTGTACGTGTCGCTCCCTTGCGTTGTGTGTATGCGTGTGTCTCTCTCTCACTGTGTGTATATGTGTCTCTTTCTTGCTGTGTGTGTCTCTCCCTCGCTTTTTTTGCACTCCCATGGCTGTGTCCTCATCTCCATACCCGATTCCCTCTACTCCCAAGGTTGAGTCCTCAGCCCCATACCCTACTTCCTCTACTCCCATATCTCTGTCTTCCACCCCGACTGTACGCCCTGAACACATGCGGCTCTGTTGTCAAATTCCAAACAACGCCAGCTACAAGTTCGCTGATAAAATCACCAAATCAGGAGGGATATCAAACAACGATGAGTCAGAATACAGAAAGGAGATTAGATTAGATTATTTTACAGAGTGGAAACAGGCCCTTCGGCCCAACAAGTCCACACCGACCCGTTGAAGCACAACCCACCCATACCCCTACATTTACCCCATACCTAACACTACGGGCAATTTAGCATGGCCAATTCACCTGACCTGCACATCTTGGATTGTGGGAGGAAACCGGAGCACCCGGAGGAAACCCACGCAGACACGGGGAGAATGTGCAAACTCCACACAGTCAGTCACCTGAGGCGGGAATTGAACCCGGGTCCCTGGCGCTGTGAGGCAGCAGCGCTAACTACTGTGCCACCGTGCCGCCCCTTGCCTATGCTGCTGCATCGCTGTGGAATGGAAAATTCTGTTGACTCAGGATCTCAGACCATCATGCAGAGTGGCACAGAGTCCAGAAGAGATCTCGAAAATCCCAGTCTCCATCCCTTGCTTAGTGGCATGGTGTAATGATAATAACCTCTCTCTCAAATTCAGCAATTGTAAGGAACTGATCATTGAGTTCATAAAGAAAGGAGAAGAACACACTATCATCTACATCTGTGGTTGAGGAAGTGCAGAGCATCAACTCCCTCAGAGTGACGATAACTGACAACCTACCCTGGTCTTCTTGCATATGTGTGACAGTCAAGAAGGTTCAATAACGCCTCTTCTTCCTCAGGAGACTCAGGAAATTCAGCATGTACTACTTCGACAGATACACCATTGAGAGCATACTGTTTGGGTGTGTCATGGCTTCATAAAGCAACGCTCTGCCCAGGACCGCAAGAAACTACAGAGGTTTGGGTGCACAGCCAATCTCCTTGACTCTATTTACATGGCTCGTTGCTATAGAAAGGCTGCCAACATCTACAACAAAGAACATAGAGCATAGAACAGTACAGCACAGAACAGGCCCTTCAGCCCACGATGTTGTGCCGACCACTGATCCTCATGTATGGACCCTCAAATTTCTTTGACCATATCCATGTCGAGGAGTCTCTTAAATGTCCCCAATGACTTGCTTCCACAACTGCTGCTGGCAACGCATTCCATGCTCTCCCAACTCTCTGTGTAAAGAACCCACCTCAGACATCCCCTCTATAATTTCCTCTAACCAGCTTAAAACTATGACCACTCGTGTTAGCCATCTCCGCCCTTAGAAATAGTCTCTGGCTTTCGACTCTATCTATGCCTCTCATTATCTTGAAAAACTCAGTCAGATCCCCTCTCCTCCTCCTTTTCTCCAATGAAAAAAGTCCGAACTCAGTCAACCTCTCTTCATAAGATAAGCCCTCCAGTCCAGGCAACATCCTGGTAAACCTCCTCTGAACACTCTCCAAAGCATCAACATCTTTCGTATGATAGGGCAACCAGAACTGGACGCTGTATTCAAAGTGTGGTCTAACCAAAGTTTTATAGAGCTGCAACAAGATCTCACGACTCTTAAACTCAATCCCCCTGTTAATGAAAGCAAAAACACCATATGCTTTCTCAATAAACCTGTCCACTTCGGTGGCCACTTTAAGGGATCTATGTACCTGCACCCCAAGATCCCTCTGTTCCTCCACACTGCCAAGACTCCTATCCTTAATCCTGTACTCAGTTTTCAAATTCGACCTTCCAAAATGCATCACCTCGCATTTATCCAGGTTGAACTCCATCTGCCACCTCTCAGCCCATCTCTGCATCCTGTCAATGTCCCGCTGCAGCCTAGAACAGACCTCAACACTGTCAACGACACCTCCAACCTTTGTGTCGTCTGCAAACTTGCCGACCCATCCTTCAATCCCCTCATCCAAGTCATTAATAAAAATTACAAACAGTAGAGGCCCAAGGCGAAAGCCCTGTGGAACACCAACCACCACTGACTTCCAGGCAGAATATTTTCCTTCTACTACCACTCGCTGTCTTCTGTTTGCTAGCTAATTCTGTATCCAGACAGCTAAGTTTCCCTGTATCCCAATCCTCCGGACCTTCTGAATGAGCCAACCATGGAGGACCTTATCAAATGCCTTGCTGAAGTCGATATATACCACATCCACAGCTCGACCCTCATCAATGTTTCTAGTCACATCCTCAAAGAATTCGATAAGGTTTGTGAGGCATGACCTGCCCCTCACAAAGCCATGTTGACTGCATTTAATCAAGCCATGCTCTTCCAGATGGTCATAAATCTTATCCCTCAGAATCCTTTCTAACACCTTGCAGACGACCGACGTGAGACTTACTGGTCCATAATTGCCGGGGATTTCCCTATTTCCTTTCTTCTTTCCTCTGTCAGCATTTCCCCCTCTTACAGATGGTCTGAGATCCTGAGTCAACAGAATTTTTCATTCCACAGCGATGCAGCAGCATAGGCAAGGGATGGAGACTGGGATTTTCGAGATCTCTTCTGAACTCTGTGCCACTCTGCATGAATTATCCTCATTGCATCAGTCTAATTTCCCATTCTGTCTATTTCAGTCGCATGCAGGTCATCAGGATGTTCCTAACTCCTGTCTCATCCATCACCTCATTCAAGACAGTTGGTCAGCCAGAGAGAGAGATGGAGAGGTAAATCTGGAGCCTTCAGTAATTCCTGCAGCTGTTAAGATCGCTCACAGTAAACAGCACAGGGTGGAGGTAGTAGACTTCTGTATTCAGACCTGGAAGACCGGACATAGATACAGAGCTGGGTAAGGAACAGCAACATTCTAGGTTTCATTCCCACCATCTTGTGAGGGTCCTGGTTTCACCTGTGCTGTACTGGTCCTCAATGCGACAGCACAGGGGATCGCAGGCATCAATCCTGGCCCATGCTGTGTTCGTGATCTCTGTAATATCCTCCAGTCCCGATAATCCTTCCTCTGTTTGGAATCTCCTCTAGTCCACATCATTCTCTGTGTCTCTGTCTCTGTCTCTGTCAGGTTCTCCAATCCCTAACACCCTAATCCCTAACCTTCTGCAGTAGATACTAAATTCCTTCATCCCTGTAAACCCTGACAGCCCTGTTTATCCCTGTAAGATCCTCCCACCAATACCACCCTCCATGTCAATGTATTTGTCTTTAACCTCTCAATCGGTCCCTACCTATGTAATCTTCTCCAGCTCCTACAACCCTTCCTTCGCTGTGAAAAATTTGTAATCTCCTTATCCTTCTCCAATTCTTTGATCTTTATCTTGTTAAATTTCACCCTCATTCCCGACACCATACCCCTCCCAACCACAGGAACCTCTTTCAGTTTGTGCAACCCTCCCCATCTGTGTAACTGTCTCCAACCCAGTAACCTGGCATTCTCCATTGCCTTCCTATCTCTGTAGCCTCCAGAGCCCAGAAGCCGCCTTATATCTATAAATGTATTCAGACACAACACCCTTCCATATCTCTTACTATACACATTACTCTCCTAGATGAAACAGCTCCCTTTCTGTGCCTCTGAGACTGCCTGCCTCTTCCTTTCTCCAATCCTATCCCTATCTCCAGAATCTAATCCAGCTCCCTCTATCTCTGTAAATTCCTCCAATCCCCAAACACCTTTGTCCCATTGACATTCTTTACCAGATATAACTCTGTTTAATTCTAAGCCTCCCTATCTCTGTAACCTCTACCCATCTGTCCAACCCCAACTACTGAGGAATGACTCCCTGCGTTCGCCATAAGGAAGATGGAATGACAGTGAACAGATATAATGGAACTGTCATTCCGGAGATGTAGCTGCAGAATGTCCATCGCAGGGAAGTGAATACTGAAGGTTTGTTTAGATAGAGTCATCGAGTCAGAGAGATGTACAACATGGAAACCGACCCTTCGGTTCAACCCATTTATGCTGAGCACATATTCCAACCCAATCTAATCCCAATAGGCAGACTAGGCAAAAAGCCAACAAGTTATGAAGGAAGGATGAGTTTAATACATTAATGAGACAGTCATGTGGATCTGAATATGAAAAGTAGAGCTGCGAATAAGCAAACAGCAGCAACCGTTAGCAGGAATTCTTTTGTAGGCAGCAAACAGTGATGGGAATGTCAATATGGTTACAGTCAGGGCACTGAATGTACTTATGGCAAGGGCAGTACAGTAACTGTGTGTGACAGTGGTCTCCATGCCGACTGATACAGCAACGAGCCTGTTGGATTGAATTTGTTGGTGTGAATATAAATGACAGAATTGTAAGGGTGTAGGAGGGGTGTACTAGTATAGGGGATATGGTGTACTTGAATTATCAGAAGCCTTTATGTAAGTTTCAATAAGGGCTAAAGAGTAACTTGGTAGAGAATAGGGCCCCTTAAAGATCAATAAGGTCACCTATGTGTAGAACCAGAGAAGATGGTTGAGACAAAACAGTCTTGTCAGTATTTACTGTGGAGAAAGACATGGAAGCTCGGAATGTGGGGAAATAAATAGTGATGTGTTGGAAAGAATCCTCACCAGAGAAGAGAAAGTGCTGGAATCTTACAACAAATAAAGGTCGATCAGTCTTCAGTAGCTCATTCGGTCGATCCTAGAATATTGTGGGAAGCTAGGGAAGAGATTGCAGTATCCCTAACAGAGATATGTATATTATTAACAGACGCAGTGAGAGTCTGGAGGTTGTCTAATGCTGTTCCATCACTGAAGGACTGCAGGGAAAAGCCAGGAAATTACAGCCTCGTGAGACCAGTGATGGGGAAGTTGTTGGAGGAGATTCTGAGAGAAAAGAGATCCTTACATTTACAAAGGCAAGGGCTGATTCGAGATGGTCAGCATGGCTTTGTGAGTGGGAAACCATGTTTCACAAACCGGATTGACTCTTCGAGGAGGAGGCCAAAGATAGATGAAGGCAGAGCAGTCAACGTTGTCCACATGGACTTTAGCATCTAGTCAAGAGGAAGAAGGAAACTTACTGAAGGTTGAGGAAGCAAGGATCAGACAGGGCTCCAGAGAGTTACATTGGATGGCACGGTGTCTCAGTGGTTAGCACTGCGACCTCATAGCACCACGGACTCCATTTCGATTCCAGCCTCAGGCGACTGTCTGTGGGGTGTTTGCGCATTCTCCCTGTGTGTTTCCTCCAGGTGCTCCGGTTTCCCCCCCACAGCCCAAAGATGTGCCAGTTTGGTGCCTTAGCCATGCTAAATTACCCATAGTGTTCAGGGATGGGTAGGTTTGGTGCATTAGTCAGGGCAAATGGAGAGTAATAGAGTGGGCGAATGGGGCTGGGTTGGATACTGTTTAGAGGGTTGATATGGAGTTGTTCGGCCAAATGGCCCGTTTCCACACTGTAGGGATTCTCGGAAGGTACCAGGAAAGAACCAAGACATGGACATAGGGCAACTAGAAGGGGGCATGAAAAAGCTTTGTTGGGAAGGATTAAGGAAAACCGTGAGGCATTCTCCACTTATGCGAGGAACAAGAGGATGTTCAGAGTGAGGATAAGGCCAAACTGGGATAGTGGAAGAAACTTGTGCCTGGAGTCACAGGAGGTAGAGGAGGTCCTTAATGAATACTATGTCTCAGTATTCACTGCTGAGAAGGTTCTTGTCATTTGTGATGACAGCGTGAAACAGGCTGATGTACGTGAACAGGTGGATGTTACGAAGGAGGATGTGCTAAGAATTTTGTAAAAGATAAGGATAGATAAGTCGCTGAACCAGACTGTATGCGTCCAAAGTTACTACAGGAACCGAGGGAGTGGATTGCTGAGCACCTGGGTGATGACATTTGCACCCTCACTGTCCACTGGAGTCGGACCAGATGATTGGAGGCAGGAAAATATTATTCCCTTGTTCAGGAAAGGGAATAGGGATAATCCTGGGAATTGCACACCTGTCAGTCTTATGTCTGTGGTGTGCAGATTATTGCAGAGGACTCTGGGAGACAGGATTTATTATTCCTTGGAAAACCATAGTTTGATGAGAGATAGTCAGCATGGTTTTGTAAGGGGCAGATCATGCCTTACAAGTCTTATTGAATCTTTAGAGAATGTGACAAAACATCTTTATGGCTCATTCAGAAAGTGCAGAGGCATGGGGTACAGGGAAACCTGTCTGTCTGGATACAGGATTACTGGCCCACAGAAGACAGAGGGTGATGATAGATGGAAAGCATTCATCCTGGAGCTCAGTAACTAGTGGTTTTCTGCAGGGAGAGGTTACAGGACCTCTGCTCTTTGTGATTTTATGAATGACCTGGATGTGTGAATGAAAGAGTCCGTTAGTAAGTTTCCCAATGACAGAAAGGTTGGTGGAGTGGTTGATAGTGTGGAGAGCTGTTGTAGGTTGCAACGGAACATTGACAGGATGCGGAGTTGGGCTGAGAAATGGCAGATGGAGTTCAATCTGGGAAAAGTGTGAAGTCATTCACTTTGAAGATTGAATTTGAATGCAGAATACAGGGTTAAAGGCAGGATCTTTGGCAGTGTGGAGGAACAGAGGGATCTTGGGTTCCAAGTCCATAGATCGCTCAAAGTAGCCACCCAAGCTGATTGGCTTGTTAAGAAGCAATATATTGTGTGGGATTTCATTAGTTTGGGGATTGAGTTTTAAAGCTGTAAGGTTATGCTGAAGCTGTACAGAGCCCTGGTTAGACCCCACTTGGAATATTGTGTTCAGTTCTGGTCCCATCATTGCAGGAAGGATGTGGAAGCTTTAGAGAGGGTAAAGAGGAGATTTACCAGGATGCTGCCTGGACTGGAGAGCATGACTTATGAAGAAAGGTTGAGGGAGCTAAGGCTTTTCTCATTGGAGTGAAGAAGGGGATGGGGTGACTTGGCAGAGGTGAACAAGGTGATGTGCATCATAGACAGAGTGAATAGAGAGAGATATTTTTTACCCTCAAATAAATAGTTATTACAATGGGGTATAATTTTGGGGTGATTAGTGGATGGTTTAGGGGAGATTTCAGAGGTAGGTTCGTTACATATAGAGTGGTGCCTGTGTGGAATGCACTGCCAGCCATGGCGGTAAAATTAGATGCATTAGGGACATTTAATATACTTCTGGATAGGCACATGGATGATAATAAAATGAAGGGTATGGAAGTTAGAGTCATAGAGATGTACAGCATGGAAACAAACACTTCAGTTCAACCCGTCCATGCTGACCAGATATCCCAACCCAATCTAGTCCCACCTGCCAGCACCCGGTCCATATCCCTCCAAACCCCTACTTTTCATATACCCATCCAAATACCACTTAAATGTTGCAATTGTACCAGGCATTTGGAGAGGTTACCTTCATTGGGGAGCGCATTGAGCATAGGAGGTGGGATGTCATGTTGTATCTGTACAAGACATTGGTCAGATCACCATAAAAGCGTTGTTGATCAGTGGGAAGAACTCATCTGGTTCCCTGACCTCCTTTTGTGTAGACCATCTGACATTTTAACCTGGCATGGCTAACATGTGACTCCAGACTCATTGCAATATGGCTAACTCTGAGCTGTCCTCTGGGTAATTAGCAGTGACACCCACATCCCATGAATGAATAACAATACATATGTCCCTCTCTACATCTGCAAACCACTCCAGCTGCAGCAATCCGTACTGGTTTTGTAACATCGTTCAGGCCCTGACCAGTGGGCGGCATGGTGGCACAGTGGTTAGCACTGCTGCCTCACAGCGCCAGAGACCCGGGTTCAATTCCCGCCTCAGGCGACTGACTGTGTGGAGTTTGCACGTTCTCCCCGTGTCTGCGTGGGTTTCCTCCGGGTGCTCCGGTTTCCTCCCACACTCCAAAGATGTGCAGGTTAGGTGAATTGGCCATGCTAAATTGCCTGTAGTGTTAGGTAAGGGGTAGATGTAGGGGTATGGGTGGGTTACGCTTTGGCGGGGCGGTGTGGACTTGTTGGGCCGAAGGGCCTGTTTCCACACTGTAAGTAATCTAATCTAATCACTCTCAGTAACACTCTTACCACCTCCGGCACCTTCACCTCTCCCTGTTCCTTTGGTGACATTGAACCCTGACACTGATTCCCCTTCCCACTGCCCAACTCCTGCTAGCAGACCCTTTGCAATCCCTTTAACACTTACTCCTAAAACGCCCTCTCACTTCAGGATTTTAAGTACAGTTTGGTGATCTTCTAAGCCTTATAATCTAATATGATACATTTTGTCCTGAGTGAGGGGCCGGTGGGAATTTCTTGCTGAGGTTTTGTCTGTTTCAGTGGAATGTTCTTTTGTTGAGTGATTTACACTGTCCTTTCAAATGTTTTCCACTGTTCTTATACAGGCACATATTTCAGTCTGTTTCACCTCTTTACATTGGTCAGTTCTCATCTCAAACCCATGTAATTGGCTGTTTTTGTTTCTAGTTGTAGCGTGTCCTTTCTGTGATTCACATTAAAACTTTATACTTCTTTAAACTGCACTTTATCACAATTTCCCTGAGGATCTCTCCAGGTGACATTACTCATTCACTAAGTTTGATCACACAACGGTCGATCTGAGTTTTTTTTTCATAAAATGATTTGATGGTCTGTACATTTGGCCATGCCATACATATGTCAACATTTACATGCACAGATCAGAATTTATCATTGCTATATACAGGTCTGTGCATTTCTCAATCTTATGCACATATATTTGGCTGAGGCATCAGCAGAGCCCCAAAAAAACGTCCCCATGGGCCCCCTGTTCTTCTTTAGGCAGGCCGATGTTACACGGTGGTCTTTCCCCACCGCGCCTTGGCGGCAGCTGCCCCAAGCTTCAGCGCGTCCCTCAACACGTAGTCCTGGACCTTGGAATGTGCCAGTCTGCAACACTCAGTCGGGGTCAACTCCTTCAGCTGGAAGATCAACAAGTTTCGGACCGCCCAGAGAGCGTCCTTCACCGATTTGATGATCCTCCTGGCGCAGATGGCTCTGAGATAGTTATGTCCCGAGACACTTGCACAATTTGTTATTCAAAGAAACACTGAAAAAAAATTCTCTGAACTACTCTTCCAATATCACTGTTGTCAGTGTGACTGTCACAGATTATGGGACTATTGAAGTTTCCCAAAATTATTACAAAGTGTTTGTTAAAAAATTCCAATGAGTTCCTGTGTAAAAAAGTGATGAGCAATGGAATACTGTTCGGTGGCTAAAACTGTTCTGCTCCTTGCGTCCTTGGCAAGTAGTAGCCAGAATTTACATTCAGACTGACTCTACTTCATGATCTGAGGTCTAATGATTTCTCTGTACTGCCTTTGTTATCCATTATTGTTCGCGTTACCCATTTTGCCTGAGTTTCCTCAAGGTTGTGATCCATTGAATATTTATGTCCACCTTTTGTTCGTCCTGTAACCACGTCTCTCTGGTGTCTAAATTTCTTTTATCTCTGTGTCACAAATCAATCTACCTTATTGAAGAGAGTTAAAAATCACACAACACCAGTTTATAGTCCAACAGGTTTAATTGGAAGCACACTAGCTTTCGGAGCGAAGCTCCTTCATCAGGTGATAGTGGAGGGCTCGATCGTAACACAGAATTTATAGTAAAATTTTACAGTGTGATGTAACTGACATTATACATTGAAAAATTGATTGTCTGTTAAGCCTTTCATCGGTTAGAATACAGTGATAGTTTCACTTCTTTCATGTGTAAATCACAAAACATTTTTTTAAGTTGCATTCTCGGGTTAGCTGTTAACAATAGTGATAGCTAGACAATATGTTGAAGGTGTTGGCCCACTGTGTTCTCTGTCTATGCCATGATATTTAGATTGATTATACTCTAAAAAGTGAGATAAGGGTTTGACATAAATTCATGCAGTTTTTGAGCTCAGAGTTCTACATGAATGCATGCAGTTTTTGAGCAAAGTACAATGTAATCCTGCAAGTACAAATTCACCCCACAAAATATATGTGTGCCTGTGGGTCTTTGTCTGTCTGTGTGTCTGTCTGGGGTGGGGGTTGTGAGTGTGAGAAAGTGTGTGTGTCGTGGGTGCAGAGTGTCTTAAGTCTGTGAGGGGGTGCATGTGTGAGTGTGGGAGTGTGTGTGTCTATAAATGTGTGTGTGGGTGTCTGTGTGCGCGTCTGTATGTACCTGTATCCGTGTGTATGTGAGAGTGCGTGTGTGTGTAGGAATATCTGTGTGTGTGTAGTGCAATGGTGATCACCTGTAATGTGACATGAACCCAAGTTCCTGGTTTAGGCCCTCCCTATGGATACTGAACTTAGCTATCAGCCTCTGCTCGGCCACTTTTCTCTGCTGCCTGTCTTGAAGTCCACCTTGGAGGATGGTCACCCGAAGGTCCGAGGCTGAATGTTCTGGGACCCAACTGGGAGGGAGCCCTCCTGTCTGTTGATTGTTGTGCGGTGTCCATTCATCCATTGTCGTAGCCTTTGCTCGGTTTCCCCAATGTACCATGCCTCCGGGCATCCTTGCCTGTAATGTATTAGTGAGACAATGTTGGCTGAGTCACATGAGTACCTACCATGAACAAGGTGGGAGGTGTCCCCACGCATAATAGTGGTATCTATGTCCACAATCTGACACGTCTTGCAGCGTCCACCGTAACAGGGTTGTATGGAGTTGTCCTGAGGGCCATCCGCTTTATCCTCGATTACAACGTCTTCACTGTCCACTATGCCACCCTCCAGCCCAGCTTATTCAGCAGTAACCCTGGCAACATCTTGTCAATCTTTTCTGAGCACTTTCAAATTTCACAGCATCATTCCTATAGCGGGGATACTGGAATTGCAGAGAACTCCAAATGTGGTCTAACGTATTACTCTTGTTCCCTGAGTTCCCCAGTCTTTGTCCACAATAAGTTCGGGAGTAAAAAATGTGTTCACGGTCTTAAACATATCCTGCGGTTCCACACACCAATGGTTTCATTGATCTTTAAGGGACAGCATTGTGTCTCTTTTACACAATATATTTATACAATCACTTTTGAATTCTCCTTATCATTCTCTGCCAAGGCTATTGCATGTACACTTTCTGCAATCCTGATTTCTACCCAAAGTGTATTGCTAAAGTCCCTGTGATCCTCAGGGATTTCCTTGGTCCAGCTGGATATACCTGACATGTGCCCCCTTTTCCTTGACCAGACCCTCAATAGACAGCCAATGTTTCCGAATGCTGTCAGCATTGGCCTGCACACAAACAAGAACATGCTGGTGGTGATCGCTCAATTTATTTCACTTTTAAAATATTCTCACTTGCCAGACTTCTCTTGCCCTGCAAATAGACTCACCAACCACCTTTTGAGAGTTCCTGGCTAATATTGTCAAGATTAGTCTGGCCCCATTTTATAACTTGAACCTGTGGACCAGCCCTGTCCTTTTCCATCGCTATTTTCAAACTAATAGACTTGAGTCACTTTGGCAAAATGCTTTCCCACTCACACCTCAGTCCCTTTCCAGACCTTGTTTCCCAAGGGGAGGTCAGGCTTTGCCCCTTTCTCTTTTCAGGCCATTTACATTTTGATTGGGAGTTTTCTGGAACACAATTACCAAATTCCTCTCTTCCAAAAACTGAACACTGGCAGTCCCAATCTAGGTTTGGAAAGTTAAAAAACCCCAACATTAACCAGCCCTATTATTATGATTGATATTTGAGATCTCCTGATATGTTTGTTCCTCAGTCTGCCACAGATTATTTGGGGTCAGTAGGACAATCGTGTCAGAGTGATGACCCAATCTTATTTCTCAGTTCCACTAACATAGCGTCACTGCGTGATCCCACAGGAATATCCTCTCGAGGTACTGATGTAATGATTCATGCAATGAAAACCCCCAACCACGCGTCCTCTCTTGTCTCCCCTTCGATGCTTCCTGTAGCATCTCCACCTTGAAACAATGAGCTGCCAGTCCTGTCCCTCCATCAGCTGTGTTTCTGTACTAACTATAATATCCCAGTCCCATGTTCCAATCCATGCCTTGAGTTCATCTTCCTGAGCTGTCAGGCCCCTTGCATTGAAATAAATGCAGTTTAATCATCAGTTTCCCCCTCCCCCATTTCCTGCTATGTTCTTGCCTGCCTTGTCTGCTGAAATTGCTGTCTTTAACTTATGCACCAACCTCAATCTTCTTTCTGGCCTTATGACTGTTTAAGGTGCAACACCCTGCCAGATTAGATTATATCCTCTCAAGCAGCTGTAACAATTTGCCCCATCAGGATGTGGGTCCCCCTCCTTCTCCCAGTTCAGGTGCCTTCCCCAGCCTGTCTACCTGTGCTGACACCTTCAGACATCCAGGGACTTATCCACCAAGGTCCCTGTGTTACTCAGTTCTCCAGGAGGACCTACCCTTCATGATGTATATCCTTCGCTTATGAGACTTCCCATAGTGCATTACCTCACAGTGATCAGAAGTAAACTCCATCTGCCATTACTCAGAGTGTGTACAACTCTGAGTATGACTAACTTCATCCAGTCTCCCCAATCATCCCTACCTCTAATTGTCGAGAGAATGCACAACCCTCCCTATTGCGTTAACCTCCTCCAGTCCCTCTCATGGGCACCATCTATGTAAGCTTCTCCTGTTCCTGACTATATTTCCTCCTGTTCCAATAAACCCTTGTGAACTTTGTGACCTAGTCCAATCTCTGCAGTGCTCTGTATAATCAGCCTCACTGTGACTGGAATCTGGCTTCAATTCCAGCCTTGGCCGACTGTCTGTGTGGACTTTGCATGTGCTCCCCCCGACTGTGTGGGTTTCTTCCAGGTGCTCTGGTTTCCTGCCATAGTCCAACATTTGCACGATACATGATTGGCCATCATAAATTGACTGCAGTATTCAGGCAAGTGTGGTTTAAATGAGTTCACCATGAGGAATGCAGGGTTTATTGGACAGGGAGAGGGATGTGTCTGGTTAGGATGCTCTTTAGAGGGGTTGGTGTGGATGTGTTGGGCCGAATGGCCTGTTTCCACACTGTGGAGATTCTATTCAGGTTATTGTCCAGTCCTGTCAACCATCCCTGTCTCTTGAACCTTGCCTCATCCTCAATACTGTCCTTATATGTGTAATCTCCAACAGTTTCTAAAACATTCATTTGCGATGTAAGCTTCTCTAGTCCTTACAAAGATCGATATGACTGTCACCTCTTCCTGCTTTTAGAACCCTCTATATAACTATTGTCATTCGTTACGGCACTCTCAATCACTATTCCATCCTGAAACCCCAAAAAACATTTATATCTCTGTAAACTCATCTGGACTGTCTATACTTCCTTTTGACAGTCCTGTTCGGAGACTTTCTCTATATGAAAAAAGTCATTAAGTGTAGGAAACCCTTATTATTGTAACCTCCCTCCAGCCTTACAGCACTGAGGATCTGTAGAAACTCTTTTCAAACCGACAGCCATCTCTGTGTCTGTAATCTCCTCCACTCCCCATAATACATTCTCTCTGAGCTCCTCTGTCGTCCACTAAACACTCCCGAACACTGTCTGTATCAGTGTAACCTTCTCCAAAAGCACAACCTTCCCTATCTGTGTAAATCCCTACAACAGTCCCATTCTCTCTAAGCTCCGTCTAACAATACAATCCTCCATGTCTGTGTAACCTTCTGCATGCATTTTTGCTCCAGTCTCTTCAACTGTCCCTGTCACTGTAATCTCTTCCGGACCCGAAAGCTCTCCCTCTCTTTAACATTCTCAGGCCACAAATTCCTCACTATCTGTGACCTACTCCTGTTGGAGAACCCTCCCTCTGTGAACTGCTCCAACTCTTCAACTCTCCATAATCTCCTGCAGTCTTCCAGCCCTCCCTCTCTACCAAGCCTCTTCCAGTCCCTAAAACGCTATCAGTCTGTGGAGACTCTAACACCATCCCAATCTGTGTTATCCTCTCAGGTCCCTGCAACACTCCCGATCTGTAGATCCCTCTCCAATGCCTGTGCATCTCCCGATCCTGTTCCTACAAGACTCATTAACAATGTAACATCCTCCCATGACTATCACCCACCCTGTCAATGTAAGCTCCTCCTGCATCTCTAAACATTTACTCGTCTCCATAACCTTCTGAAGCTCTTATACCCCCATCTGTGTAAACATCACTCTCCACTCGCACCCTCCCTACCGCAGGAACATCCTTCTGTTTGTGCTATGCTCCCTTATCTGTGAAACTGTCTCCAACTAATCTTGCTACCCAATCTCTCAAAAAAAGAATCCAGATTCCACAGCCTCCATGTCTAAATAATCCCCAGAACCTAAGCCTTCCTATATCTATAAACATCTTCAGTCACGATGACCCTCCATATCGCTGTTTGTTCCGCCAGATGATACAAACCTCTTTATCTCTGTAATCTGCTCAGCTCCCTAAAACAGTCCCTGTCTGTGTAATCCAGCCCTGTCCGACAAACATCCTTATCCCTGTAAACCTCTCTATCCCTCCCAGCATTCCCAACTCCATGAGCCCATCAGCCCTACAGCTCACCACAGTTCTGTAACTTCCTGTGGGTCTATGGTCCTCCCACCCTGTGAAACCACCTCCGGTCCCCACGTCCCTCCCAGTCTGGGTGCTCTGCTCCAGATCAGACCATTGCTGTCACTGTAAACATCTACACTCCTGAAAACTCTTCCTATTTGTGTAACCTCGTTCAGACCCCATACTCCCCAGCGTCCTGAATCCTCTTCCTGCCATTGCAACCAAAACCACATGTTTCTGTAATATCCACCAGTGCTTAAACCTCCCCGACTCAATAACCTTTTGCAGTCCTAACAAAGCACCTAAACTGTGAAACCTCTCATTTCCCTACAATCCTCCCACCCTCCCTCCTCAAATGCCATCATCACCATGAAACCTCACAATTACTGAAGCCTCCTTTTGGCACTGCAACCCTCCTAATGTCTGCAAAATCCTCCTGTCCTGATATCCCTCCCTGACTCTGTAATCCCTACCACCCTCCAGTACCCTTCTGGGGAACATGGCAGAGGAGAGAAGATTTGTAGCGTCTGGACCATATTACGGAGGTAGAATTCTGGAAATGACAGATTTGGTCTAATGTCTGTGGTGTGCAGATTATTGGCGAGGACTCTAAAGAAAGGATTTATGACTACTTGAAAAAACCATAGTTAAATTAGAGACAGCATGGGTTTGTGAGGGGCAGGTCATGCCTCACAAACCTTATTGAATTCTTTAAGAATATGACAGAATACGTTGATGGCTCATTCAGGAAAGAAGGATGATTGGGATAAAGGGAAATCTGTCTGTCTGGATACAGAATTGGATGGCCCAGTGAAGACAGAGTATGGCGGCAGATGGACAGTACTGAGCCTGGAGCTCAGTGACCAGTGGTATTCTGTAACAATCGGCTCTGGGACTCTGCTCTTTGTGATTTTTGTAAATGGCTTGGATGTGGAGGTTGGAGAGTGGGTTAGTAAGTTTGCCAATAACGTGAAGGTTGATGGAGTGGTGGGGAATGTGGAGGGCTGTTGGAGGTTGCAATGGGACTTTGACAGGACGCAGAGCTGGGCTGGAAGTGACAGATGGAGTTCAATCTGGAAAAGTGTGAAGTGATTCATTCTGGAAGGTCGAACCTGAATATAGAATACAGCGTTAAAACGCAAAATACTTGGCATTGTGGAGGAACAGAGAGATCATGGCGTCCATGTCCATAGATCCCTCAAAGTTGCCACGCAAGTTGATAGGGTTGTTAAAAAGGCATAGGTTGTGTTGGCTTTTCTTCGAAGGGGATTAACTGTTAGAGATTTGAGGTTTTCCTGCATCTTTATAGCGTCCTGGTGAGACCACACTTGGAATATTGTGTTCGGTTCTGGTCCCCTGTTTACAGGAAGGCTGTGCATATTTTAGAGAGTGTACACAGGAGATTTACCAAGATGCTGCCTGTAATGGAGGGCAGTTCTTACAGAGAAAGGTTGAGGGAGCTAAGGCTTTTTTCATTGGACTGAAGAAGGGGGTGGGGCGACTTTGTGGAGGTGAACAAGATGACAAGAGGCACAGAGAGAGTGAATAGTCAGAGACGTTTCCTCCGATGGCATAAATGGTTATTACAAGGTGGCGTAATTTTAAGGTGAATGGAGGATGGATAAGAGGATAGAGAATGGTAGGTGGTTGGATGGACTGCCAATGGTGGTGGTAAAATTAGACACATTCGGGACATTTAATAGACTCTTGGACAGATACATGGATAATAGTAAAATGAAGAATATATAGGTTAGTTTGATCTTACAGTCGGATAAAAGGTTGGCATGAAATCATGGCCGAAGGGTCTTGGGCTGAACTGTTCTGTGTTCTGTGTTCTTTCTGGTAAACTGGGTAATAAGCTCAGATCAGTGTAAAAGGATATGGCATTCAGGAGGAGCTAGTGAACTGGATACAAAATTTGCTTGATGGTAGGAGACAGAGGGTGGTAGGAGACATGTTGTTTTTCTGACTGGAGGCATGTCACCAGCGTTGGAGTGGGTCCCCTGTTGTTTGTCATTTGGATAAATGGTTTGGATGCGAATATTGGTTTCCTGGTAAGTAATTGTTTTGTGTGTCATTGAAATTGGTGGTAAAGTGGATAGTGGAGAAGTTTATCTATGATACAACAGGATGGACAGTACTACTGGGATAGTGGGCTGAAGAATAGCAGATGGAGTTTAATTAGATAAAGGTGGGGTGTTCCATTTTGGTGAAACAAACCAGGGTGGGACTTGTACAATTAATGTTCGGGCCCTGGGCAGTGTTGTCAGTTAGAGACCCGGGGATGCAGGTACACAGTTCTTTGAATGTGGTGTCACAGGTAGACAGACTGGTGAAGCAGGCGTTTGGGATGGTTACCTTCATTCGGGAGAGCATTAAGAGTAAGAGTTGGGATGTCATGT
This sequence comes from Chiloscyllium punctatum, assembly GCF_047496795.1. Lineage (NCBI taxonomy): Eukaryota > Metazoa > Chordata > Chondrichthyes > Orectolobiformes > Hemiscylliidae > Chiloscyllium > Chiloscyllium punctatum. The sequence continues at coordinate 54,167,232 of NC_092788.1, read as the reverse complement.
TGTATCTGTAAAAGATATTGGTGGAGCCACCATAAAAACATTGTTTATCAGGAGGAAGAACTCCTCTAGTCACTTACTTCCTTTAAGGAAGAGCATTAAATATTCTAACCTAGTCTGGCCAACATGTGACTCCAGACCCACAGCAATATGGCTGACTCTGAGCTACCCTCTGGGTAATTAGCAGTTGGATCAAAGAATGTTAGTTCAGGCAGTGACACCCACATCCCATGAATGAATAAATAAAAATACATATGTCCCTCCCTACCTCTGCAAACACTTCCAGCTGCAGCAATCCGTACTGGCTTTGTAACACCCTGACCACTCCCTGGACCACTCCCTGTAACACTCTCACCACCTCCAGCACCTTCACCTCTCCCTGTTCCTATCGTGTCAATAAACCCAGACCATGGTCCCCCTTCCCACAGCCCACCTCCTGCTAGCAGACCCTTTGCAAACAATTTAACATTTACTCCTAAAACACTCTCTCACTTCAGGATTTTAAGTACTTTTTGGTGATCTTCTCAGCCTCATAATCTAGTATGATCCCTTATGTCCTGAGTGCGGGACTAGTGGGGATTTCTTGCTGAGGTTTTTACTGTTTAAGTGGAATGTCCTTCTGTTGAGTGTTTTACACTGTTCCTTCAAATATATTCTGCTGTCCATTTACAGGCACATGTTTCAGTCAGTTTAGCCTGCTTACCTCGGTCAGTTCTCCTCTCGCAAACATGTCATTGACTATTTTTGTTTCTAGTTGTAGCTTGTCCTTTCTGTGATTCGCTTTAAAATTATATTTTTTTAAACTGCACTTTATCACAATTTCCCGAAGGATCTCTGCAGGTGACATTACTCATTCACTAAGTTTCATTACACAGTCGTTCTGCGATAGTTATGTCCCTGAACAGTTGCACAATGTGCTTTTCAAAGAAACACTGAAAAAAAATTAACCGAACTCCTTTTCCAATATCAATGTTGACCGTGTGTTGTCCCAGATTATACAAATATTGAAGTTTTCCGAAATAATCACAATGCCCTTATTAAAAAAATTCCAATGAGTTCCTGGTTAATGCAGTGATGAGCAATGGAATACTGTTCGGTGGCTAAAACTGTTCTACTGCTTGTTTCCTTGGCAAGTAGTAGCCAGAATTTACATTCAGACTGACTCTACTTCATGATCTGCAGCCAAATGCTTCCTCTGTAATGCCTTTGGTATCCATTATTGTTAGCTTTACCCATGTTGACCGAGTTTCTGCAAGTTTGTGAACTATTGAATATTCCTGTTCACCTTTTGTTCGTCCTGTCACCACGTATCTCTGGTGTTTAAATCTCTTTAACCTCTGTGTCACAAATCCATCCACCTTAATGAAGAGACTTTGTCCATTCCAAAAAATACGTAATTTATTCTTTCCCACAATTTCCTGTCACAAATCGATTCGCTGATGTATAGTTTTAGTTAAACTCTGTCCCATCCTGTTCCTTTCTACTTGTTTACGGCCACATTCCCATGCTGTTCTAATGCGTCAACTTTTCTCTTTGGATCTGGAAAGCTCCTTTCATCTGAACCCTGTCCCTGCGTCCTCTCTGTCAGTTTAAAGTCCTGTCCATAAACCTACCGACATGATTGGCCAGGACACTGGCCCCAGCACAGTTTCAGTGGGACCATCGGAATGGATTTTTTAAAAAAGTCAAGTATGGGAAATGGATGTCTCTGGCTAACCAGCCTTTCTTGCCCAGCCCTAGCTGCCGTTCAGCTGAGTAACTTGCTCGGCCATTTCAGAGGGTAATTGAGAGGCAAACGTTTGCTGTGGGGATGTCATGCAGACCACGTGAGGATGGGCAGATGTCCTTCTTGAAAGGCGAAGTATTTGGATCTATTGTACATCTGTTATGGTATTTTTAGATTGTCAATTACTATTTTTAAAATAATTTATTTCAGATCCCACCATTTCAGATGGTGGGGTTTAAACCTTCCTCCCCCGAACATTAGCTGAGGTTTTGGATACATGCTCTAGCAATAACACCACTCGACCTTCACCTCGCCTGCTCACAGGCTACTCATCCCTGAACACTGATACCAGTGCATCATGGAGCTAAACCTGCTTTTCCTTCATGATTGTTTGATCCTGATACCTTCCTGCACTCTGGTGATATCACTTAGTATCTCTCCATGTGGTATCCCTCATTGTGTCGGTCCAATTTCTGCCTCTGTCAGTGTCTCTCACTCTTACAGATCTACTCCAGATCCTGAGCCAACAGAATTCTCCACTCCACAGAGACACAACAGCACAGGCCAGGAATGGAGACTGGGATTTTCCAGATCTCTGGGGGACTCCCTGCCATTCTCTATGTGTAATCCTCACTACATCAGTCTAATTTCCCATTCTGCCTATTTTTCTATCTCCTGCAGGTAATCAGGAAAAATAGACTTCCCAACTACTGGGTATCTTGTTCATCACCACATTGAAGATGGGTGGTCAGCCACAGAGACAAAGGGCAGGGAGATCTGGAACCTTGAATAAATCCTGCAGTGAGGTAACATCACTCACAGTGAACAGAGCAGAGAGCAACGAGAGGGTTCCAAACATCGGCTAACAAGACATGACTTAGATACAGTGTTGGAGGGGGAGCACAGTACAGATACACCCCAAGACAATCACCACCCCTACTGTAAGTTTTGTTGAACTGAGACAGCATCGGGAGTGTCACAGATATCTATCCAGGCCTGTGATGTCTTAGTGAACATCAGTATAACAGAGGGGAAGGCAGGCTTCCCATGAGTGGGTGGGAATGCTGCCTGGGATCTTTCTGTTCTGTGTTCTCTCTCCAACACTGTACATTTACAATGTCTCATGGACCAGTCTCTTCAATAATTTTTAACTCCTATAACATTTCCTGTCCCTGTAACCTCGACCCTTCCTGATAGTCCCTCCACAGATTTGAAATATACTGCATTCTAGATTACCATATCCATCGCTGTAACTTGCTTCAATGCCTAAACATGCCTTATCTCAGTAGTCTCCTCCTCCAATAACTGGAGAAAGAACCATGCAGATCAGAAGTGGTTCCTTTGATCCAACTAGTCCATGCTGACCACAGTTCCTGAAGGATTTGCATTTGCCTGCGTTTGGTCCCTATCCCGTCAAACCTTCTCCTCTCCATTTACCTGCCCAAATGTCTTTTCCGTGATGGAATTGTACTTTTCTCTACCACTACAGCAGCAGCTCATTCAATATGTGCACAATTCTCTGTGTAAAAATGTTCTCCTCTGGTCGTTTTTAAGTATTTCCTCTCCCAACTCATATTTATGGCCTCTAGTTATGGATTCCCCTACCCTGGGGTAGAGACCTTCACCATTCACCCTAAGTATATCCCTCATGTTTTTATAAACCTTTATACGGTCACCCCTAAGCCAGCTACACCCAATGAGAATATGAAGGCTAATGATACAAATCTCTGCCACATTCCCCACTGCCACTTTGCCACAATGTTCTGGAATACACTTGTTCAGGACCTAGGGCTTTCTCTACCTTTGTGTTCTAAGACCTCCATCACCACCTCTTCAGTAATGGGGACTCTTTTCAACACATCACTGTTTCTTTCTTTTGTTTCCTAGTTTTTGTCCAGTACTTTCTGACATGAAATATTCATTTCAGGTCGCGGCCATCTCCTGTGTTTCCAGGCATAGATTGCCTCATTGATCTTTGAGGGGCCTTATTGTCTCTCTAGTAGTTTTTTTGTACTTGTATGCTGTAGAATCTTTTTTGTATTCTCCTTAACCTTATCTGCCAAATCTATCTAATTTCACCCATGTTGCTTTCCAGCTTATCCAGCCTCTCTGTTTCTGTCAAACCCTGCAGTATCAGTAACATCTTCATCAATCTTCGCTCCATTTGCAGATTCTGAATATGCTTCCTAAAGCAGGAGGATCAGAATTCGATACAGTACTCCAGCTGGAGACCCTGCAATGTCTGATATAGCCGTATCATGATGGACCAACTCATGTCCTCAATGCTCTGACCCATGAGGGCTAGTCTGCCTAATCTGCTTTTCTCCTTCCTGTCGTGGGCGGCATGGTGGCACAGTGGTTAGGACTGCAGCCTCATAGCGCCAGAGACCCGGGCTCAATTCCCGCCTCAGGCGACTCTCTGTGTGGAGTTTGCACATTCTCCCCGTGTCTGCGTGGGTTTTCTCTGGGTGCTCCGGTTTCCTCCCACAATCCAAAAATGTGCAGGTCAGGTGAATTGGCCATGCTAAATTGCCCGTAGTGTTAGGCGAAGGAGTAAATGTGGGGGAGTGGGTCTGGGTGGGTTGCGCTTCGGTGGGTTGGTGTGGACTTGTTGGGCCGAAGGGCCTGTTTCCACACTGTAATCTAATCTAATAGTCTAAAAAAAACCTGTGATGACACTTCCAAGGAACAATGTAAATGCAGCCCTTGGTCTCTCTCCGTTCGACTACACAGTCCAGAGCTCTGCTATTAATTGTATTCGTCGTCTCTGGTTTGTCTTAACAAAATCAAATACCTGAATTCAGCTCCATCTTTTATTTCTTAACCCACTTGCTCAATTGGTTAAGATCACCTTTGATAATTGTGTTCACTGCCCACTATAACTCTTATTTTACTATCCACAAACTTACTAACAATAATTCATATATTCTTGTTTATGTCAATAATACACATGCGTGACCCCAGCACCAATCCTTATGGCACACCACTTGTCAGAGGCCCCCCAGTCTGCACAACAACCCTCTCCCACCATCCTCTGTCTCCTACTGTCAAGCCCATTTTGTGTCTGTTTGTCTCGTTAGCCCTGATCCCATGTGATCTAACCTTACTAACCAGTGCACCACGCTAAACCCTGTCTAAGGCCTTGCTGAAGTCAGGATAGACAACGTCTACTGCTCTGCCTTCTTCCATCTCCTTGGTCACCTCTTCAACAAACTCTATCAAGTTTGAGAGACATGACTTTGTATGCACAAAGCTATGCTGACTATCCCTAATCAATCGTTGCCTTTCCAAATGCATGTAAGTCCTGTCCCGTGGAATTGCTTCCGACGACATTGGCACGACTGACATCAAGCTAATTGGCGTTTATGTCCCCAGCTTTCGGTCGCAGCCATTCCTAAATACTGGCACAACATTAGGCAACCTCCAGTCTCCCAGCTCACCACCCGTGGCTGTCAGTGATAGAACAATCGTTGTCTGTTTCTTCCCTAACTTACCTCAAATTCCTGGGATATACTTGATTAGTTCCTAGGGAGTTGTCTAATTTTAATGTGTTTGAAAACCTTCACCACCTCCTGTTCTCCAATGTGGACTCTTTTGAAAGCATCACTGTTTATTTCCCTGCTTTCCAGTGTGTTTTCCACAGTAAGTTCTGTCGCGAAGTGTTTGTTTCGGATCACACCCATTTCCTGTGGGTTCACACACTGATGGCTTCATTAATCTTTAAGGGGTCACATTCTGTCCCGAGTTATTCTTCTGTTGTTAATATACTAGTAGAATCTCTCTGGATTTTCCTGAACCTTTTCTGCCAAAGCCCTGTCATTCCCCTTTACGCCCTCATGGTTTCCATCTTTAGAGTAATACTACATCCACAATGTTCTTCAAGGGATTGACTTAATCCAGCTGGCTGTATATGACATGTGTCCCCTTCTGTCTTGACCAAAACCTCAATATCGCCAGTCATCCAATTTTTCCCACTTGAGTCAGCATGGTCCTTGACACTAACAGGAATATGCTGGCCCTGAAATCTTAATTTATCTCTCTTTTGAAAGAATCCCACTTGCCCGACGTTCCTTTACTAGCAAACAGCCTCCACAAATCAACTTTTGGACAGTCTTGCCTAATACCTTTTGGACTGGGGCAAGGCCAGTTTTGATCTTTAACTTGTGGACCAAGCCTGTCCTTTTCCATCGCTATTTTCAAACTAATAGAATTGTGGTAACTTTGCAAAAGTGCTTCCCCACAAACACTTCAGCCCCTTTTACTACTTTGTTTCCCAAGGGGAGGTCAGGTTTTATCCCTTTCTCCAGTCGGGCCAGTTACATACTGATTGAGAGAGTTTTCTTGAACACACTGAACAAATCCCTCCCATCCCAGCTGTGAACACTGTGGCAGTCCCAGTCTAGGTTTGGAAAGTTAAAATCCCCGACCATTACATCCCGATCCTTCTTACAGATATCTGAGATCTCCAACATATTTGCTGCTCAATTTCCCGCTGACTACTGCGGGCCCGTAATACCGTCATATCAAACTGACTATTCATTCTTATTTCTCAGTTCCACTAACATAGCTTCAGTGGGCGATCCTCAGGAATATCCTCTCTGTGCTGCAGTGATGTTTTCACTGATCCACTCCCCCTACTCTCTTGTCTCCCCTTCTATCCTTCCTGTTGAATCTGTCCTCTGGAACAATGATCTGTGAGTCCTGTCCGTCCCTTAGCTGTGTTTCTGTAATTCCTGTGATTTCCCAGTCCCATGTTCCCATCTATGCCGTGCGTTCATCTGCCTGACCTGTCAGGCATTTTACATCAAAATAAATGCAGCTTAATTCATCAGTTTTCCCTCATTGCCTGCTGTGCTCTTACCTGGTTATCAATTGAAATTACTCTGTTGAAACTCTGTCCCAGCCTCAACCTTCAGACTGCAGCCTGAGACCATCCCCCTCACTGTGGACAACGGCCTCACATTTCACGTCTTTTGTAAACCTACTAACGAAAACTTCTGCTTTCACATCTGAGTGATTAATGCCCCTCATATGTTCCTCCCCATCTCTGTGATATTCTTCAGTTACTGCATTTCTCATTCTTTATCTCCAGAGCTTCCAATCCCCCTGATCGCTGTAAGGATATTGATCCCTTGCAGCATGTTTAACACCAGTAGCAGCCTCCAACTCCTCAAAGCATCCTGTCCCTGTAACCTCCTCAAATACTACAGCTCACTGTCTTTGTAATATCTTCCATAATCTGCAATCCTGTTGATTTCTGTAACCTCCTCCAGAACAGCACTCCACATCTCTGTGTAACTGATAGGAATGCTGCAAACCTGCCTTCACAGTCCTCACAAGTTCTCTGAGCTCCTTCAGACCTACAACCCTCAGTATCTCTGGCTCCTCCAATCCCTACACTTCTCCCTGGCTGTGTGAACTGATCCAGACCCTTCAACCCTCTCTATCTCCCTCTCTCCTGCAACTCCAACTTTTGTCCATGTCAGTGTAGCTCCCAGCACCAACAATCCTCCCGGGCTCGATAAACTGCAGCTCCAACTACCACTCCAACTGTCTAATATCCAGTGCCTACAATCCTCCCTTTCTCCTAAAACTTCTGTAGCTCCAACTACCACCAATCTCTATTTAATCTCCAGTCCCGACAACCCTCCCAATCTCTGTATTTCCTGAAGCTCCAACGACCACCCATATCTGTGTAATCTCTAGTCCCTATATTCCTCACTATCGCTCTAACTCCTTCAGGACTGATAACCCTGTAAATCTCCTTGACATCTTTCAGCCCAAAAACCTATCTGATTTCTAACCACCAACAGTGATCTCAAACCACCTGAACGCTAACATCCTCCAGTCTCTACAACCCAGCTTTTCTCTGTTAGCTTCTCTGGTATCTGTATTCCCCTTTATCTCCAGTTACAGATCCTTGCTCAGGGAAACAATGTCTCTGTACCGAATCTGTAAGAACACAAGAATCTTCGGTGTATCAATAAATTTGCCTCATTTTCTAAATTTTCACGACTGCAAGTTCAACCTTCTCCACCTCTTCTCATAAATATCCCTCCATTTTGAAGAACAACCTAGTGAACCTTCTCTGGGCTGCCTCCAATGCAAGGACATTTTCCCTCCAGGTAGGGGACCAAACTTGTTCACAGTATTCTCAGTGTGGGCAGGCTGGAGTCCTCTATATTTATTACAAGCCTTCCGTATTTTTATTCTCCATTCCCTTTGAAATCAATGCCAGCATTCCTTTTGCCTTCTCTGTGTCCTGCTGGCCCTGTATGCCACCTTTCTGAGATTTATACACAATGATTCTCAAGTTACTCTGTGATGTAGCTTTCTGGAGTTGATCTGAAACCAAGTGGTGACAGCGATAATCAGGAAAGTGCTGGAATGTATGGTAAACAATATGCCAGAAATGATAACTACACACTTGGAAACCTACGGAAAAAGGGCAGTCCATCAGACCATCATGTATAGGAGCAGAATTAGGCCATTCGGTCCATCGGGTCTATTCCACTATTTGCTTATGGCTGAATTGTTTCTCAACCCCAATCGCTCACTTACTCCGGGTAACACTTGATCTCTTTATTCATCAAGAACCTAGCTATCTCTGAGTTAGATACACTGAATCACTTAGCATCCACAGCCCCATGATGCAGTGAGTTCCACTGATCCATCACCTACTGGCTGAATAAATTCCTCCACATCTCTATTCTGAAGGGCCGTCCCTTCACTCTGAAGCTGTGCCCTTGTCCCCTAGTCTCTCTTCCTCGTGGAAACATCTTGCCCCCGTCCACTCCATCCAGGCCCCTCAGTATTCTGTAAGTTTGAACAAGGTTCTACGCCGCCGCCGCCTAAACTGCATCAAGTGCAGACCCAGAGACTTCACCTGCTCCTCATATGACACAAAATTCATCGCTGGGATCTTTCTTGGAAACCCATTTCTCATACCCCTTCACATTCTTTGTCCAGACTCTTAATGTATAATGAGCAGAGTGTCATCCCAAAACTGACCCCTGCGGTACTCCCCCCATCACCAGTTCCCATCGTGAAAACTTGCCCTTTCTTCAACTCTCTGCCTTGTGCCAATCAGACAAATCCTCTATCCATGTTCTGCATGTTGTTCTGAAACGGAAATGTCATTTCACACCCACTGCTGGATTTATTTTTCTGTCTGGTTGTAAACAGCAGAGTTTCTCCATTACCTTCCCATCTGTAATTCCCTGGAGAAGGTGGTGGGGAGCTGCCTTCCTGACCCATTGCAGTCCTTTGGGTGTAGGGACAGACACAGTGCTGGGAGGATGGAGCATGGCTTGGAGGGCACCTTGGAAATGTTGGTGTTTCCGTGCACCCGGAGCTCCTGTCCTTCCAGGGTATAGTGGTTCCGGGTTTGTGAAGTACTGTTGAAAGGGCCTGCCTGAGTGACCTCAGTGCTGCTTGTAGATCTTTTAATACGTCATTCATTAATGAACATGAGCTCTGTTGGCTGAGCCAGCATTTATTGGTGATATGGAGTTGTCCCTGAGAAGGTGGTGGTGAGCTGCCTTCTTGAGCCACTGCACCAGCCGTTGGAACTGTTGTTATCTGTGTCCCATTCAGCAGGTGCTTGTCCTCATGTCTGCAACTGCATACAGACAATGCAGCTCTCCCTTTCATATCCTATATACTCCCCGCCATATAAATCTGACAGTTCCTCGCAATATCTCACCTTCTCCATTCCCATCTGTGCTAGAGATCACTGAAATTCATTTATTCTTGTTTAAACTTCTGATCACCCAAAATCTCTCCCTTTTAAAATGTGTAACCCTTTCAGCTGCTGTAACTCTCCATATAAATGTAATCAATGATAGCACAGGTTCCCTTCCTAAATCTCTGTAATTACAATGGTTGCATGTGCTAAATTGGCAATTTTCTTCCTCCTTATACATCTCAGGACTTCCAGCCCCTATAATCCCAATATTTGGAATGCTCCCATTCTCTGCACCTCCTCATGTCCTGAGGGTCCTTGAACACCACCAGTGCTCCAAAAGTTTATATTACCCCCAAGTTACTGCAAGTCTTCTAACTCTGTAATATCCAACAGTCTCCAGTACCATACGCCACTTTCTGGCTATCAATTTGCATTTGTTGAAGAATACACATCTCTGTAATCAACTCAGAAAAAGCCCTTTAGACTGTACAAAGCTCCGTCATGAATAAGCCACTATCTCTCTGTGTCCTTTGCCTTCATCAGTATATGCAACTCTCGTGTATCTTCTAGCAAACTTCTTCAGATGCTGCAGATCAGCCTAGCTCCCTAGATAACCTGTTCCATTCCATATGGCTCGCTCAATCACTGTGACACCCTCTGCTCTGTCTAATTCTCCTCTTTTCCACTGTTTTCCAGGCACAACAGTAATTCTGTAAGGCAGCAGTGCGGAATGGGACGTTATAAATCTCAGCTGAGGCTTGAGGCCTGCCATTACCTGGGAGTCACAAGGACAGAGAACCTGAGAGAGTGCGGGAGAATATTAATCAGTAGCGAGGGTCGGGACCGACTGGGACTTGGAGTAGGAGAAAAAGCAGAGCAGGAGGCTTGAAACCAGCACTGAGGCACAGAGGGAGTGACCATATGAGGGAGCAACTTGGAGCAGGAGCTTGAGTCTAACATACCTGGGAGTTACAGAGGCAGCAAAGCAGGAGGATATAAATCAGCACTGAGGATTAAGGCTGAGTCACACCTGGTAGTCACAGCGACAGTGACCCTATGAGGGAGCAGAGTGGAGTGGGTGCTGGAGGATTACACGGACCTGGGAGTCACAGAGACGGTGACCCTGTGAGGGGGCAGAGTGGAGTAGGAGCTTGAGGATTACACGTAAGTAGGGGTTGCATAGACAGTGCCCCTGTGAGGGAGCAGTTTGGTGTCGGAACTGGAGAATTACACATCCCTGGCAGTCACAGAGACGGTGACACTGTGAGGGAGCAGGGTGGAGTGGGAGCTGGAGGAATACACGTACCTGGGAGTCACAGAGACAGTGACCCTGTGAGGGAGCAGGGTGGAGTGGGAGCTGGAGGATTACACGGACCTGGGAGTCACAGAGACGGTGACCCTGTGAGGGGGCAGAGTGGAGTGGGAGCTTGAGGATTACACGTAAGTAGGGGTTGCATAGACAGTGCCCCTGTGAGGGAGCAGATTGGTGTCGGAACTGGAGAATTACACATCCCTGGCAGTCACAGAGACGGTGACACTGTGAGGGAGCAGGGTGGAGTGGGAGCTGGAGGAATACACGTACCTGGGAGTCACAGAGACAGTGACCCTGTGAGGGAGCAGGGTGGAGTGGGAGCTCGAGGTTTACACATCCCTGGGAGTCACAGAGATGGTGACCCTGTGAGGGAGCAGAGTGGAGTGGGTGCTGGAGGATTACACGGACCTGGGAGTCACAGAGACGGTGACCCTGTGAGGGAGCAGAGTGGAGTGGGAGCTGGAGGATTACACGTACCTGGGAGTCACAGAGACGGTGACCCTGTGAGGGAGCAGGGTGGAGTGGGAGCTGGAGGATTACACGTCCCTGGAAGTCACAGAGACAGTGACCCTGTGAGGGAGCAGAGTGGAGTGGGAGCTGGAGGATTACACGGACCTGGGAGTCACAGAGACGGTGACCCTGTGAGGCAGCAGAGTGGAGTGGGAGCTGGAGGAATACACATCCCTGGGAGTCACCGAGACAGTGACCCTGTGAGGGAGCAGGGTGGAGTGGGAGCTGGAGGAATACACATCCCTGGGAGTCACAGAGACAGTGACCCTGTGAGGGAGCAGGGTGGAGTGGGAGCTGGAGGATTACACGTCCCTGGAAGTCACAGAGACAGTGACCCTGTGAGGGAGCAGAGTGGAGTGGGAGCTGGAGGATTACACGGACCTGGGAGTCACAGAGACGGTGACCCTGTGAGGCAGCAGAGTGGAGTGGGAGCTGGAGGAATACACATCCCTGGGAGTCACCGAGACAGTGACCCTGTGAGGGAGCAGGATGGAGTGGGAGCTGGAGGATTACACATCCCTGGGAGTCACAGAGACGGTGACCCAGTGAGGGAGCAGAGCGCAGTGGGAGCTGGAGGATTACACGTCCCTGGGAGTCACAGAGACAGTGACCCTGTGAGGGGGCAGAGTGGAGTGGGAGCTGGAGGATTACACATCCCTGGGAGTCACAGAGACGGTGACCCTGTGAGGGAGCAGAGTGGAGTGGAAGCTGGAGGATTACACGTATCTGGGAGTCACAGAGACAACTTTCTGCTACTGGGACCTGCCTGCACTGAGTTTGGAAGAAGTGCAAGAGCCATCACAGAAAAGGCTGTAAGTTCATTGGCTGATAAATACACCGTTATTAACGACTATCAGTTAATTGCTGTAAGTCTGCAAAGTTAATTTTCCAATTCTGAAGTAAGGTTCGAACTCAGAATTAAGAGACACTGTGAAATTCTGTGCCAATATAGTCAATTACCCTCAGTAAGCCACAGTGGAATAAGGGACTTAACCATATTGTTATTTCCCGGATGTTAACTTCATTCTAAGTAATTATTTAAGTTATTCTAGACTGTTGCATTTTACGACATGGCAAGACATATTTGTCAGATGGAAATTATGTTCTGTTACATTGGGAATTCATAGCCCCTGCTCGTGTCCTAGATGAACACGGGGTCTCGGAGATCAGACAGTGCTCGAGACTCTGTGATGCTGAGAGTTATGGGGATAGCGCACACAGAGAGCAGATCACCCTGCAGACATGACAGCCTGGAATAAGGAAGGGAATGGGGGACTAGGCAATCGAAGAGAAACAGTCAGGGAATCCAGGAATACCGTGATATCTCCCTCCCAATTCAGTTTCCCAGTTTGGAATCTGATTAAGGTGTAGGCTGCTCAAGGGAGGGCAGTCAGAGCCATGTCTGTGGCCCCACAAGCAGCCTGACTGTACAGGATCGGAGGTAGAAGGAAGAAGGAACAATAGGAACAGGAGATTCCGGAAATTGAAGAAGATGTCAGTGTTTCTGTAATTTCAGGATAGTGGGGTTAAGAATGTCACTGTGTCTGCAGGACATTCGTCTGGGGTACAGTGAGCAGTCCAAGGTCACGTCCATGCTGATAGGAATGATCTGGGTAGGAAGGGTGAAGTGGTCTGGGAATCAGAATTTAGGGAGCTAGGTGGATAGTTAGCAAGCAGGACCTCAAATGTAGCAATCCCTTGGTTACTGCCAGTGCCGTGTCAAAGTGAGAACAGAACTCTGAGTTTTAGGTAGATGAGAGTGTGACTGGAACGATGGTGCAGCAGGAAGGGCTTCAGATTCCTGCGACACTGGGACTGGTTCTGAGGAAGGCAGCAATTGTGCAAGGTGGATGGGCTAACGTGACAGAACCGGGACTGAATTTCTTACGGGGTTTTTTGGGAGGGATTGAAAATAACTTGGCCTGTGCTTAGGATCCAAAAAGGAATATTAGAGGAGACTACCAGGATTCTCAAAATACTGGGAGATACATTTGGTACTAACTTACAACAACAAGTTTATCAGTGGAAGATGGAGCAAGAAAGAAAGCCTTAATCTGAGGTTCTCTGCATAGACATTAATACTCGGAGTGTGTAGAGTTACAGGTGCAGATTGGTGTGTCTAAATCTGGCTCAAGGAATGGCAGGACTGGGTGTCAAATATTGCTGGGGATAAAGAATTCCAAAATGATAGAAGTGAAGGGAAAGGATGAAGGGAAAAGTACTGGTTTAAATTAGCATTAGTTTAGGAGTCCAAGACAAAGATGATCCATCCAAGGAAACAATTAATTTGGCTGGAGCTACAGAACAAAAAAATATACAATTACACTGTGAGGTACAGTCTGTCGGCAGAAACCAAAAGAAAATGACGGAGGGAATAAATATTAACTGATATTAACTGTGTTATTGGTGTTGCAGGGTCACGAGGTTCGAGTATTCCTAGATTACATGGAGGAGAGCTTACTGCCGGAGTATGTGTCCAGCCCAAGACAACATGTACTGTTGGACCTGGTCCTTGGAAAAAGATGGGGCAAGTAGATCCAGTGTCAGTAGGGGAAGATTTTGGGGAACAGCGATCATTTTATTGTAAAGTTCAGGATGATGGTAGAGAATGATATAAGTAACTGAGAGTGAGAAACATTAGTGGACTGAGAGCAGCCTTCAATGGGGCAAGAATGAAGCTGGGAAGGTTTGACTGGAACACCAATTTGGTCAGAAAATGACAAACTGAACCATGGGCTCCCTGCAAAGACAAGATGGCTTGGGTCCAGTTGAGGAATGGTCCCTCAAATAGGAACAGCAGGATAAACAACCCCAATGCTGCTTCGTGTGATAAACAATAGAATTTGTGTCAGATGGAGAATCGAATTAAGAGCCACGAGGAATGCTGGAGGTTCAGAGGGGAGATGGTAGAGCAGAGGGGAATTATGGGAAAACTGAGAGCCACCATAGAGCTGTCCCGGAATCCTCCTGCGGGCCCCTCATAACGAACGTATCAAAAGATGGAGTAAGGCTGCGTCAAAATTAGAAAGAGGATTTATACCTGGAAAAAGATCTTCGCAAGTAGTTAAGATGCACTTAGATGCGTTGTAGATGCATGTTTGACTGAAACATTCAGGAGGCGATTAGATGATATTTGATACAAAACAAATGTGAGGATGTGAATGAAGGAGGAGATCATTACTCAGCAAAGAGTTCAGTTGAAGAGCTGGTGTAGTCATGATTGACCAAATGATACCCTTCTGTGCCAAAAGGCGTCTGTGTCATTCCGTGTGATGTCTTGAGAGTCCTCCAAATCCATAAATATCCCGTCTTTATAACCTCGTCGATCCTGTATGATACATTCTAAATCTCCATCAGCCAATGTCGCCGTCCTTATCTCTGTAACTCATACAGGCCATACAAACCTCCTTTCTCTGGAATCTCCTCCAGCCCCAATAACCTTTCCTCTCTATAAAATATTTCTCAAGTCTTTACAGCTCTCCCCTTCTCTGCAACTATCTGATCCATAGAAACCTAATCTTTGCAATCTCCTCCAATCCACACAACAATCAGCCTTACTAATCTCCTCCTGCCCTGACAGATTGCAATATCTCAATAGACTCCAGCCACTACAGTGTTCATTATATCTCCAACGTTCTCCAGCACTGACAACACTGCCAATCTATTTTCTTTGCTCCAGTTCCTACAATTTTCCCTGTTGTGTACCCTAATCCAATGCCTAACCAGCTGTGTAACATCCTCTAGTCCCAACCATGCTCCTGATTCTGTAACCACCTTCTGCCCCGACACAGCTCACTGTCTCTGCAACCTCCAGATTCTAAACCCGTCCTGATCTGTGGAAATGCCCCCAGCCCTCCCCCTCTCTGTAATATCTACCAGATGTTCAAACTGAAATAACTCCACAGAGGCTGGTATCCTGTTACCAAATCACCTTTTATGTCTTCATGCATGATCCATGGCACTGACCCAAGCTAGCTCAGAGCCGGCTCTTATAGTTAACAGAGTCCCTGAAGCTTCTGTTTATTTATGAGCCAGGATTCCCTGATTAGAGCCAGTTAACAGTCCCAATCAGGTAACACGTATTAATGAGATTTAACTGACTGACCTCGTTCCAATCACTGTAAAAACACTCTACGTATCTCTAAGGTTAATTAACACCTACAAATCCCCTAGTCTCTGAAACCTCCTCCAGTTTCACCAATGCTGTCTCTGTAAAGTTCCCCAAGGACAGTCCTGTACCTTTCAGTCGATCCTCCTGTTATCAATCTCCTGCAGGACCAATACAAGCTTTTTTTCCTGTTTTCTACAAACTCTCCGTCTCAATGTTCTCCACCCAAAATGTCTCTTCCTAATCACTAACTGGTTCCAAAGACTCGGTCTGCCGTTTGTGTGTGACGTTCTTCATAAGGAGGAAGGGGTATTCGAAACAGGGAGCTTCATAAGGCATGGAGACCTTTACACAAATAGGAATGTTTGTAGAAACTAGTGGGTTTACAGAAGTGGGAAGGGTCATGGAACATGTAGGATGTTTCAGAGACTGGTAGTATGTAGGCACAGTGGACAGAATTTTTTTTATATCTGGAGCTGAGAGGTAAAGATAAATAAACCATGTGATAAATTGTCCCGGTAACATTTTCATCAGGTGTCGGGGAGGGTTTCTCTCTACAAGGCTCTCGTAGCCAGAATATTGATCTGGCTGCTCCAGCTTCATTTTCACTTCAAACAAAACCTAAAACTATTCTTGTCTTTGTAATCTTCTTCAGCCTCTAGAACAACCCATATCCCTGCAATATCCCATAACTTTCACACAACTTCCTATCTCTCTAACCACCTATGGACCCTACAGCAATCCTGGACTTTGCACTTGCTGCCATCCCTGAATTCCTTCCTAACGTTTGAACAAGGCCAATGAAATGGTAGATTTAAATAACATGAACCAGGTCAGATGGAGCTGTCATAATGGAGATGTGGCTCCAGTGTGACAATGACCGAGAACTGGATATATCAAAGGGGTTTACCATTAACACAGGAAGGATAAAAAGGCTAACTCAGTGAAGTACACTGTGTATAAAGATTGGGATCAGTATTATTGTGATGATAATCAATTCACACACTGCTCCTCCCTGTTTTCTCCCCTCATTCCTGCGTATTGATCCTGTCAGATATTGGTAAATCTTGAAAACTTCATAAAATAGTACAGTATAGAGGAAATCACTCTGCAAACTGTCTACATTGGACAAGATGTCATGTTATTTTTGAAGCCCTAGTTCTCTCTCCCCAGAGACGATAGGCCTTCCAGTTCAGCTCCCGGCACCTTTTTAAAATGGTTTGACAGTTTCTACCTCGACTCCACTTCCATGCGTGACTCCCAGATCTCAACCATACTCTGGGTGAAATAACAACCTTCCTCAGTACTTCGCTAATATTTCAATTAATTACGTTTAATATTCACCGTTTGTAATGCAATTCTACAAGAGCAAAATGTTCTCTCCCTTTCTACACAGGCTCCTGACAATATGTGCACCCCAATCAAATCTCCTCTCAGTATCCTCCATTCCCCTATCTTTCCCCATAACTGCACTTCCACTGTCACAGGGTAACGGATCTCCTCTGTACCCTCTCCAGTCCAATTCCATCCTTCCATGTGATCGGGTGACCAGAACTGTATACAGTCCCCAAGCTGTGACTGAACTCATTATTTATACAGTTCCTGCCTAAGCTTCCTGCTCTGAAATTCTGTATTTTGGCTGACAGAGAAAATCATGCCAATTGCTGCATTAAAAAGATTATTTATCTGTCCAGCTACCTTCATTTATCTGCCCACACTGACCATACTCTCATTTATTGTGTATTCCTCTCTATTGTTGATGTCCCCAAATGCCTTGCCTTGCACTTCTCTGGGTTGTTTGCTCCATTCACCTGGACCCCACAGTTTCTGTTTTTAAACAATCTGCCATGGGATCTCTTGTCAAATCCAAGTAAGTCACATGCAGTTCCAAGTTACTGCCTCAAACCGACACAGTCAGATTAATTACACACGATCTTCCTTGAAAAAATCAAGACCGACTCTCCTGGAGTCCCTGGGATTTCCTCAGTGACAGTTTATCCACTGTCGCAGAATTCTAACCTCGACCTATTCAGTCAGTCACTTGCTCCACATTAAACAAAGTTGCGGTATTAGCTGTTCTCCAGGCCTCCGGCACCATCCCTGCATCCAGGGAGGATTATATAATGTAGGTAAGTATAAGGCAGGGAATTTTCCCCGGCACCTTTTAACAGTCTGGAACATTGTATTACCCCTTTTTAAGGAATTGAATCTCCTGTATAATTCTCCTTTCCAAGTTTGTTTCTCCCAATATTTCATCCCTATTTTGATTCAGACAGACAGAGGCCAAACCCATCTTATGATTTGGTCAAGTCTCATTTTAATCGGGTTTCATGGAGTGTTTCTCTCCACAAGGTGAATTGCATTTTCTCATGATACCATACCCAATCTGCCTTATACCCTACCTGCCTGCGTGGTCTTCCTCTCATCTGACACTAACGTGATGATTTTTCCCCTTCTTCATAAGAATTGCCCTCTGCCTGGATACCCAAGAATTTACCAGCCTCCCTGTTTCCAGGAGCCATCTTTAAAAAGTCATTTTACTCTTGGATTGTGAAGTCGAAATTGGCCTGGACATGGCAGAAGGGGTAAACTGGGGCCCCACTTTGTGGGCAAGGCCCTGGTCCTGGTGTATGACATGGTTCATGAGAGGGACATTATCTTCCTCCAGGGATTGCAGGGGAAGCTATGACACTAGACCCTGCCAACTTGGTCAGAGGCTGATCCCTGGGTCAGTGAGGTGCCAGCCTTCTGGGTGAATATCTATCAGTATAGGAAGGAGGTCAGTGACCTTCTCCCGTGCACCAGGGTAAGTGCCACCATCTGCACTTTGTGACTTCACTCTCACTCTCTCTGTTACTGCACCCACCTCCCACCAAGGCTCATTTTCTCCCACTGTCAGTGAATGCAGCACCTTCTCTCAGTCTCTCTGTAATCTCTTCTCTGCCCCTCTGCCCAACTCTGCCTGGTGTCTGTGCTGCCCACTCACTCACTCAGAACACCTCGACACCTTCCCCCCAACTGTCCCAGCACTAACAGCTGTACCAACCACTTCCATTTCCCTAATCCTCCTTGGTAATTCTCACATTCCAGAAGGAACCATCCCGCACTAGGGCACAAAGAACGAAGAGGGATATGGGGCAGCCTAATATTCATCTCCTCACCCCCTAACAGGGGAAGGATCCTGACCCTAACAACCACGAGAGGCTGACTGACCGTGTCCAAGCTCCCAGACTGGATTCTGAGACTCCCCCTGACTCACTCTGCTGGGCACCGTGACTGACCGTATCCAAGCTCCCGGACTGGGATCTGAGACTCCCCCTGACTCACTGTGCTGGGCACCGTGACTGACCGTGTCCAAGCTCGCAGACTGGATTCTGAGACTCCCCCTGACTCCCTGTGCTGGGCACCGTGACTGACTGTGTCCAAGCTCGCTGACTGGGATCTGAGACTCCCCCTGACTCACTGTGCTGGGCACCGTGACTGACCGTGTCCGAGCTCCCGGACTGGGATCTGAGACTCCCCCTGACTCACTGTGCTGGGCACCGTGACTGACTGTGGACAATGATATCAAGCTTCCTGAGTTTGTGTTCCTGCTAAACACCAAGACAATACAGCAGACGGGTGAAACAGGTAGCTCTAGCTGAGGGGAAACGCTGCTAAAGGCAGGGTAAGGCAAGGCAATAATTCTGTGAGCATTCAAGTCAGTTCAAAGTGAGTGTGTACAAACACGGAGTGAGCAGCCCAGAGGGACAAGCCATGAGCTGTGAGTGTGTTTCCTGAGCACAGCGTCCTTGTAGCAGCATTGCAATGAGAGTTGTCAGTATACCCTGAGCTGCAGCATTGAAGTACTGAAGCGTACTGTCAGTGGGTCCGGGATGTGCTGGGAATGCATGGTGAGGCTGGCATGTGTCAGATGCCATCATTGGTGGGTGTGTACATGCAGCTCCTCTCTGTGCAGTGTCCCCCGAGATGATGCTGTTCAGGATAGAAGTCTGCAGGAGCAAGCGCCGAGATGGAGTCACCAGGTAACAGGTCTGACTTTCGTGTCAAATTCTCCATATTGAGTTTCCCCACAGTGGGGGAGGATATGAAGCTGCAAGTTGATGAGGGGGTGGATCTATAATAATGTGGTTGTTGATCATCAGTAATCATTCAGTGAGGATCTCGCCTCTCCCGTGCTCAAATCTTGACATTAACAACAGTCCAGTACAGGAACAGGCCTTTCAGCCCAGCAAGCCCGCACTGACGCATGATGCCGTTCTAAAGTTAAAACAAAAGTTTTTGCTCCAACAACCTCTATGTCATTCTATTCCCTACTTGCTTATACTTGTGCCAAGATCCCTCTTAAACCTTGCTATATTGGCTTCTTCCCCTATATCATTTCATTCCAGGCACTTTACATTCTGTCTGTAACAGCAAACGAAACTTACCTATCACATCTCCTGAACTTTCTCTCTTTTACCTAAAACCTACAGTCCTGAGTAATTGATACTTCTACTCTGGGGGGAAAAAGCCTCTAACTGTCCTTCTATCTATGCCTCTGATAATTCTGTAAATATCTGTCAGGTAGCCCCATATCCAATGATGCCCAGGTGCACACAAACCCTATATGTTCAATTTCTCCTTCTGACTAATACCCTCCAAACCAGACAACATGCTGGTAAAATTTTTCCATACCCTCTCCAACACTTCAACATTGTGTGGCAAAGAGTACTGTACACAATATTCTAAATGTACCTCGAAATAAGTTTCTCTACAGCTGCAATATGACCTGTTAGTTTTCATACTGCATGCTCTGATGCATGTCTGCAAGTTTGCCATCAGTTTTCTTGATCACCCTATCCACCCGTGTTACCCCTTTCAAGGAACTGTGGAGCTGTACACCTAGATTCCTTCGGATGTTGATGCAATCAGTAGTTTTTCCATACAATTTATACTTCTCTCCTGCATTCGACCTTCTAAAACGCATCACGTCACAACTGTCCAGATAAAGTTACATCTATGTTTTCTCTGTTCAAGTCTGCAGCTGACCTATATCCCGCTGTATTCTCTGGCAATCATCCTCACAATATGCACCTCCGCCAATCTATTTACAGATCACAAAAGCACTGACCCACCAGTACTCTGTCTTCTCAGACCAAGCAGTTCTCTATCCATCTTACCAACTGATCCCCTTTCACTTCACCTTCTGTATGAGCCTGCCATAAAGAAGCATATTAAAGGCCTTGCTAACATCCAAACGGCCAACATCCAGCCCCATTCCCTCATCAATCAATTTTGTCACTTCCTCAAAATATTCAGTCATGTTTGTGAGACATGATCCTCCCCACACAACTGTGTTGCCGGTTGCTAGTAAATCCAGATTAGAGTACTGTTGGAGCTGTACTCATTCAGACAAGTGATTATTCCATCATGTCCCTGACTTGAACCTTGGAGAGTAGATTCGATTCCTTACAGTGTGGAAACAGGGCCTTACATTCCTTACAGTATGGAAACAGGGCCTTTGGCCCAACTAGTCCATACCAACCCTCCGAAGAGTAACCCACCCAGACCGATTTCCCTCTGACTAAAGCACCTATCACTATGGGCAGCTTAGAATTGCCAATTCACCTGACCTGCACATCTTTGGACTGTGGGAGGAAACCACGCAGACACGGGGGGAATATGCAAACTCCACACAGTCACCCAAGGCCGGAATTGAACCTAGGACCTTGGTGCTGTGAGGCAGCAGTGCTAAGCACTGAGCCATCGTGCCGTTCTTGATGGTTAACATATAGTGGGGGCTGTGACAGTTACTGGACAGTGGGAGGTATGTCGGGGTGTGATGGTTACTATACAGTGGAAGCTATGTCCGGCCATGGTGGTTACTGTACAGTGGGAGGTATGTCAGGCCGTGATGGTTACTGTACAGTGGGAGGTATGTCGGGGTGTGATGGTTACTATAAAGTGGAAGCTATGTGCGGCCATGGTGGTTACTGTACAGTGGGAGGTATGTCGGGGTGTGGTGGTTACTGTACAGTGGGAGGCATGTCCGGCTGTGGTGGTTACTGTACAGTGGGAGGTATGTCGGGGTGTGATGGTTACTATACAGTGGAAGCTATGTCGGGCCATGGTGGTTACTGTACTGTGGGAGGTATGTCGGGGTGTGATGGTTACTGTACAGTGGAAGGTATGTCGGGGTGTGATGGTTACTGTACAGTGGAAGCTATGTCCGGCCATGGTGGTTACTGTACAGTGGGAGGTAAGTCGGGCTGTGGTGGTTACTGTACAGTGGGAGGTATGTCGGGGTGTGATGGTTACTGTACAGTGGGAGGTATGTCGGGGTGTGATGGTTACTCTACTGTGGGTGGTATGTCGGACCGTGATGGCTACTGTACAGTGGGAGGTATGTCGGGGTGTGATGGTTACTGTACAGTGGGAGGTATGTCGGAGTGTGATGGTTTCTGTACAGTGGGAGGTATGTCGGGGTGTGATGGTTACTGTACAGTGGGAGGTATGTCGGGGTGTGATGGTTACTGTACAGTGGGAGGTATGTCGGGCTGTGATGGTTACTGTACAGTGGGAGGTATGTCGGGCTGTGATGGTTATTGTACAGTGGGAGGTATGTCGGGGTGTGATGGTTACTGTACAGTGGGAGGTATGTCGGGCTGTGACGGTTACTGTACAGTGGGAGGTATGTCGGTCCAGGAAGCTGCCGACTGTATGAGTTATACACAATATGATTCTGCTGCTGCTGATGGGCCATTGTACCTCATGGATGATCGTGATTGTTTCCCTAACCTGTTTAAAGTCTGTACAATTCAGTACATAACATGGTGTGAAGGGTCTGCAAAATGTGAGGTTAGCCCTTGCTCCCCATAAGGACTGTGCAGTGAACATTGTTACCGATATATGAAATGTAGGGGTGATCTGCAGCAGGCAGATCAGTGATGATGTGGTCAATTATAGGTTTCCCTTTTATTGGTTCCCCATAACCTGCCGCAGAGCAGTCAAGCCACCACAGTGTCCAGCATCAATGCTGAGCACTATGATTATATTAGATTCCGTACAGTGTGGGAACAGACCCTTCTGCCCAACCAGTCCACGCCCACCCTCCGAAGAGTAACCCACTACCATGGCCAATTCACCTGAGCTGCATTTCTTGGGACTGTGGGAGGAAACCCACGCAGACACTGGGAGAATGTACAAACTCCACACAGGTAGTTGCCCAAGGCTGGAATCAAACCTGGGTCCCTGGTGCTGTGAGGCAGCAGTGCTAACCACTGAGCCACCATGCCACTCTATATTGACTATGTGCCATGGAGCTGCCCTCTTCTGCCTGCCTGTACCTTTCAGTGGTACAGAACCTACCAGAGAGAATAGTGATGCCTGGGACATAGTCCTGTTCACAGAATCCTGCTTTACAGACAATATCTGATTGTTGCTTGATTAGTCTGTGGGAAATATACAACAAGTCAATTTTACATTCTGTATAATTGAAGAGTTAATTTCAATTTATTTCTTACATTTTTAAACAAACATCATTGTTTTTCAGTTGAAAGCAATTGAAATGAACAATAATTGATTTACCAGAGCGCAAACCTAACTATTACAGTTCAGTGAATGTAGTAAACAGCCAATTCATGTTCAGTTCAGTGAACACACCATCTTACAGGCAGCAAAGCTGTTGGAAATGACATTGAGAAAAAGCCTGAACTCAGACACAGTGTTACTGGGCCTCTCCATGACGTCCAAAACACTGGCCATCTCCAAGATCTGTTCAGAGAGCTTCCTAACTGGAGCTGGACAGTTACTGACACAATCCCTCACAATAGACTGGTTAGAGACATACCTGAACAACAGGGAGATGTGTGTGGGGCAGACTGGTCAATGGACTAGCACATGGCACTGGTCAAAATGCAGTTCAACATCTATAACAATGACCTGTAAACAGCCATGTCTTGGAAGTATATCCCTTCCAGTGTGGGACCTAAACTCTGTAGTTCTGTACCTTGGACGCAATCCTGAATGAAAGTGTTATAAAGGTGATGGACTCCTGCAGCACATGGCATCTTACATTGAATCCCTCATAAACCATATCCAGTGTATGTTATCTCTACAATGTCAGTGTCCAAACAGATTTGTGCAGCGCCATTGATGGCCGGCAGCTTTACAGCCCAACGTACTTGTGTGTGACTTGATCTGGAAATCTCTGTGTAAATGTTTGCAACATTGTTCTAACCATTAACAGTAAAGTCTTATTACTGAAGGTCCGACATCCTTTCGTAATACGAACTTTTAAATTGTCCAATAAACACAAAATCCCCACTTTATTCAGTTCATTTTTATAACAATATGATGAAAACAGTGCACAACTCACAGTATGGAGCATTGAAATGATGGGTCTCAGTTCCACACCCAAGAGCAATTTATTATTAAGTGCAAGGACTTTGAAATAGAGCATAGAACATAGAACAGTACAGCAAAGAACAGGCCCTTCAGCCCATGATGTGGTGCCGACCACTGATCCTTGTGTCTGCACCCTCAAATTTCTGTGACCATATGCATGTCCAGCAGTCTCTAAAATGTCCCCAATGACCTTGCTTCCACAACTGCTGCTGGCAACGTATTCCATGCTCTCACAAATCTCTGTGTAAATATCCCGCCTCTGACATCCCCTCTGTACTTTCCTCCAACCGGCTTAAAACTATGACCCCTCGTGTTAGCCATTTCTGTCCTGGGAAATAGTCTCTGGCTTTCGACTCTATCTCTGCCTCTCATTATCTTGTATACCTCAATTAGGTCCCCTCTCCTCCCTTTCTCCAATGAAAAAAGTCCGATCTCAGTCAACCTCTCTTCATAAGATAAGCCCTCCAGTCCAGGCAGCATCCTGGTAAACCTCCTCTGAACCGTCTCCAAAGAATCCACATTTTTCCTATAATAGCACAACCAGAAATGGATGCAGTATTCCAAGTGCGATCTCACCAATGTTTTATAGAGCTGCAACAAGATCTCACAACTCTGAAACTCAATCCCCCTGTTAATGAAAGCCAAAATACCATGTGCTTTCTGAACAACCCTGTCCACTTGGGTGGCCATTTTAAGGGATCTATGTACCTGCACACCAAGATCTTTCTGTTCCTCCACACTGCCAAGAATCCTATCCTTAATCCTGTACTCAACTTTCAAATTCGAACTTCCAAAGTGCATCACTTTGCAGTTATCCAGGTTGAACTCCATCTTCCACCTCTCAGCCCATCTCTGCATCCTGTCAATGTCATGCTGCAGCCTACAACAGCCCTCTGTACTGTCAACGACACCTCCAACCTTTGTGTCATCTGCAAACTTGCTGACCCATCCTTCAATCCCCTCACCCAAGTCATTAGGAAAAATTGCAAACAGTAGAGGCCCAAGGACAGAGCCCTGTGGAACACCACTCGTCACGGACGTTCAAGCAGAATATTTTCTTTCTACAACCACTCGTTGTCTTCTGTAGGCCAGCCAATTCTGTACCCAGACAGCTAAGTTCCCCGGTGTCCCATTCCTCCTGACCTTCTGAATGAGCCGACCATGTGGAACCTTATCAAATGCGTTGCTGAAGTCCATACACACCACATCCACTGCTCGATCCTCATCATCACCTGCCCCTCACAAAGCCGTGTTGACTGCATTTAATCAAGCCATGCTTTTCCCGATGGTCAGAAATCCTATCCCTCAGAATCCTTTCTAACACCATGCAGACAACAGTCGTGAGGCTTACTGGTCTGTAATTGTCGGGGATTTCCCTATTTCCTTTCTTGAAGAGAGGAATTACATTTGCCTCCCTCCAGTCCTCAGGTACGACTCCAGTGGAGATCGAGGATGCAAAGAACTTCGCAAGTGGCGAAGCAATTGCATTTCTTGTTTCCAAAGCAATTGTATTTCTCGTTTCCAAAGCAGCGGAGGACAAATTTGATTCGGGCCTGGCAACTTGTCAGTCTTAATATTGCTCTTCAGAGGGTCTGTGTGGACCTGTTGGACCTAAGGAACTGGTTCCACATGTAAGCTAAAATGTGCTGAAAAAAGCAGTGTGTGTGTTATCATTTTGATTCAAACCTCAACCCACAAAGTCTCATTTGAAGACCCTTCTAAGCTATTGTCCATCCTTTCAGCAGTAACTGACTTGTTAATTAATAAAGCAACATCACCTCCTCTTTAACACCCTGCCTTGTCCTGTCTATAGTTCCAGTACAACAGAGTATTGAGTTGTTTGCTCTAACCTCCCTCAAAAGAGCCTCTGTGATGGTAAAACTGTCACACCTCCACATGTCAACTCATTCCCTTATCGCATCTGTCAGCCTGTCTGATAATACTCCCAGCATTAATCTAAGCTGGAATATAATACCTGGAATACCCTGTACCTCGGAGTTCTTCAGTCATTTCCTGTTTCTTATCAAGCTGCTCAAACCATGAACCACAACTCTAACTCTGGCACTAAATGAATATATGCGGAATTGTAATTTCTTTTTTTAAAAAAAAAACATATTCATCAAATGCAACTTTCCAGAACTGAGCAGTCAGCTCCACATACAATGAGTTTCTGATGGTTAATTCCCCACTCAGTGTACAGAGGGGACAGCCCTCAGTAGTGGAGAAAGTGAGGACTGCAGTTGATGGAGATCAGAGTCAAAATGTGTGGTGCTAGAAAAGTACAGCACGTCAGGCAGCATCCGAGGGGTAGGAGAGTCGATCTTTCGGTCATAAATTCTTCATCAGGAAGGCATTGGTGCATTCCTTTATTTTTTCATTCCATGATTCACAGAATGTTGTGAACTGTACTTACTCAGGGAGGCAGCACTGTGTATTGCACTGAAATGGAAAGCAGTCAATCAGTTGGTTGGACAGGGTGCAGAAAAGTTGAGGGGAAGTATACACTGATTGAATGAATTACAAACATAAGGATAGGTAAATCCCCTGGGCCAGATGGGGTTACCCTAGATTACTCCAGGAAGTGATGTGAGAGATTGGCGTGCCTTTGGTGATGATCTTTGCGTCCTCACAGTCCACTGGAGCAGTGCCAGCCAGATGATTGGAAGGTTACAAATGATACTCCCTTGTTCAGCAAATGGATTAGGGATAACTGTGGGATTGACTGAACAGTCAGTCTTACATCAGTGTGGGCAAAGTATTGCAGACGTTTCTGAGAGGCCGGATTTACAATTACTAAGAAAACAATGGTTTGATTAGACATAGTCAGCATGGCTTTGTGAGGAGCAGGTCATCCCTCAGAAACCTTATTGAAATCTTTGAAGATGGAAAAAGCACATTGATGAAGCGAGACCAGTAGATGTGGTGAACAAGGCGTTCGCCATTGTCGGCTCATTCAGAAGGTACAGAAGCATGGGGTGCAGAGACATTTGGCTGTCTGGATACGGGCGTGGCTGGCCCACAGAAGACAGAAGATGGAAGCAGTTGGAAAGTATTCAGCCTGGAGCTTAGTGACCAGTGGTGTTCTACAGGGATCGGCTCTGGGACCTGTGCTCTTTGTGATTTTTATCAATGATTTTGATGAGGAAGTGGACAAGTAGGTTAGTAAGTTTGCCAATATCACGAAGGTTGATCGGGTTGTGGATAGTGTGGAGGGCTATTGTAGTTTGCAACAGGACATTGACATGATGCAGAGCTGGGCTGACAAGTGGCAGATAGAGCTCAACTTTAAAAAAATGTGAAGCAATTTTTTTAAAAGGTTGTATTTGCATAAAACATACAGGGTTGAAGGCAGAATTCTTGGCTGTGCGGAGTGACAGAAGGATCTTGGGGTCATTGTCCATCGATCTCTCAAAGTTGCCACCAAGTTGATAGGGTTGTTCAGAAGGAATACGGTGTGTTGTCTTTCATTATCAGGGAGATAGAGATTATGAGCAGCGAAGTTATTTCTTTGCTCTATAAAGCTGTGGTTCAACCACACGTGGAAGCCTCAGAGAGTGTGCAGAGGAGACTTACCAGGGTGCTTCCTGGACTGGAGGGCATATCTTACAACGAAAGTTTGAGCTGCTAGGGCTTTCCTCCAGCAGTAGTAGTAGAGTCAGATCCATTAGGGATATTTAAGAAGACTCTTGGATAGGCACACGAAAGTTAGTGCATTGAAGGTTATATAGGTTAGTCTGATCTTAGAGTGGGATAAAAGGCTGGCAAAACATTGAGGGATGAAGTGCCTGCACTGTGCTGTACTGTTCTATGTTGCAAATTTCACTCAGCTTGTGGATTTTCGTCAGTTGGTGAATGTGTGAGGGAGGTGAGGGAGTGAGGGAATGGAGTGTGTGAGGGAGTGAGGTGTGTGAGGTCAGGAAGGTGGGTAGGGACGTTAGACCAAGACTTCCATTTTTGATGTAATTGTTACATTCACCTAAGTGTCAGCACAATATGTGTGGTTATCAAGACCAGACAAAATCCACAAGTTCAGTTATTAAAACGATTTTGGCTTGCTGTTTGCTCCTGGTTTCTACAGATACATTCTGCTGGGTGACCCATGAATTAGTATCTGAATATCCACAGACATGTTTCATTTTGTTTTGATACTGTTGAATGTGAAGGTACATTTATTGGATGTAGTTTCAGAGGATTCACTGTAAGACACAAAATGCTTCAATAGACTGTCAAATGTGAACGTTTTCACCCAGTGTCTGGCCCAGGGTGCAGATGTAGGGAGTCTGGGTGATATGCCAGATGTCATCACCATAAGTAATGTGTGCATTGTGATTCTGACACTCCATGTCCATACATCTGCTCCATGGGCCAGGCTCTGACTGATGATGAACTTGTCAGACCTGGTTCCTGGTCAGTCATTGGTATCTAATTTAGACAGTATTTGTGCCTACACTGAGAGCAGTGATAGACTGTTGGCTAGTTTCCTCCTGCTCAATGGGGATTCCAAATGATTCTCTGTGAGGGAATGTTTCTATGACTGCCCTGACACAGGTTGGAAACTCTCTTCACAGATTCAGGACCAGGACAGGGTCTCTGTCATCGCTACATGCAGCTGTGAGGTCCAGTAGCACTGTACCTGAATTCAGGCCTTTTAGAATCCACTTTTAATGTCGGTCATGATGCAAAGTGATGGGTTTGCTGACCTGAACAATGATCAGGAGTTTGCCATATTTATGAATTGGGCAATAATAAAGTATGAGCTTCAATTATTCAATGAACAATAACTGCATCATCTCTGAAAACAATGAAGTTGATTTTATATTGATAGAATTAAAATATAAACACCAAACAATCTTTTATGATACAAAAGTAAGGAATCACATTTTTATTTGTATCGAAAAAGGACATGTTGTCTGACTGTGCTGGTGATCACAATTACACATTGAATCTCAGTATTCAAATGCATACATTGTCACCCTATCATTTGCAAAATGGTTGACCTCTACATGATTTAATATTCAGAGTGAGCAAATGATTGAACAATCAAATAGAATTATAACTCTGACACATTTAAATAAAATCAATCGATTTAATTTCTCCTCTGAAATGTGTGAGCTTCAGTTATTTGCCAACAATTCTATTAGTTTTAAAATAATGATGGAAAAGGATAGACTAGATCTAAAAGTTGAAGTTCTAAATTGGAGAAAGGCCAATTTTGACGGTATTAGGCAACATCTTTCAAAAGCTGAGGGCGGCAAATATTCCCAAGTAAGCAGTCGGCTAGAAAATGGGAAGTCTTCAGATGTTAGATAGCCGGAGTCCAGAGACAGTATATTCTTGTTAGGGTAAAAGGAAAGGCTGGTAGTTATAGAGAGTGCTGAATGACTAAAGAAATTGAGGGTTTGGTTAAGAATAAGAAGGAAGGATATGACAGATACAGGCAGAATAGTTTGAGTGAATCCTTAGAAGAGTATAAAGGCAGGAGGAGTATACTAAAGAGGGAAATCAGGAAGGCAAAAAGGGGAACATGAGATAGCTTTGGCAAATAGAGGTAAAGAGAATCCAAAAGGATTTTACAAATACATGAGATAAAAAGGATAAACAGGGAGAGAATAGAGCCCTCAAAGATCAGCAAGGTGCCTTTACGTGGAGTCACAGGTGATGGGAGAGATACTAAACGACTATTTGATATCAGTGTTTACTCAGAAGAAGGACATGGGAGATGTAGATATATGGAGAAATAGATGGTGATATCTTGAAAAATGTCCATATTACAGAGGAAGAAGTGCTGGATGTCTTGAAATGCATGAAGATGGAAAAATCCCCAGAACCTGATTAATCAGGTGAAACTTGAAAGGGTTCAGAAAAGATTTACATTCATGTTGCCAAGGTTGGAGGGTGTGAGCTATGCTGGAGGTTGAACAGGCTGGGACTGTTTTCCCTGGAATGTTGGAGACTGAGAGGTGACCTTATAGAGGTTTATAAAATTATGAGGGGTATGGATAGGGTAAATAGACAAGGTCTTTTTCTTCTGGGATAGGGAAGTCCAGAACTAGAGGGCATAGGTTTCGGTTGGGTAGGGAAAAATGTAAAAGAGATGTCAGGGGCATTTTTTTCTCACTCAGAGGGTTGTACGTGCTTGGAATGAACTGCCAGAGGAAGTGGTGCTGGTTAGTACAATTATAATATTGAGATGGTGTCTGGATGGGTATATGAATAGAAAGTGTTTCGAGGGATATGGGCTGAGTGCAAGCAGGTGGGAATAGATTGGGTTGGGATATCTGGTTGGCATGGACAAGTATGACCAGACAGTCTGTTTCCATGCTGTCTATCTCTTTGACCCTGTGACTGTAATTTAGAAATGATAATAATTTGACATGCATTATCAAATAAATAAATCGTTTATATTATTAAATTGTAGCATACAATAAGTTGAAAAGTTGCTATTTTTAGAATGAATGATAAAGAATAAAGAACATTCCAACACAGGAACAGATCCTTCGGCCCTCCAAACCTGTGCTGATCCAGATCCTCCTATTGTCTAAACCTGCCACCTATTTTCTAAGGTCCTGTATCCCTCTGCTCCCTACCCATTTATATTTCTGTATAAATACATCTTAGATAACGCTTTCGTTCATGCCCCAACCCACCTCCGCTGGCTACACATTCAAGGCTGCCACCGCCCTTTGTGTAAAAAGCCTCCCACATATATCTGCCCCAAACCTTTCTCCTCTCACTTTGGACTCATGACCCCGAGTATTTGAGTTCCATAATGTGGGGGAAAAACTTCTTGCTATCCACCCTGTGTATATCTGTCTTGATTTTGTTGACCTCAACCTTCGACTTTGTCATGAAAATAGTCCTAATCTACTCAATCTTGCTTCATAACCAGCACCGTCCATCCCAGGCAGCATCCTGGTGAACCTACTCTGTACCCTATTCAAAACATCCACATCCTTTTGTTAATGTGGTGACCAGAACTATATGCAGTATTCCAAATGCGGCCAAACCACAGTCCTATGCAACCGTAACATGTCCTGCCAGCGCTTGTACTCAACACCTGATCCAATGAAGTAAAGCATGCCATATGCAGCCTTGACCACTTTACTGACTTATGTTGGCATCTTCAGGAAACAATGGACCTGAATACCCAGATCTCGCTCTAAGTCAATTTTCCCCAGGACTTTTCCGTTTACTGTATTGTTCACTCTTGAACTGGATCTTTCAAAATGCATCATCTCACATTTGCACAGATTGAACTCCATCTGCCATTTCAGTGCCCACCTCTCCAATCAATCTATATTCTGCTGTATTCTCTGACAGTCCCCTTCACTGTCTGTTACTCCAACAATCTTGGTGTCATCTGCAAACTTGCTAATCAGGCAGCCGATACCTTCTTCCAAATCATTGATATATATCACAAACAACAGTGGTCCCAGCACGCATCGCTGTTGCACAACACTGGTCATAGGTCACCATTTTGAGAAATCCCCTTTCACTATTACTCTCTGTCTCCTGTTGACCAGCCAGTTCTCTATCCATCTAGATAGAACTCCCTGGACCCCATGCGACTTCACCGTCTCCATCAGCCGACCATGGGGAACCTAATAAAATGCTTTACTCAAGTCCCCCAGTACCTTCTCCAGCAACTTCCCTACCACTGATGTCAGGCTCGCTGGTCTACAATTACCTGGATTATCCCGCTATCCTTTATAAATAAGGGGACAATATTAGCAATTCTCCAGTCCTACGGGACCTCACCCATGGTCTATCATCCTGCAAAGATATATGTTAAAGCCCCAGTTATTTCCACACTCACATCCCTCAGTAACCTGTGGTTGAACCCATCCAGACTTGGAGGCTTGTCTACTTTAATACCTTTTAGAGTATCCAAAACTTCCTCCCTCTTTATGTCGACTTCATCCAGAGTATTCGGGGATCTATCCCTCACCTCAACATCCGTCATGTCCCTCTCCTTGGTGAATACAGATGCAAAGTACTCACTAAGAATCTCGCCCCAATTTCTCTTAATCCTTTCTTCCTTTGTCCTTGTGTGTGCCAAACATTTCTCTAGTTACCCTCTTGCTCCATATCTATGAAAAGAACTCTTTGGGATTTTCCTCACCCCTGTTTGCTAACGATATCTCCTGACCACTTTTAGCCATCTTAATTCCTCGCTATTTACTGATGAAATGTGGCTAGTGAAAAGAAAATAAACATTTGTTCGTGTGAGTGGGAACTCAGACCTTTTCAAAGTATTTTGTGCAAAAACAATATTTGAAATTCGTCTCAGTGCAAATAAAAAGCAAGAGAAGAAACCTCTTGGGAAGAGTAATTTTCAGCCACTGTCCCCCCAAAGTACTTCTGAGGTGGAAAAGAGTGAGGGTTTGTAAAAAGGGCACAACAGTAACTATGGGTGGCTTGAACATGCAAATTGGCTCAATTAATCAACTGGACAGTGATATCCTTGAATATAGAGTGTATGAGAGAGTATTTCTGAGAGCAGGACGATATGGAAACAACCAGAGAATGGGGCAGCACGATGGCTCAGTGGTTAGTACAGCACCAGGGTCCTAGGTTCGATTCCAGCCTCGGGGGAATGTCTGCGTGTAGTTTGCACATTTTCCCGCTGTCTGCGTGGGTTTCCTCTCACCGTCCAAAGATGTGCAGGTCAGGTGAATTGGCCATGCTAAATTGCCCATAGAGTTAGGTATATTACTCAGAGGGAAATGGGACTGAGTGGGTTCCTCTTTGGAGGGTCGGTATGGACTTGTTGGGCCGAAGGGCCTGTTTCCATACTGTAGGGCATCTAATCTAATTTAGACTTGATATTATTTGGCAAGGAAGGATTGGTGGATGAGCTTTATCTTGGAAGAAGTTACCACAACATGCTGAAGTTTCACGTTCAGATTGAAAGAGTGAAGACTGAGTCATACATGAGAGTTTTAGTGTTAGGCAACGATAATTATACTGACCTAAGGAAGGAAGGCTGTATGGTCTGGGGGGAGCAAAGAACAGTCAAAGGCAGGACAGCTGAAGAAATTTGGCAAACAATTAGGGAGATACTAACGATTGAAGAGGAATTGCATAACGGAGAAAAATCATCCATACCTTGATAAGGAAGTCAAGGATAACATGAAGGCACATCCCAGTGCATGTCATACTGCACATGTTAGTCACAGTGTGGAGGATTGGGCAAGTCAGTGGCCCCGTGGTATTACCATTGAATTCTTATGTGATAAACCCAGATAATGTTCTGGTGACCTGGGTCCAAATCCTGCCACAGCAAGTGGCAGAGCTTGAATTCAAATCCGGAATTTAGAGACTGATGGTGGTTATGAATCGATTGCCAAGAAAAACATACCTGGTTCACTGATGTCCTTTAGGGAAGGAAACTGCCGTTCTACCATAGATTCTCCACTCTCAGACTGAAGACGTTCCTCCTTATCTCCATTCTAAAGGTTATCTCTTGACTCTCAGGCTATGTCCTTGATCTTTTCTCTCCTCAATGTGAAAGCATCTTCCCAATGTCTACTCTGACCAGGCAACCAGTATTCTGTATGCTTCTATTAGATCCCCTTTCACCCTTATAAACTGCAGCACCTATAGACCCAGAGACCTCTTTGTTGAGCTTGTAATTACTAGGACCATTCTTATGAAGCTACTCTGAACATGCTCCGGGGTGGTACATCCTTCCTGAGTTATGGGGCCCAAAACGGTACACAACAAACCAAATTTTGTCTGACCAGAGTCTTGTAGAGCCACAGAAGTCCATCCATTCAAGTCATTGCAAAAGAAATGCCATCACTGTATTTAAGGCCACCTTAAATAATAATCTTACGATGGACAATAATATATTTACCATGGAGTTACAAAAATGAACAATGATTAAAACATGCTGGGAAGAAGAACCTAGCCTTGACCAAAGTCTCTGTACTCTTCCACATGCTACAGAATGCAGACAGGCTGCAGCTACCCACAAATGGTTGCAAACAAACCTGACAGCTCCAGACCCTGTAATACACACCTGAAATTGGACCTGAATGGGACCATGGAATGTCGCCTTTGGGCCATCAATGTGACAACCCCAGGATGGATCTGATTAATCAGGGTAAATGAACCTGTGAATTTCATTGGCAGATTCTTCACACCCTCCCAAAAGGCGTGAAGACTTGGGAGGATAAGAATCAACGTAAAACTGCTCAGCGAGTGGTAGCTCGAGAAAAACCACTGAAAGACAAGACACCTACAAGACCATCAGAAGAACAAGAAGACTTCACCACGTGGAATCTGGCCAACTTCTAGTGGGGTGATATGTGATCATCCAAAGTTCAGTTAAACAATAAGATAGATTGTAGTGTTTTTCATTACGGTATTGTACGTTTTATTGTTCTAATATTAATTGTGTTCAATAAACAAATATCATTGTTTATAAGAGATGTCTCAGTTCTTTAGCTGAATATAAGATTTCAAACACAGTATTTCCCTCAGTTTCTTCATCTAGATTCTTCATGTACAAAGTAAAAAGTTATGGTTCCCTTGCAAAATACCAGTTGTCATTGGCTGCTATCCTTGAAGGATCCTTTTATTCCCACTCTCGACCTTCTGCCAGACAGTCAAGCTTCTGTACACACTAGTACCTAGTCTCTGACACCATGGGCCCTTTTCTTACTCAGCCATCTCCTGTGAAGCATCTTGTCAACGTCCTTCTTGAAGTCCAGACACACAGTATCCATTAGCCCTCCTTAGTCGAACCTGCTTGTTACATCCTCAAAGCATTCTAACAAATTCATTAGCATGACCTCCCGTTGATGAAACCATACTGACTTTGCCGTACTTTACCAGGCACTGGCAATTATTCAGAAATCTCATCAATCACAATGGATTCCAGGAACGTACCCATGACCGGGGTTAGGCTAATCAGTTTTTAATTTTCTGTTTATTGCCTCATGCCCCTTTTAAACAGGAAGCCAGTGAGATCCAAGATGGCGGCGGCCCAGTAGGTCTCAGTCTGCAGAGCTCTGCCCAAAACTCAGGCAAATTGAAGTACCCACCCTCATCTCACCTGCTAAATTGCTAAAATAGCTTTTGCCCAGCAGCCTTAGCCATTCTACATCAAACTTTAGCAGTCTGATGCTTTTTAAAATGACCAGAGGTAAAGTCTCTCACAGTTCACAACGGGCAGAGCCCAGGCAGGGACTTTTCCCCCACTACCCCTTAGCAACAGAGACGCCTGCGTCCACCCCGGGGCGTGACCTGCAAGGGCAAGCCTAATCTCGGAATTTCTTAAACTCTGAGAGAAGATTGATGAGTCCATTGAAGAGACACTGTTCAGGTGGGAGTCGATCTCGGTCATGATGCAGAAACATGACGGAGAGGTCGAGAAACTCGGGCAGCGTTTCGGCGGAGGGGTGGGGCGGGGCAATGGGCCTCGGCCTCCGAGACCACTGATGAGTCATCCATGGGTCAGGTCTGGGCTCTGGAACATCGAGATCCGACCTTAGATGATCATATTGATGAGGTCATCGGAAAAATATTCGGTTGCTAGGCCTTCCCGAATGGGAGGAGGAACGTCAGCTTGTTGATTTCCTGGAGCCATGGCTCCCACAGCTGCTGAAACTGGAGTTGGAGCTGGGCTGGTTGCCGGTTGAGCGGGCCCACCGGGTTGCTGTGCGCCGGCCCGGCTTGGACCAGCGCCTCTGCCCGGTCCTAGTTCTACTTCAGCATTAGAGGGAAAAACAGATGCTGCTTGAGTCCACCAAATGTTGGGGAAGGATCGCCATGCCATGATATACAAGGCCTCCAGGATAATGTTATTCTCTGGCTGTGGTCCGCAAGAGGAAGGCAGTTGATGAGGCGAAGAAGCGTCTGAGGGATTTAAATATTCAATATTCTATGCGATATCCGGCAATGCTATGCTACAGTCATGGAGGATCTGTATCAGATCACCGAAAAAAGGAAAAGAATTCCTGAATGCTCTCAAATAAACTGCAGGATTTGAACTGTATGGTTATGACCTAATTTTGCCCCCCTTTTCTTTTTATTTTTCTCCTCCTTTCTTCTTTTTTTCTCTTCTCCATCTTTCCGTGGTGGTGGGGGAGGGGGAGTGCTAGTTCCTTCTCCTTTCTATGGACTCTTATCTATCGTGCGGTTTATTTGATGATAGGGGGACTTTTCTGAGTGTTTTTTTTTTATTTGGTTGCTTATTACTTGCTGGGATTGTAATTTTGTAATTTTATACATTTTCATCTTGTGTTGTTTTGCTAAGTGTATCGAGGTGATGGTGGTTTAGCTCGCACACCTCTAACATCTGTCTTATAAGATGTTGGAATTTATTTACTCTACTTTGTAATGCCTGTGCCGAGGGAATGCCTCTGGCTGGGAGATGTTATGGTGGGATTATTGGAAGGTAGTAATGCCCCTTGTAAACAAGGGACAAAGTCTCCTTTTAAATATGTTTTGTGTTATTTGTTTTTATGAATAGTTCTTAGTTGTTTTGATTTAGCTTTTTTAAAGAGTATTTTATGTGTGATTCATTTTTGGTTTCTAACCAATGTCTTTTGGGTGGGGTTCTCCCTCCTGTGGGGTCTCGGGCTTGCTTAGACTATCGTGGCTAGTCATTCGTTTAGGTGGTACACCTGCAAAGTCAAGGGGAGCCACTCATTAATCAAAAGGAAAAAAAATTATCAAGTCTTAAAAAAAGAAAAGGTGGATGTCGCCCTTCTACAGGAGACATATCTACTTGATAAGGAGCATTCGAGGCTGCAACAGGGTGGATTTGGACAGGTGTTCTTTTCCTCTTTCAGCTCAAAAAGTAGGGGAGTTGCCAGTCTTACTGGGAAGCATCTTCCCTTCCAAATGCGAAGCCAGATAAAACATGAGTCTGGATGGTATATATTAATTAAAGCCCTAATATATGGAGAGGAATATGGGAAAATGAATCTCTATTGCCCGCTGGTGCACCATTTAAATTTGTAATGGAAGTGATCTACAAGTTGGTTGCTCTTGGGGTGCGCCACACAATTATAGGGGGAGATTTTAATTGTACCATCGTCCCGAGGTGGACAGAATACCTAAGAGCTCTATGGGCATATCTTTGAGATCTAGGCAGTTGGTGGATCTGATTAGGGAGGTAAGGCTGGTAAGCATGTGGACGTGTCTTCGCCTTCAGGGTAGAGACTTTACTTTTTATTCTAACCCACGCAAGTGCCATACCAGAATTGATATTCGCCTGCCCCCTCGACCCTTTTGAACTCAATATTGTTTTGTAAACTAGGTAATATAACTATTTTAGAACATGCCGCATTACATATGGAGGCTAAGACTAGTGATGACGAGATAGCTTCCCGACATTGGTGTATAGACCCTTTCCTATTGAAGGATAGTAAGTTCATAACATATTTCTCTCAGGAATTTAAAACCTTCTGGAATATCAGCTCAAACACGGCCGGTAACCCTTCGGTGATGTGAGAGACTGGTAAGGCAAATGTGCGAGGCTTGGTCATGTCATATTCTGTGA
This sequence comes from Chiloscyllium punctatum, assembly GCF_047496795.1. Lineage (NCBI taxonomy): Eukaryota > Metazoa > Chordata > Chondrichthyes > Orectolobiformes > Hemiscylliidae > Chiloscyllium > Chiloscyllium punctatum. The sequence goes on along the minus strand of NC_092788.1, from coordinate 54,129,988 downwards.
CCCGGAAAAGACACAAGGGAGAACAAAAGCATCTGATCGAGACTCGGCTGAAGGCAGGTGAGACAGCATATGTGGTTAGACCCTCCATTACTAGACTACAGCTGGTCACAGCCCTTAGGGCAACTTTGAATGCCACACTGACTCAGACAGCAAAGAGGGATATATTATTTGCGAAGCAGAGATTATTTGAATACGGTGACAAGCCTGGCAGGTATCGAGCATACCTTGCATGAAAGAAAAAGGCTCCCCAAGCCATTACGTCTATTGGAAAGAGTGCTGGTACCCTGACTTGTGATCGTGAAATGAGCAATGCAGCCTTTAGAAAGTTCTGTTTCAAATTGTACAGTTCAAAGAGCTGTGAGGATAGAACGATGAATATAATCTTTTTAAAAAAATAATATGGCCCTCCCAGGCCTAACCTTGGAACAGGTGTTGTTCCTGAATGCCCCCCGGCAACCCAGGAAATACAGGAGGCGATAAGGCAGCTCCAGGGTGGCAACGCGCCCAGACCAGATGGATTCCAGGTTGAGTTCTATCAAGAATTTATTGGGGAGTTGGCCAGGCCACTTATAAATATGTATAATTATTCACATAGTCAGGGCTGCCTCTCGTCTTCTCTGAGAGAAGCAAATATTTCTCTCATTATTAAAAAAGGTAAAGGCCCCAGATGACTGTACTTCGTATAGACCTATACCTTGTTTAATGTGGATTTTAAAGTTCTCACAAAAATGTTGGCATTAAGACTGGAGAGGGTGCTGGGACGTCTTGCCAGTATATCCAATTTTCCGGATGAATCCCGTTTCCCCTTTCCGTGGTCACTGGGAGGTTTTCTTAATTTTGGTATTTTTAATACTCCGGCATTTGTTCAGCTATATAAAACCAATTATACACATTTGTTTGAGAAAATAAGATAGGACCTTCAACGCTGGGAAGATCTCCTGATATCCTGGCTAGTTGGAATAGCTTTGGTCAACATGACCATCCTACCTCGCTTTTTATACGCTATGAGAATGCTCCCCTTGCTGCTGCCGAGACAGGCGCTGCGTTAGCTTTATGGTTGGCTCGACTCCTTTATTTGGATTCATAGACAGCCGCTTATTAAATTAGAAAAGCTGCAGCTTCCACAAGTAAGGGGTTGGCTGGATTTTCTGGATTTCAGGAGGCACCAATTGAGCTCTCTATTATCCTTCATAACTGATTGGGTCTCTTGTGAACCACAGTCAATCTGGTTACATATTGAAGCCTCCCTCGGAAAGTATCCCCTCATCAATCTACAATTTTTGGACAAGATGAGAGTTATTACGGATCATTGTAAAAAATCTATTGTATTAAATACAATCAAAGCCTGGAAGATAATGCAACAGGATGCGGGTAAACTACAAAAAACCTCCCTTATACTCCTATAGTGGGAACGTTGTGATTCCAGCCAGGGCTGAGTGATGCGGTATTCAGAACCTGGGAGTGCAAAAGTATCTTCTGTTTGGGAGATCTGTTCGATGGGGAGGTCATGACGTCCTTCGAACAACTGCATCAGAATTTTGGGCTGCATAGCAAAGATCTTTTTCGATATTTTCAAATAGGCGACTTTTTGCAAATTGATAATTAATCCTTATAAATCGGAGAGGGAAAGTATAGTGCTTCGGCTGATGCGTCCGCCTGTGCCCAGTACTCTCTACCACTAACTATTTAATAAGGTATCGAAGGACATGGAACGGTTATATAAAACCTAAAGACAAGAATTGGGGATAGAAATCTCCTTCGACGTGTGGGACGGTATCTGGGAAAACGCCAGGAAGATCTCTATCTGTAACAGAACTCAGGCTATCCAACTAAAGATACTTCGTCGGGCTCAGATGGCACCTGAGTGATTGCAAAGTTCAAGGCAGGAGCATCTCCAATGTGTCCCATATGCAAAATAGTCGTTGGTAATCTCACGCATAGTCTGTGGACCTGCCATAAGATCTGCAGGTAGTGGGGCAGAGTAGCGAATGCCCTGGCAAAGAGTTTGGATACAGAGATTGGGTTGGACCCAATGTCTCTACTTTGGGGCTCCCCAAATTTCCCCTTTTTGGAAGTACACGGGAGGAAATAATTCACTATCCTTCCCTTTTGATTGAGGAAAAATATTTTATCGAATTTGGTATCCGAAGGTCCCGCAGGAGTTTCAAATTGGCACAGGATAGTCATGGAATATATCCCCCTGACTTACTTATGAATATGGTGCACCAAAAATTTAATTATTTTATGGAATATGGGAGCATTTTTGAACTACATTTGCACAGATATATCAGCCACATTGTTCAGAGCCTTTGTTTAGCCGTGGGGACGGTTCTGGCTGGTTCGGGGGCCCCTGAGAGGAGGAATCCTGTACGAATATAGGTTCTGTTATGACTTAATATAGATTTACTTTGAATATGTATCTAGTTATTTATTTACTTATTTATTTTCTTTACTCCTTTTGTCTATTGTTAGTAATGCAGGATATCCTACTTCATGTTTTGATAGTTTGTAGAATAGATTAGTAGTTTTTACAAATTCTATATTGGGGTTGTTATTATATTGTAAAGCAGAATAAACGAGTTTGTACTATTTTTGTAATTTTGTAAAATATTTCAAAAATCTTCTGTTTTCAATAAAAATATCTACTAAAAAGACAGGGTGTCACGTTCGCAATTTTCTCGTCTTCTGAGACCCTCCCTGATTCTAGAGATTCCTGAAAGATCACTATTAATGTCTCCATCCAGTTTATTTATCCATTTAGTTATTCGAGCAATTTCTCTAATCAGCTCTGCCTCCTCACTCTCTTGAATATTTGGGATATGTTTCATGTCATCTGCCGTGAAATCTGACGTGAAATAATTATTCAGTTTCTCATCTATTATTTGTTCCACACTACTATCTCTCCAGCGTCATTTTTCAGTGCCCCAGTATCCATTTCTGCTTCTCTTTTTTGCCCTTAATATATCTAAACAGACTCTTACAATCGTCCTTTCTATCACTGGATAGCTTAACTTCGTATTTAATCTTCTCCGTCCTTATTTCTTATTTTGTTGCCTTCTGTTCATCTTTGTAAGCTTCCCAATCCTCTGGTTTCTCACTGCCATTTGCCATGTTATCTGCTTTCTCTTTTTCTTTTACCCTAGCCATGCATTCCCCAGTCATCCATGGATACCTCATCCTCCCTGTACAATGCATCTATTACCTCGGGATGAATCTCTGCTGTGACTCCTAAATTGCTCCGAGAAACTTCTGCCATAACTGTTCCACTGTCTGTCCTGCTCGGCTCCTCTCCCAGTCAATTCTACCTAGCTCCTCCCTCATGTCTTGGTAGGTGCCTTTATTCAGCTGTAATATTAACTCCGGTTCTACCTTCTCCCTCTCAAACTGAAGAGTAGGTTCAATCATGTTATGATCACTGCCTTCAAAGGGTTCCTTCACCTTAAGCTTCCTTCTCAAGTCTGCCCCATTGCACAACACTAACTCCAGTATTGCCCATTCCCTTGTTGCCTGCACATAAGGTGCTCCAAAAATCCATCTCGTAGACATTCCACAAATTCCTTTTCTTGCAAACGACTGCCAGTGATTTTCCCAGTCTACCTGCATATTGAAATCCCCCAAATCAGTGTACCTTTGCCTTTACTACACATGCTTTTTTTCTTGCCATCTCCTGTTCTGTCTTGTGTCCCAGCTCCTGCCTACGATTCTTAGGCCTGTACATAAATCCAACTATGGTTTTGCACCTTTGTGGTTCCTCAATTCTGCCCACACATATTCCATACCATCTGACTCTACTTCGAGTAATGGGAACTGAGTGATGGGACTGCAAAATACTCCAGCATTACCACAAATTTCTAGCTAAGTCATTGAGTAAAAAATATTTAATTGTCAATTACTTTGAAATGTCGCCAGAGTGTATATCTTTGGCCAAATATTCTGTCTGTATTATGGAAGAATACAAACTTTTGAAAATGTGAGAGAATGAAGATATGACGACGACATGAGTCTATAAAGAGATTAAGATGGGTCAAATGAACAGCCAAATATTGGTGTATAGAGCACAGTTGGAAAATATGTCTATGCTCAAAGTTGTCTGAAGGTTGAATGGAAACGCAGGGTATTATTTCAATGGAGAGATTGGCTTGAGGCACAGAGGAACCGAGGAACTGGGAACCTGAATTACAAAATAAAACCTTTCGGTGCACATCATTTTTTAGGGAGGTAAGTTAAATGTTGAAAGTTTCTGAAATAGAATACATTTAAAAGTAGGGAATATTTTCTACAGATCTACAAGGTAATGGTTTAACCACATCGAAAGTGCTATGACCACAATGATATGAAATGCTGTACAGAGAAGATTCATTCAGCTGACTCTTCTGAGGATCGTTTATTTCAGGAGGAAATCTTGAACTGACTGGCCCTGGATCTGCTGGGGTTTAGGCAAACAACATGTGATCTTGTTTAACTCCAGAATATTCCAAGTAGTTGTTACAAATTGAATTCTGAAACAATATTTCAGCTTGTGTGAGCGATTACCACGAGTGGACGGAAGAATATCTCAGTAAAGAAGATGGTGATTTGATGTAATCCTCTCAAAGTGTTGTGTCTTTGTGGAACTCTCTTCCCAGATAGCACTGAGGGATAAGACATTGAATAATCCTAAAACAGATTGTTGACTAAGAATGACGCACTAACGTTGTCAGGGCAAAGGAGTGATGTGTGATTGAGGTCACAATCAGATCATCCACGACCTTATCACATGACGGAGCTGTTTAGATTCCTTATTCCTGACGCTAGTTTCTACATTTTTGTTGTCTTCAGATACTGAAAAAAAATGACACGTTTCTCATGAACATGAAGATTTTTCTTTTCAGATTATTGGGCACAGCTTTCCATATGTGACTTTTAAACGGCACTCAAAAGCACTCAGGAAAGATTCATGATGTTGTAGAGACATCAGGAGCATAGGACAAAGGGAAAGCCTCGCTTGAAACTGCTTTAGGAATCAGATTGGGTCGAATGGATAACTTTAACAATGCAGATTCCTTTCAGTTGTTGTTATGAGGTGCGTTTCATTAGCAAGGCCAGCATTCTGTTGCCTGTGTTTAATTTCTGATCAGAATATGGTGATCAACCCCAGGGGTTCTTGTGGCACAGGAACACTAACAGGAATGTTACAACGGGAGAAATAGGGTTCTTAACAATTTGATAGTGAAGGGAGAATGATATAGCTTCAAATCCTGTGTGTCCTTGGAGATTGTATTCCTCACTATTTGATGCTCACAAGCTATGGAAATAGTGAGACCACATTCTCTGTTTCCAATAATTAAAGTGACAGTCATACAGCATACAAACCGACCCTCCAGCCCAAAACAAATACATCAGCCAGAAAACACCAATCTATGTTATTCCCAGTTACCTGAAGACCTATAGCCTACTATTCCCTTTCATTTTGCGTTTAAACGCTGCATTACCGTGTATCTGTGTACTGAGCTGTTTTGTTCTTTCAATATATGCACGAAATGATTTCACAGAAATAGATCACACAATTTCAATGACAGCGTCAAACCCATCAGATCAATAAAATGTCCTCATTGTTTAATAATTATTAGAAAATCGGGTTGTCTTTTTAGTTCATTTGAGATTTTAACGTCGCTAGACCAGCATTAATTGCCCTTGAGAATTTCCAGTCCAGTTGATGTTGGTCCATCCAAGTGGCTGTTGAGAGGGAGTACCAGCAGTGCATCTCATGTGACGGTTTAACTGGGAGTAAATATTACTGGTGGTGGATGGAGTGTTAAACAAACTGCCACGTTGTGATGAACAGCTCGCAGGATAACAGACTCTTTGTCAATACAAATATATGGGAAGGAATTCATTAGTCTTCAGAGAAATAACAACCTTACACGAGAAGTCTATATAATAATGAAACGAAGTCTGTTTCTGTGTTATTGGTGAACTTAAAATAACTGTGTTAAACAGCTGAAGTAATGCTGATGCTGTCTTTGGGCAATTCTTGCACTGTGCATGTGAATTATCCTGGATGATTTCAGAGATGGCTGGGCTGTCCGAAGTTGAGTAAGTGCTGATACTCCATGGGATGATGCTTGTTAGTAATCTCGTCACTTACTAAGCACAGTTCGATGGAACAAGCCAACAAGTCCAACTGTCTGCTGCTTCAGTATATATCAGAGCTTTCATGGATGCCAACTCATGGAATCATTTAATAAAGACAACGCCCATCGTGTCTCCATCACTCAGTGCTGATAAAAGTGCTATATAAAGTTTGTGAGGTTACCTTCCTGAACCACCCTCCCAGACAATGCATTTTTGACACATATTATGCTCTGGGTTCAAAACAGATTTCACAAACTCTCTCTTAGTATCCTCTCTTTCACTTCAAACGTATTTCCCCATTGACTAAGGGGAATAGCTGTTGTCTGTTCACTCGTCCCATACCTCTCATGCTATAGTACACCTCTGTCAGGTTCACCCCTCACCCTTCTCTGCTCCAAAAGCAAATGTAACCTATCTTCATGGTTTGAGTTCTCTCTTGTCTTGTTACATCTTCCAAAATGCAACACCTCACATATCTCAGTTTTACCTCATTATGACCCACTGGCTAATCATTGTGTCATCTACAACATTGTTTATCATCCTCCAATACCACCCACCCCCCACCATCTCCCACATTCTTATCATCACCATTTATGAATTTCAGAAAAAAAACTTGATTTTCTTCCTGTTCTACCAACGTGGTTTCAGAATTGGGAATTCCAGTCTCTTGTTTTTTCCAATTTTGGTGAATTTACAGCATGAATCAGTTATGGTCTTTTGTGAGAGAGCCTCAAACAGTATTTTGGACATGGAGTTGAATTCTGCTTTTATACTCTGCCCCTCTGCATGTATTATTCATAATGCTTGGACATCATTAACCTTGGACTAACTTTTGGCACCTTGTCCTGCAGCATTTCCATTTTACGTGGGCCTGTAATTTATTCTTTACAATATTCGTTGTAATAGTCGGAGCTGAAAGAACCCTTTCATCTGCAGGATGGACACAGGCTTATTCATTAATTTTGTTTGAAAGAGCTAGAGCAATGATGATAAAGATTGAATTAAATTCTGGATTATAAACACACTATAGAAGTTAATTCACGTTCTCATTTCTACGTTGAATGGGAAGCAAATACAAAGAACAAATACCCAACATTCTGAATATTGTTTGAAAAGTGATGTCATGTAGATATAATGCATTAAAGAAGACCACGCAACAATTTTCTTTTGAATATTGCGAGGACATTGTTCAAACAAACAGTGTTCTTGTCTTTTGCTCCTTATTCTTTCAACTTATATTTCCCTGTAATTCGAGGTGAGATCAGAGTGACTTCCCTTTCAATCGAAGCAGGACTTGACTGAGGGTGGAATCAAGGACCCTGAGCAAAACTGTGATTAATGGGAATTGGAGAACATTCTGCAGTGGGAATGGGAACAAGAGAAAAATCAGTCTCTGAAAGGTATCTTCCAAGTTGCATGTCATCCTGACTAGGGACTAATTTGCTGTTCCTTCACAAGTATTTGTTAAAAAATCTTGGAATGCCCCTACAAACAGCTCTATCTGAATCTGCTTCAGTTCGGATTGAAGAGGTAAAATAGGGCAACTCTGTGTCGCTTATTCCAGAGCCATTGGGGATGACAAATTAAGTCTGCCCTTGCTGGTGCCTTCCAAATCCCGGATGAATATGTCTTGTTAAAAATACAAAGATATTTTATGTTTTCATAGTTATATGCAAACTATCAGAAAGGTAAGACCTTGCTGGATGAGTACGATGCCAGTGACAACAGGAACATGATAAGAATTTGATAACAATTGGGATCAGTACTTCAATCAGTTATATTCAGAGGATTGCTCATGTGATGTCATGACCACAGAGTTCAACATTTTCATGATGCATTATGACAATGGCAATAAACTATCGGTATTTAGGGAGTTGTCAGGCACAGAGTTTTTAATTATTCATTCAAAAACCGTAACTTGAGCGTCAACAGAAATGGCAGCTTCACTGTTCCCTTTCAGATCAGACAAATATCCACAGTCCAAAAGAGTAACTAAGTTGAAAGTGCAGGAAAACATGTGCAGGTTCTGAGAAGAGAGAATACGTAATTAACTTCTTGAGTCCAATATGAGTTTTTTCAGAAGATGATCATATCAGACTCAATATGCTGCCTCTGTTTCTACCTCCAGATCCTGACTCATCTGTGGTGTTTTGTCACTGTTTACTCTTTGTATTTCAAATTTACATTTTCCCCAGTATTCCCAAGCACAGTGACTCCGTTTTGAGGGGGGGGGGGGTATGGTGTGTCAGTGGTTAGCATGGTTGTTTCACAGTACCAGGGATCCGGTTTGGGGGAGAGGGGGAGGCCACCATGGTGTCTCAGTGTTTAGAACGGCTGTTTCACAGTACCAATGGCCCGGTTTGTGGGGAGGGAGGGGGAGGGGGCATGGTGTCTCAGTGGTTAGCACGGCTGTCTCACAGTACCAGGGACCCAGTTTGGGGGGGGGGGGGGGAGCGGGAGAGGGAGGGCAGCACGGTATCTCAGTCATGAACACAGCTGTCTCACAGTCCCAGGAACACAGTTTACACTGTATTGAGTTTTGACATTCTCCACGGGTCTGCTAGTGTTTCCTCATGTTTCCTTCTACAGTCCAAACTGATTCAGTGTATTGGTCATGATAAATTACCCACCATGTGCAGCTAGGTGTGTTAGCTATGGAAAATGCTTGTATAAGCTAGAAAACGGGTGAACAAATGCAAGTGCAGAAGTAGGATATGAGGTGGTTCTGGGTGAAATGCTGTGCAGACAGTCAGTGTGGATTCAATGGGCCAATGTCCCTCAAAATTAAAAAAAAGTTAAATCAAACAAAATAAGTTACTGGTGATCAGAAACAAAAAGAAACAGAGTGCTAGGGAAACAGTATTTTTGGCAGCCTCTGTCGAGAGAAAAATAGAGTTAATCCATTAAACATGTATCAGATCTGAAAGCACCTGGGAAATTGTGGAATGTGTGTTGGTGGAATGATTGGAGTATATGGAGAAATAGAAGGATTAAAAATGGATTATTGATAATCAGCTGCGATGGAATTAAAATGTGAGAGTATTTTCACGAATTTTCACCTTTTCGCATATTCCTGCGTATCATGCACATGTAGGTATGTTTCCAAGTCCATGTTTCACGTGAGTTCTCTCCTCTCCACCTCTCTTTCCTGAGTGTGGACATCTTCCATTCATTAATGGGCCAGCATTTATTTCCCTTTCCGAGTTGCTCTTGAGAAGGTGTTGGGGAACTGCCTTTCTAAACCCATGCACTTAGACATACTATCGGCTACAAGTACTCAGGTCTGTCTGGTTTCACTTCTTTGAGAACTTGTAGTATTATGCCTTAATAGCTGGCTTGGGCATTGCAAATGGGCATTTGAGAGTCTATCATTGCTGACGGCCTGGAATCGCATGTAAGTCAGACCAGTGAAGATAGCAAATTTCCTTCTGTGAAGGACACTAGTGAGCCAGGGCTTTTTAGTTTTGACCACCAACAATATTTCATTAGATTGCTAATTCCAAATGTTTTATTGAATTCAAGTTCCACCGTCTGCTGTGGTGGGTTTGAAGTCCGGGTTTAGGTCATTGTAAGATGTACTTAGCAGGCTGAATGACATCAATCTATTCCTGCATAAATCCTTAGAGGGCAGAATGGTCTCATTACAACGATGCTGACTGGCTGAGTGGGAACTTCCTTTATCTCTGTAATATTACTGAGTGCTTCAGAGAACAACACATGGGTTAGGAGCAGCAGCTGGTCATTCAGCCCCTCGAGCCTGCTGCACCGTTCAGAATGTGCATTGCTGATGTGATTGTAACTAAATCTCCCTCTCCAGTCTGTTCCACTAAACTTGGATTCTGTTGTTCATCAAAGACCTATGGAAATCAACCTTGAGTGTTTTCAGTAACCCAGTCTTCATTGCTACTTTTGCATGAGAACACCACAGATCACACAACCCTAAAGAGAAAGGAGCATCCCTGTCTCAGTCTGAAATGGGAAGGTGCTTATTCTCAAAATGTGCTATCCTCAAACCAATCACCACTCTTTTGAGATACAGGGAGATTATAATTAGGAACAAATATTGACCATTCAATCCCCAAACCTACTCATATTCCCATTAACTCTCCTAAATCACATACTTACCAATTTGGGTCTCCACTGAACTTGTGGGAAGACAATCCCAGGCACCACAAGATCATATCAGCATGAGACACTGGAGCATAATAAGGCCATTCAGCCCAACTACTCTGCCATGGTATTTGATCACGGCTGAAATGTTTATCAACCCCATTATTGTGTCTTCAACTGACCATTGATTGCTTATTAATAATATATATATGTATTAAAGACATTGTGTGTGCCTGCACGTGGGGTTGTGTTCGTGGTGTTTGTGTGTAAATGTCTATATCCATGTGCGTATCTCTGTGTGCATGTGTTATGTGTGTTAGTGTCAGTATCTACGTTTGTGTGCACCTCTGTCTGCATCTTCATGCAATGCTTTTGACGAAAATACATTGAAATTGGAATCAGTCTCCTTCCTCCTCTCTCTCTGTCTGACCCTGTTGTTCATAGATAACATGGAATCCCTACAGTGTGGAAGCAGGCCCTTCGGCCCAACACATCGACACTGATCCTTCGAAGAGTAACACACCCAGACCCATCCCCCTACTATCCTACTTTTATGCATGACTAATGTCCCTAATCGACACACCCCCGGACACTATGGGCAATTTCCCTTGGCCAATTCACCTAACCTTCACATCTTTGGACTTTGGGAGGAAACTGGAGCACCCAGAGAAAACCCATGCAGACACAGGGATAATGGGCAAACTCCACACAGTCAGTTCCCGAGGGTGAAATTGAACCTGGGTACCTGGTGCTGTGATGCAGCAGTGAGAACCAATGAGCTTTATGATTAGATTCATACAATTCTACCCTCTGCTGGCCTTCCTGCACCACTGCATCATTTGTTATCTTAACTCTCTGATAAGATAACAAATCCTTTACTGTCGATCTCTGAAACTGCATTGCTGTTCAGTTTTTCGAATGATATCTTTGAACACACAGAACAGTTTCATCAATATTGAGCGATATTACTGCTAGGCCTTTGTCAGGATTTTTCAATATTTTCTCACATTTTTTAAGCATTGCAAGACACAGAATGAGAAATAAATTCTTATTTCCGTACAAAATGGTTCACTCAGAGGTGAGCATTTCCATTCTGACAGTCCCAAGTATATTTGCAACCCTCCATCTACCAGCATTGTGTCTGTGTGTGTGTGTGTGTGTGTGTTGATGGTGCTGTGAGCTGCTGCCCTCTCTCCCACCCAGACCGAATCATTGTATGTTATCACACTCTGCGACTGTCACTGCAGTTGCATGCAGAGGCCAGCTGCGGGAGAGATTGTGTCATTTTAAGCACCACAGAGACTGTCAGAACTGCACCCACATTTAGATACTCACAGACATGGGTGTGTGTTAATGGAAAAGCACAGCTGGTCAGGCAGCATCTGAAGTGCACGAAAATCGCGGTTTCGAGCTCTTCATCAGGAAGTGTAAATGCTGGAAATGTGGTCTGTCCAGAGCCTGAGAAAGCCTCAAAATCCCCACCTTTACATTGTAGTCCTCTCGAGATGAATAATAACATCGTATTTGCCTTCTGAACTAATGACTCAATCTACAAGTTTATCTTCAGCGAATCCTGGACTTGGAATCCCAAGTCTCTTTGAATTCAGATTTCTGAATTTTCTTCCCATTTAGCAAATAGTCCATGCCTGTATTCTTCATACCATAATGCATGACCCCACACTCTCCATCTAATACTCCTTTTCCAATTCTCCTAAACTGTCTAAGTCTTCCTGCAGGCTCCCTGCCTCCTCAATACTACCTGCCCATCCACCTATCTTTGCATCATCTGCAAAGGTAGCCAGAATGCCCTCAGTTCTGCCGTACAATTCATTAACCTACAAAGTGAAATGTTGTGCTCCAAACACTGACCCTTGTGGAACACTACTAGTCACCAGCTGCCATCCTGAGAAGGATCATTTTATCCCCACTGTGCCTCCCGCCAGATAGCCATACTTATCCATGTTCGTACTTGGCCGCGAACACCATGGGTCTTTATCTTACTCTGCAGCCTCCTGTGCGGTACCGTATTAGAGGCAAACTGATTGTCTACATTGTTAACTCCATTGTGTCTCCTTGATCTAAACTGCTTGTTACCTCTTCAAAGGATTCTCATTAACTTGAGGGAAAGGTATTTATTGAAATGGGGAGCAATCACAACATCAGGGTTATTCGTAAAGTGGAAGTGTTCCTCAAAGCAGTCTCTGGTCTCCCAAGTGTAAGGTAGACTGCATTTTGAGCAGCAATGACAGGAGACTGGATTGAAAGTGTACAAGTGAAATGTTGCTTCACCTGGGAGGTGTGTTTGGGGCCTTAGACAGTGAGGAGGGTAGAGGTGAATGGGCAAGCTTTGCAGCTTCTGCAATTGCATGGGAAGGTGCCACGAGGAAGTGGGGGAAGGGTTCGAGGTGATGGAAGGTGTCAGAAAGGGGATCGTTACTGTGAAATGCTGGCAGTGGATGGGAGGAGAAGATGTGTTGAAGGTGCTGTTCGACTGGAGGTGGTGGAAGTAGCGGAGGATGATTCTGTGAAAGTAGATTCTAGTGCAGTAGGAATTGAGGGCAAGGGGAGATCTATCATTGTTCTGGGAAAGAGGGGAAGGTATGAGGGCAGAAGTGAGGGGGATGGGGCAGTCACAGCTCAAGGGTCAGTCCATCAGAGAGGATTTCTTATTTGAGAGAAAAGGTGGTCATGTCGGAAGCTTCCCACTGGAATGTGACATCCCCATACAGAAATGACAGAGCCAGAGAAACTGGGAGAATGGCATCACTCTCAGCTGATCATGTGTTCAGCCACATACGGAGCCACAAAGTAATTCAATAATATAAACAAAACCGTAGTCAGATGAAAGTTCTTGAACTGTCTTTAACAAAAGGATTTTTCTAACACACAGGTAAGAATAAGGGTAGATAGGTCGTCAGTAATTCATAGCTGGACTTTTAAAAGTGGTTGCAAAGTGACTGGGGGCACTGTGCGAAATATTCCATAATTCTCTGGATTACAGGAATGTTCCAGTGAAACTGGCGAACCTCCAATGTGGCGCCTGTCTTCAAGAATGGAGTGAGTCTTCAAGTGTTTAGATACTATGTTTGTCTGAATGATGCAGTATTTTTGAGAGGATGAATGGTCTCATGATATACTTTCATCCTGCGGGATTAAAAATATCTCCTTCTACTGATGTGTTACAAACTGGGGGACAAACATTTGCCTGAACCTGGGAATTAATTGGGAAACTATCTGGAATATTGTAAAAAACTACATTATCCAGAGAATTCTAGTTACAGTATTTTCCAGAAGAATTTATCACCATGTAGGGGTATTGCATAGGTGAGAGGGTGAGTAGGTGCTGCATGCAGTAGTGAGAGTTTTGGAGTGTGAGCCTTGTTCGGCAGTAGGTGCTATAACAGATATACAGTGAGTGTGAGGGAGCAGAGAGAATATGGTGACCCTTATCCTTATGTTATTGATGTTTGTCCTGTATTGCTGGAAATTTCTTCAGACAACAGATACTGCACTGAGCTGGTGGGGAGCTCAGACCATGCTCGGTTTGTCTGGTGGTGTGGCCTGCTCTGGGAATAGAATGGTCATCTTCTGTACCTCTTCTCCACTAGGATCTCCGTGTCCCTGTCAACAAACCGTGGTTTAATTGCCCCTTAAATGCCATGCTCAGGGGAAATTGTGCAAAGCAGCTCTGAACTGAGGAAGGTCAAACCTGTGCCCATTGGCCTTTTAAAAATGGCACCAGTGCTCACTTGGTAAGCTCTGAACATTGTTCGATCCTGGATGGATTGTGGAGCTGTAACCTAGCAGTATATTGGTCTACGCAGTATTTCATGATCAACAGATATCTCATCTTGCCTTATATGTGTCCGGGCTGGATCTGAACCAAGGAATGAGTATCCGATATAAATCCTGACATAACTATCACTCCTCTAGCTGGGTCAATTCTGCTGTCAAACCCCATATTTCTGCAATATGTTGTCCATTAAGCAATTGCCCAAGCAAAACGCGAACATCTATCCCTCTGTTATGGAGCAGAGCAGAACCCCTCAAAGTACATGGAGACGGTAGTCTCGGCCCGAATGTTTTCTTATTGTAAAGGTAAATGTCAGGTGCTGTGTTTCAGCTACAATTTAATTGGTCAAAATATATAACATTAAGCAAAACACAATCTATTCAAGCACAGTACACAAAATATAACGAACATAAGTGAATCTTGGAATAACTTAATTCTTTTGGAAATTTAAACAGAATAATAGGTTATTTAACTAACAGTAACTGATCCAATATGGTAACGGGGGAAAAAGTGAGGACTGCAGATGCTGGAGATCAGAGCTGAAAAACGTGTTGCTGGAAAAGCGCAGCAGGTCAGGCAGCATCCAAGGAGCAGGAGAATCGACGTTTCGGGCATAAGCCCTTGCCTGAAACGTCAATTCTTTTCCAGCAACACATTTTTCACCAACCAATATGGTAACATCCCAGAAACACAAATTTGTCTAAAAACAAATCCAGGAAATAGATTGTCTCACATACAGTTCTCAACCCCAGGCGGAAAGAACATCAAGAAACAATCAAAAGAGAAATCTCAGAGAGAGAGAGTGTAGCAGCCTGGAGAGATTTACTGCCTTCCAACCCTGCTGAGAACCCCAGAATAACTGGCGAGTGGGAAAACTAATAATCCTGGTTCTGGGAGAAAATGACCATCACTCCACAGGACCAGGCCAAGGCTGCAAGGACCACAAGGAATGGACTGTATCTACACCATATATGGCACTGTAGAAGCGTCTCAAAATGCCTAACTCCACTTAAGCCGTTAAATGATGGTCAAATAAATGTCAAAGTTAAACATAAATAAATAAACTGAAAGGATGCACAGGCCTGGTGATCAGACACAGACGTCGTTAGGTGCCCAGAAATTCCTACCCGGCCAAAACAAAGTACAATTATTGAGCTTTTGAGATAAATCATCATCTCCCTCCCTCATCTCAAAATTAGAGATGTACCATTCACCCAACAGTCAGCGATGTCAATATTCCATCCAGTTCAAGTATTGTTGGGGTATGTCAGGGTTGTCATGAAATGAGTTAACTGAAGCTGATTGTTCAGTGACTGTTATTAATATCAGTCTTCCTGGATCTAACTGGGTCACTGGAGGCTTTCCCTCTTCCATAATTATGGCCTTCTTTCTACTTGTTATGCTATAGTATTTGGGGCAGAGTCAACCTCAACAAGATTGGGATCAGCGGATGCAGAGAGAGGGAGAGATCAGAATCTGAGAACATTAGACTGGAATATTCCAACAATGGATCAGAATCTGAGAACATTAGACTGGAATGTTCAAACAATGGATCAGAATCTGAGAACATTAGACAGGAATGTTCAAACAATGGATCAGAATCTGAGAACATTAGATTGGAATGTTCAAACAATGGATCAGAATCTGAGAACGTTTATCCTTTGGTCTTTACTGGTTTTCTCTGGATTGGGCATGGTTATAGTTGCAGATAGAAGCCGTACTGATGATTATTCAGGCAGATTACTACCCCATCCTCGCTATCGTTGGTGT
Organism: Chiloscyllium punctatum; assembly: GCF_047496795.1. Taxonomy (NCBI): domain Eukaryota; kingdom Metazoa; phylum Chordata; class Chondrichthyes; order Orectolobiformes; family Hemiscylliidae; genus Chiloscyllium; species Chiloscyllium punctatum. The sequence goes on along the minus strand of NC_092788.1, from coordinate 54,114,201 downwards.
TCCTGGTAAGCCTACCTCTGTCAATTCTATAAATGATGGTGAACGTTATTGTTACTTCGGTTATTGATATTTAGCAAATATAAACTTTCAGTCATAAACTCCACTTCCTTTTCATGCATTTCAAAATCTTTATGAATATATAAGAAGGAACTAGACTGATTAGAACTTTGAGTCCCCGTTTTACTCTAAACTGTTTTACCATTCTGGATTCTCTCTGTCATTAAAACGGTCAAATTCAACCTCTATAATATCCCCAGTCTCCACTTCTGTCTCAGTGCTGTTGCTGAATGAACTTGTCATCTACCCCTTTGTTAACTTCAAACTTTATGGCTTCACTTCTCTTCTGACCTTCCTTCCCCATTACAAATATTTTGACCACAGACTTTTTCTTGTCTCTACAGTTACATTACACCAGGGACACTGTATCAGAGTAAGAATATCACTGACTGTGTACTTCAGAGGCACAGGCTATGACTGTAAAAGCTGGTGACAGAACAGAAATTCGAATGATAAAAATTGGAATGAAACCTAAATTCACTCATGGCAACCGTAAACCACCAGATTTATTTTTCCTCATTTTGCTGATAACCTTTGGTAAAGAACCTTAAGACTTTTGCCCAGTCTGGACTAAGTGTGAATTCAGACCCACAACATTGTGGTTGGCTCCATATTTTCTTGACAAATGGCCTCACAGTCAATAGCAATTAGTGATGGATAACAAATGCTGCCCTTACCAGTAATGCTGGCATCCTGGGAAACAACAACATTAAAAATGAAATAAACAAATGGATATTGAAGATTTGACATAAAATTCTGCAGCATCTAGAAGTGTTGGAGAATCTCAGTAGTCATGTCTCTCTGTCGGGCGAAACACAGATAATGTTTCGAATGCAGTGATCCTATCAAAACGTAATGTAACTGGGAAATAATATTATTTATATCAGGGATGGTTAGAAGGGTGAGTGGGAGGTTTGTGTTGAATGAATTGATAAACGTTCAGAAAAAGAGAGACAGAGCAAGAGAAAGGCAAAACAAACAGAAGGATTGCTGATGATGAACTGGAAGGAAAATAGAATGGGAAGTTATTCTAACATTTCGCCTTCCGATATTCCTGAATATCATGTCATTTCGGTATGTCCCTGTTTAAAGTTAGTTATTTTCCTTCTATCTCTCTTCTCTGAGTGGGGTGATCAACTCCATCAGCAATACTGGTGCTGCACGTCAAGTTGCTCAGATACAGAGAAACCTAATGTTACATTGTCAACTGCTTCTGTAGACAGATGAACTGGTATCGGGAGACTGTGTGGAGACGTAATAGCTTTCTTCGCTAGGAAGAGAAACTGAGGAGAGGGAGGCATTTACAACCCTGAATGGGTTGGGGGAATTGACTTGCTGCTGTCATTAGAAATTCAGTGGAGTTTTTTTGGATTGGATTCTCGGGTTTGTATCGTCAGCTGCTGCGTTCATTCAGGAAGACCCGATGCTCTGGTGAACTCACTCTGGACAGTGAATTTACAGAGTGTCTGGGTGCATGGGAAACAAATGGAGCTGAGACTCCACAGAAGGGAAGCTCTGTAAACAGGGTGGGGCTGGGCACTGCACATTCCTCCCTTGGATTTCCAGGAACATTTGTCTAAAATGGACCCATGCCAAGTGTCAAGTGCAAAACCAGTTTGTTTCAAAAATGAGGTGGTCACTGAGCTGTGTCCCCTCATTCAGTATAACCTGCCGCTTCGCACCAGGGTGCTGACTCTCACCATGAAGTGAACTGTTACAATTCTGGAACTTTCCAGGCAGGAGTGCATAATGTATCCACCATCTCTGAAGTGCAGTCCTCCGATGTACCAAGAGCTGTCAGAAACCATCTGCCTGTTGAGAAGAATACATTGGTTCCATCTCCACAGGGGAAGGTGCAGAAACTAACTTCCAGAAATAGGGAAGAGGGGGACTGGTAAAAATAAGAAACTGCTGGAAATTAGAATTAATGAAAACTATGTTTTTTGAAAATCTAATTGAATTGAAGTTTCATAAGTTGCTGAATCTGCAGAGCTGCATCCCAGAGTATTCAGGAGGTGGTATTAGAGCTCAATAGACAATAGACAATAGGTGCAGGAGTAGGCCATTCTGCACTCCCTCAATAGCCAGAATGTCTTTCCTCAAATTTGGAGACCAGAACTGCACACAATACTCCAGGTGTGGTCTCACCAGTGCCATGTACAGCTGCAGAGGAACCTCTTTTCTTCTATACTCAATCCCTCTTGTTATGAATACCAGCATTCTATTAACCTTCTTCACTACCTGCTGTACCTGCATGCTTACCTTCGTTGATTGGTGTACAAGAACACCCAGATCTCTTTGTACTGCCCCTTTACCTAAATTGATTCCAATTAGGTAGTAATCTGCCTTCCTGCTCTTGCCACCAAAGTGGATAACCATGCATTTATCCACATTAAACTGCATCTGCCATGCATCTGACCACTCACCTAACCTGTCCAGGTCACCCTGTAATCTCCTCACATCTTCCTCACCGTTCACCCTGCCACCCTGTTTAATATCATCAGCAAATTTGGTAATGTTATTACTAATACCATCTTCTATATCATTAAAATATATTGTAAAAGCTCGTGAAAGAACTACTGATTATTCTTCAAAGCTTGTTATATTCTGGAAAGGATCCTGCAGACTGGAAAGCAGCTATTGTAAACGTAAATATTTACAACAGAACGGAGAGGGAAAACAGAAAACTAAGTAGCTCTGTATCAGCTGTGAGAAAAAGACATTGTAACCTTTTGTAATGGATTTGAGAACTAGACACTTGGAGAATAGTGATCTGATTTGGTAGAGTCGGCTTAGATTCTGGAAAGGGAAATTATCTTTGATTAACTTGCTGGAAATTATGGAGATTGTCCGCTGTGACATTGAAAATTGAGAACCAATAGGAATGGAGTATTTTTTTTCAGCTGATATTTGACATTGTTGAATACAGTTGAGTGGGGAAATTTAAATTCCATGGGTATGTAGATGTGAAATATATACCACATGGTATAAAAATTGGATGTTGGAGACAATGAAGGGAGTGGGATTTTTCTCTGGACTGAAGGCTTGTTGGGTATCAGAATAATCAGTGTTTGCCCAATAGCTGTTCACGAGTTTTAAAAACTGAATCAGATGTGAACAAACATCTTCAGTCACATTTATGTTTTTTTTCAATGGTGAGAAATTGGGAAGTGTTGTTGTTTAAAAGGACCTGGATGACCTTGGTCATAAGTCAGTAACAGAATTATTGCGTTGCAGGAAGTAAGTAATATGTGGCTTTTCATGCAAAATGATTGAAGTCCCAGAGTTGGTATATCTTTCCTAATGGTAGTGTTTTTTTGAGAGAGTATTTGGTGCATTGCGTATAGATTTGGTCTGTTTTATAAATAATGATCTCTTTGTTACTGAGAGAGTCCAAAGGAGTTTTACCAGACTAAACCCTGGCATGATGTTATCAGAAGGAGAGAGTGCAGGAAATATGAGTTTAACCTGTAGCTCTGTGAGAGAATAAGAAGTTGATACTTGATGGTTACGGACAGACACTCATTACATCCTAAACAGCTGAATAGGGTCAAAATTGCACACTATTCATTGGATGTTTGATTCCCAAAAGTTTGCATGTCTCTGCAGAGCCTCCATGTCGATTGACAGAAAGGTACAGGCTCTGAATGAACTCTGGGCACTTGAATGCACAGTTACTGTGTGACACTGTACTAAATGTCACTTTGTACACAAGCCTGTCAGCAGTCACAATACCTTCGTTTTGAAAGAGTTAACAATTCTGCACAAGCTTCTGACCTCCATAGAGACCATGGGTCTGCTTTCTTGAAGATGGAAGACATCTTGGAAAATGGTTAATAAAGTTGGCTTCATTCCTACTACCAGAAAACCATGTGAAAGTAGCACATAGGCAGTATGAGTAATTCGCCGTGTGGACCTGTTTGGAACAGTCCACCTGTTCAGTCACTGCTCCATTTGTTTGTGATTTTGCAGCATCTCTGGCACCTTCCCGTTCCTGTATTAGTGACTTGTGAAGCTGAATGACGTCTTCCTGTTCCTTATTTAACTCCCTGCAATTCACCACGAAATTCCTGCCTTGATTTGACTTCACAAAATGCAAAACAAACATTTGTCTGTATTAAACTACATTTTCCCATTTTTCGGCCCACTTCCCCAGCTAATCAAGGTCCTGCTACAATTTCTGAAAACTTCCCTCACTTTCATCAGCAAATTCTGTTAGATTTACTGGTCTATAGTGCCCAGTTATTCCTTTCCTTCCCTTCTTGAATAAGGGAACAACATTCGCTACCCTCCAGTCTTCTGGGACCCCACCTGTAGCTAGCGATGATGCAAAAATATTAGCCAGAGTCCCTGTAGTTTCTTCTTTAGCCTCCTGCTGTGTTCTTTGATGCATATGATCAGAACCAGGAGATTTCTCCACCTTTCTACATTCTAATACCTGTACATCCAACACCTCCACTACTATGATGACTGTCCCCAAAGATATCACCACTAACTTCCATAAGCTCCCACATCAAGTCTTGATGTATTTATCTATGATAAATACAGAGGAGAAATATTAATTAAGAACCTTCAGAATTTCCTGCAGTTCTGCATATACATATCCACTTTGGTCCTTGAGGGGTCGTATTCTCACCGTAGTTATTCTCTTTTCTTTAATGTATGTAAACAACCTCTTTGGATTCATCCTGATCTTCTCAGCCAAGGTTATCTCGTGCCCCCTTCTCACCCTCCTGATTTCCTTCTTCAGTAAACTCCTGTATTCCCTGTATATGTCCAGGGATTCCTTTGATCCCATCTGCCTGCACCTCACCCACGCCTCCTTCTTTTGGTTAAAGCCTCAATATCTCTTGTCATCCAGTGTTTCCTCTTCATGCCAACTTTGCCCGTCACCCTCACGGGAGCATATAGACCTTGAACTCTTGTTATCTCATTTTTAAATGCCCCCCCCCCCCCCCCCCCCCAGTTGCTGGAGGTCTGTTTGCCTGCAAACAAACTACTCCAATTAGCCCCTGCAAGTTTCTGTCTAATTCTATCAAAATTCACCTGGCCTCAAGTTAGATCTTGCAGCTGTGGACCAGTTTGTCCCTCTCCATAACTATTATAAAATTAATAGAACAATGGTAACTGGTCTCAAAGTGCTCCCCCACTGTCACCTCAGTCACCTGTCCTGCTCTATTTCCCAAGAGTAGGTCGAGTTTTGCCCCTCCCCAAGTAGGCTCCTCTACATACTGCTGGGGGAAATTTCCCTGAACACACTTCATTCGTCCACCCAATCGAAGACCTTAATTCTGTGTAAGTCCCAGTCTATGTTAGGAAAGTTAAAATCTCCTGCAATGACAATCCTACTGACCTTGCAAGTCTCCCCAGTCACTCCACATATTTTTCTTCCTCGAATTCCCATTGACTATTTGGGGGCCTATAGTACAACCCCAATAATGTCACCATTCCATTCTCAATTCTTAGTTCCACCCGCAAAGCTTCACTGGAAGATCCTTCAGTTATTTTATATCTGGTCACTGCTGTGATACTCACCTTAATCAAAAATGCAACTCTCCCTCTGCTCCTTACATCACCACTCTCCTGCCTAAAGTAGCTGTACCCTGGTACATTAAGCTGCCAGTCCTGTCACTCCCTTTGCCCTGTTTGTGTAATGGCTACGATATCCCAGTCCCACGTACCTATCCCCGCCCTGAGTTTATCAGCCTTAGCTGTCAGCCATCTTGCATTGAAACAGATGCAACTTAATCCAACAGATTTCTTGCCCTCTGTCGTGTTCCAGCCTGACCTGTCTCTTCACTTTACTGTTTCTGATTACTGTATCTCCTTCCATCCTCGCACTTTTCTCCCTACTGTTGAGGATCCCACTCTCAATAGCATCCCCAGCCCCAGTCAATCAAGTTTAAACCCTCCCTTGTAGCACCAGCAAACTTGCCTGGCAACATATTGGACACCCTCTAGTTCAGGTATAACCAGTCCCTCTTGAACAGGTTACCTCTGCCCCACCAATGATCTAAAAATCTGAATTTCTGCCTGCTGCACCAATTCTTTAGCCACACATTCATCTGCTATGTCCTCCTGTCCTTACCGTCACTAGCAGGTAGCACTGGAAGTAAACCGGATATTACCAATGTCATGGGCATGGCTTTTATCTATTTTTCCTAGTTCTCCACAATCACTCTGCAGGACCTCATCCCTATGTCTACCTCTGTCATTTGTACCAACGTGCACAATGACCTCTGGCTGCTGCCCCTCCCCCTTGAGAACGATTTGCAGCTGCTCTGAGACATCCTGGACCCTGGCATTTGTGAGGTTACACACAATCCCACAATCCTGGGTTCCCATTTGCAGCCACATAATCTCCTGTCTGTCTGACACCATCCCCCAACCCCACCACCACCACCACAAAACTACCGAATCTTAATAATTATTTCTGAAGTTATTCTGCTCACACAAGCTTCTGAAAATGTGATTCCTTCCCGGAGCAGATGAAATTGGCTGAATTCCCTTTCCTTCAAGCAGTGGGGAGTTTTCAATGAATCCTCAACCGGACTCCTCTGTGAGTGATAAAACCGACTATGTTTTTGTTTTTGCTCGCACACATTGCTGTGATGAGGGACAGGGAAAGAGAAAGGGAGGAACAAGCTGTTTCTTCTCAGATGGGTTACATTTTTCCATCTCTAAATTGATTCAGAGATGTTGTCAGTACGCAAACTGGACCATATGAGCTCTCCTTGAACATTGTTTGACTGATATGACGCCATCATATTCCCTGCTCCATGCAGGTACATCTATGGTGCTGTCATACACAGAATCATTTCATTAACAAATAATTACCCGACTTGATCTGAAGATGTGTTTATATGTGCCTGCGTAATATAAAAATAAAATGTTTAATATCTTCACAATATCTGCATTAAAATGAATATGTTTTATTCTTAAAGAAATACAGAGATTGCTGGAAATACTCAGCACGTCAGGCAGCATGTCTGAAGAGAAATGAGAGTTAACCTTTCTGGTCCAGTGACCCTGCCTCAGAATCTGTCTTATTCTTAAATTACATTCCCACTTTTATTCTCCCACACAAGAGGAAATATCTATCAGGTATTCACTAGCTGCACGCACCTCATGATTGTATATGATCAATAAGAACATCCCTCGTTCTCAGGCCTAAACCGGTAATCCTTCATAACATAATGCCTTCATCCCAAGGCCGAGTAAAGAAAAGCATCTTTGTAATGTTTGAAAACAACTTCGCTTTTTTTTCAGTTGTGGGGATCAGAACTTCAAACTTTACGTCAGATGTGGTGTCCGCAATGCCTTTTACAGATGCAGGGAAATATTGCTAAGTTCAAACCCGATACCCATTGCACGAAACAGCATCATTCCGTTTCCCTTCCAAATCAATTGACGCATCTTCACAGTAACTTGATGTGATTCACCTACTAAGACACACAAATCCCTGTATACCACCAAGTTCTGCATTCTCTCTCCATTTAAATTATTTACTGCTGTTTTGTTAATTCCCCAAAACACAAAGTTCCAGTCACCCACATTGTACTGCTTTGTTTTTGCTGCAGGTTTACTCACTGCCCTCCCCTGTCTGTATCCCATTGCAGAAGCTCTGCTTCCACTTGACTCCTTATTGACTGTTTGTCCTGGTGTATGAACAAACTGAGCTCCAGTTCATTCAGCCCCTTCATCCAAGGCATAAACCTAGATTATAAACTGTTGATAAACTCACACTGATCCCTGAGGAATTCCACTAGTTACAGCTTTCCAAGCTGAAACTTATCTCTACTCTGTATTTCTAGCTAGTTAGCCAGGGCTTCCCTGTTCCTGTGTAGCTGCCCAGAAAGGTTGTATAGCCTCTTCCTGTGCAATGTAACTTAGTCAATGGGTTGAATGAATATATTCTATTCCTGTGTAACTCCATTGAGAGGCAGAATGGTCTCCTCCTCTGTGATTATAATGTATTTGACTGGCTGAAAGGGGCCTACCTCTCTCTCTCTCTGTAACAGCTTCGAGGGGAGAATGGGAGGACCACATGTGGGATAAGAGCAGCACTTGGCCAATCGACCCCTCCAGCCTGCTGCTCAGTTTAGAAACATCATGGCTGGACTGACTGTAGCTGAACACCCCTTTCCTGTCTGTTCTCAATAAACATTGATTCTGCGTCCCTTCAAAGATCAGTCAAGATCAGCCTTGAGTATTTTCAATGACCCAGTCTTCACTGTTCCCTGAGTATGACAGCGCCACAGTTTGCACAGTCTGAAGGAGAACAGAACAACGTTATCTCAAAAGTTAATGGGAGACTCTTTAATTTTAAAGTGTGTTAACCTCACAGAAAGTCGCCCCCTATTCTGAGAAATAACAGCACAACAAATGTGAACAGACGTAGACCAATCAGCTCCTCAAACATATCCCATAATCGCTTTGACTGTTCAGTAAAGTATTTATCAAGCTCAGCCTCCATTGCACACTCCAAAAAATATTCCTTTCATCTGAAGGCCACACAGCATAGGAAATTGAAATAAGATCATTTGGCCCATCAGCTCGACTTTGCTGTTCGGACCTGCCTGACATGTTTCTCAACACAATTCCCCTGCATCGTCAATGTAACTCTGGACCCATGTTTTCATCAAAAATAATATATCTCTGTATTAAAGACATGACTGTACCTGTGTCTCAATATAGATGTGTGTTTGTGTGTGCGTCTGTTTCTGTGTATATCTGTTTAATACCGGGATACAGGGTGGTGGAGGAGGGTTATGTGTGCGTGTTTTGTGTATATCTGTTTAATGCAGGACACGGGGTGGTGGTAGAGGATTATGTGTGTGTGTGTTCCTGTGTATAACTGTTGGTGACAGGTTTATGGTGGAGGGTTTGTGTGTGTTTTATTGTGAAAATCAGTTTAATGGCAGGAGACAGGGTAGTGGTGGAGGGTTGTGTGAGTGTGTGTGTTTCGGTGTATGTCTGCCTTATGGCAGGAGACAGGGTAGTGGTGGACGGTTGTGTGAGTGTGTGTGTTTCGGTGTATGTCTGCTTTATGGCAGGAGACATGGTGGAGGTGGAGGGTTGTTTTCAAACTGGAAACCTTGGACCAGATGTGATTCACAAGAAAAAGTGTTGGATCCTCTTTTGTTTGACATTTATATCAATAACTTGGATGAGAATTGTAGAAGACATGATTAGCAAATTTACAGCTGACATCAAGATTGGTTGTATCGTGGACAATGTTGACTTAACGATTTACAGTCAGTGATTATAACGATACCTTGATCAATTGAATATATGATTCGTAGACCTGTTCAGCAGGGAAACAGTCCTTCTGACTCATCCAAGTCGGCCAGATATTGTGGATTAATCTTGTCCCATTTTCCAACATTTGCCCCACATCCCTCTGAACCATTCCTATTCATATACCCATGCCTTTTAAATGTGGTAATTGCACCATCCTCCACAACTTCCTCTGGCAACTCATTCCGTACATACACTACACTTGCGTGAAAAAGTTCACTCTAGGTCTCTCTTCAATCTTTCTCTTCCCACCTTAAACCAATGCCCATTAGTTTTGGCCTTCCTATCTCTGGCAGATAGACCGAGACTATTTACCCTTCCCATGATTGTATAAACCTCTAGAAGGTATAAATGCGACTCCAATCAACACGAATGATTGTGTTTTCAGTCATCGTGGGCCTAAATTCTGAAATTCAATAATGACACCTCTTCTTTATCCATCAAGTCACAATACAAAAATCATTTTAATCCAACTTGTTCAGACATATAATGAAAGATCTCTGTCGGATTTGAACCTAGAGCCTCAGAGGTAGGGGCACTACCACTACTCAACAATAGCCTCGAAAGCTGCAACATGATTGTCCTGCGTGCTTATTCATCAGCCTGTTCTGACATGCTGTGACACACCTTCACAACAGGTAGGACATGAATCTAGATCATCTGATCCAGAGATTGTGACATTAAAATAGGTTCATGGTCTGAAATCAAATCCAGAACTCTGGCATAAGGCCAGGGGCATTTCCCACCACACAAGACTTAAACCATGCCCAGAATTTGGATCATATTTTAAGTGTCAGCTTTCAGCTCTGCATGCATTTTTAAAGTTCTGATTAACTTGACTGAAAGATACAGGCAACAGTTCTCATTGTTAAACAAATAAAAGGTATTAGACTCAACTACAGGATGATATTTCATGCTCTCTGCTATCGAGATAAACTATGAACATCTTGAATTGCTTGGCTATGATTTTCAGCTTAAATGGTGATTATCTGTAGTCTGCAATATTATGGAAAGAAATCGTGCAGGCACGCTCTGAAGTACCTCAAATAGATATCAATACCGAACACCAGAGATGAGGAAAGAGGCCAATTTCATAGAGTCATAGAGATGTACAGCACGGAAACAAACACTTTGATCCAACTCGTCCATGCCGACCAGATATTTCAACCCAATCCAGTCCCAAATGCCAGCAGTCAGCCCATACCCCTCCATACACTTTCTATACATATACCCATCCAAATGCCTCTTAAATGTTGCAATTATACCAGCCTCCACCACTTCCTCTGGCAGCTCATTCCATACACGTACCACCCTCTGCGTGAAAAGGTTGCCCCTTAGGTCTCTTTTATATCTTTCCCCTCTCACCCTAAACCTATGCCCTCTAGTTCTGGACCCCCCGACCCCAGGGAAAAGTCTTTGTCGATTTATCCTATCCATGCCTCTCATAATTTTGTAAACCTCTATAAGATCTCCTCTCAGCCTCCGACTCCCCAGGGAAAACTGCCCCAACCTATTCAGCCTCTCTCTGCAGCTCAGATCCTCCAACCCTGGCAACATCCTTGTAAATCTCTGTAACAGCCTTGAAGGTGGATAGAGAGAACAACATATGGGGTAGAGGCAGCAGTATATCTCTGTCACAGCATCGAGGGTGGATTGAGAGAACAACAGATGGGGTAGAGGCAGCAGTAAATCTCTGTAACAGACCCGAGGGTGGATTGAGAGAACAACAGATGGGTTAGGGGCAGCGGTATATCTCTGTAACAGCATCGAGGGGTGGATTGAGAAAACAACAGATGGGATAGGGGCAGCGGTATATCTCTGTAACAGCCCCAAGGGTGGATTGAGGGAACAATACATGGGGTAGGGGCAGCAGATGGTCATTCGGCTGCACCATTCAGAATGCTCATGGCTGATCCGATTGTGTCTGACCATCCATCTCCTGTCTCTTCCCAATAAACATTGACTCTCCTATCCGGCAAAGATCAGTCGAGCTCAACCTTGAATATCTTCAATAACCAAGTCGTTACTGCTCCCTGAGGCTGAGGACACCACAGAGAGCACAATACAATTACATTGCGAGACCCGTTATTTTAAACTGTGTTAACCCAACATCAAATCACCACCACTTTACAGCTAAAAAGGTACAGTAATTAGGAATAGACAGACGCCATTCCACACTCCCAACCTGTCCCACATTCCCACTGTCTCTTTCCGATCAAATACTTATCAAATCCAGCCTCTGCTGCTGTCTCAGAAAGAGAATACCTAATAGCATCACACCACATGAGAATTAGAAAAGGAGCAGAACCCATTAGACCCATCATGTCTGATATTCCGTTCATTAATTTCTTATTTGTTCCTCAACATCATTCTTCTGTCTTTTGCCTAGAATTGTTGATCCCCTTATAAATAAAAAAACGATCTATTTGTGTCTTAATGAGACAAGTGTCTGTGTGTGTGTCCATCTGCTTGTTAGATGAGTATTTGTTTGCCTACGTCTGTCTGTGTATCCGCCTGTGTATTTCACTCCGTGTTTGTTTCTATTGTGTGTGACTGTATATGTTTTTGTGTGCTTGTATGGGTGTGTATGCTTTTCTCCTTGTACACATTGTACATGTTAGTATATTGGGGTATTTATCAATATTTCTATATAATTCTATGCCTGCATCTCTGTGCAGTGAGGTATCTCTTTTTCTTTGAGACAGAGCTGACACTGGAACTGCCAGTGGGTTTAAAGTGAGAATTGCCCTTCGCTGATCTTTGCTCCTTACTCGGTTGGTGGGACGTAGATATTTCGGAATCTCCACACAAGTCATCCCGGTCCTCTTTGGCTCCTACCAAGATCTTCCCCACATGGCGTGGGGAGGGGAGAGTGAACAGATGTCAGGCACCCCACCACCTGGGATGGCCTTTTTCTGTCCTATTCCAGGCTGATTCTCCTGGATTGGGAGAAGGGGAGGGAGGGTGTGAGGGTGGCCCTGCTGTTAGAGCTTGTACGGGTGGGTGCCATGGTGAGAAGTCCTGAGTGAGTCAGTTTACAGTGTTATATCCACGTTGTGTTATTAGTGTGGAGGCTATTGCATAAGTGACGGAGAAAGTGAGTGAAGGAAGTTGCTGAATTCAATAGCGAGAGTGTTAGTGCCTGAGCTTATTTGGAGATAGAGCTAGAGCCTTGTTCGGGGGTAGGTGCTATAACAGGTATACAGTGAGTATGAGGGAGCAGACAGAATACAGTGACACTTATCCTGGCAGAGCGGGGTAGGTTATTAATGCTTATGCTTTATTGTTGGATATTCAGATCATCCCAGCGTCTAGATGAGCCTCGTCGAATGTCTTGTCCATGTCTATCAATAACGACACAGACCAAGTCCCTCAACTTTCACGGAATCAGTTTAGGTAGAGCGTACAAATAGCAAGGAGAAGCAAACACTGATGTTTTATGTATCTAAACCAAAACGGTAGCAGAAAATCTGAACATCATGTGCTCTGGAAATTACACATGCAAGTATTGTGAATACTGCAGTCTTATTGGATGGTCTCAAGTTGTATCTAAACTGCGTTAACTAAATGATTGCTAATGCTGTGAAAAATAAATACCATAAGTGTATATCAGATGGGTTGAAGTGTATGTTGTGAACCAAACTAGATAGCAGGTTATTTCGGAGTTGGTGTTGTGTGGTAAGAAATACGAATTACTAACCTTAGTCTGAAGCAGCTTTTGAGGAATAGTGACGTTAATGAGGTGCATTTTACATGGCGTCCGCAGACAATATCAAATGTGTGAACATTCTGGTCAAATATCATGGAGGCCTGGAGGGTAGAGGGTCAAGCTCACTCCAGTAAATTGGGAAAGTACAATATAACATTCAGTGGGAGACAAGCAATGGTTGTTCGAGTCATAGAGCACACGAGCACGGACACAGGTCCTTCAGCTCAAAGTGGACCATTCTGAACAAAATGTCCTCTCACGCCAACCCATTTCCCTGCCGTTGCCCTTTATCCTTCTAATCCTTTCCTCTCCATGTATTTGTACAAATGCTTTTTACGTGTTGTTAATGTATCCACCTCAACCACTTCCCCTGGCAGCTCATTCCATATGTATACCAAGATGTGTGTTAAGATCATTGCTCGTCAGTTTCCCTTTTATTCTTACCTTCTGACCTTAGACTGATGCCCTCGAGTCCGTGATTGCTGTCCTGGGTAGAAAAGACTGGGTGCATTCACTCCATCCATGCCTCCTGTGATCTTTTAAGCGTCTATAAGATACCGCTCAGTCTCATATACTCTAAAGTAAAAAGTTCTAGCTTGTCCAACCTCTCCCCATAACGCAGACCATTAAGACCTTGGCAACATTCTTGTAATTTCTTCTGCACTCTTTCCAGTATAATAACATCCTTCCTATAGCAAAGTGAACAAAACTGATCATGACGCTTCAAATAATGCCTTACCAGCGTCCTGTTTAACTGCAATGTAACTCCTCAACCTCAATACTCAGTGCTCTGACTGATGAAGGCCAGTGTATTAAAGCCTTCTTCACTGCCCTGTCTACCTGTGAATCAACTTTCAGAGCACCGTGCACCTGAACACCAAGGTCCCTCTCCTTCACTACACTCCTGAAGGCCCAACCATTCACCATGAAACTCCAACCTTGACTCGACTTTGTAAAATGCAAGTACTTACACCGATCTGTATTAAACTGCATTTTCCATTTCTCAGTCCACTTCTCCAGCTGTTCAAGGTACTGCTGAAATTTCTGAAATTCCGAATAACCTTCCCCACTCTCCATGATGCTGCCTATTTTAGTGTCATCATTAAACTTGCAAATCATGCCTGTGCATTCTCATCTAGATCATAGATCTATGTCATAGGTAAATTATATATATATAGATATAAAACATATTACATACATCTATGATCTAGATGAGAGAATATAAATATAATATACACACATATATATAGAAACAAACAATGTCCCCAGCACCAACCCCTGAGGTATTCCACTATTCACAGGCCTCCAGTCCAACAAGCATCTTTCCTATATTACCCTCTGCTTCCTACCACCAAGTCAACTGTGTATCTAATCTACCAGCTCCCCCTGGATTCCAGGTGATCAAACATTCCAGAGGAGCTGATCTTCTGTAACCTTGTCAAAGGCTTTACTGAAATCTATGTAGGCTATGTATACCATTCTGCCCTCATCACTGTTCCTTGTCACTTCATCAAAGCACTGTAACAAGTTTGAGAGCCATGATCTCTCATGCACAGAAGCCTTGCTGACAGCTACTAATCAAACCCTGTCTCTCAAGTGCATGTACAGAGTAACCACGATTGTCCAAATATCAATTATCCGAAATTTGGATTATCCAAAGAGGACCTCAAGGTCTCGATAGAAACATTATGTCTTTCAACCCTTTTGTTTGTAGGTACAATGATTTTTTTTTAAATTGTCTTACTAAAATACTGCCAAGAACAGTCCAGGCACCGTCTCCAAAAGACTGATCTCCCACCTTCTCTCTCTCTCTCACCCCACACTTTCCCTGAAGTTCTACACAGAGGTTCACCCTAAATCCCCCTTCTCCATATAACTGCGTCAACATTGTCCTGTACACAGCAAAGGTGGAACTTGCCAAAACGCGCGTGCGCATGTGTGTGTGTGTGTGTGTGTGTGTGTGTGTGTGTGTGTGTGTGTGTGTGCTATTTGAAGACTTACCCCACAAAGACAGCAGCAACAGCAGTTCTGTTGGTGTACAGTCGCCTGCCCAATTGGAGGCGGTTGGGGTTGCGGACGGGAGTCCGAAGGTGAGTGAGGATGGTTGGGGATGTGGGGTTTGGGAGTGCGGGGTTGGGGGCACAGGGTTACAGGTGTGCGGGGGTGTGGATGGGGTTTGGACGATGGGTGGGGATGTTTGGTTGTGCGGGGTTAGGGGACCGATGTTAGTGTTGCAGGGTTAGGAACGGGCATGGGCAGACGGGTGTGGCGTTGGACAGGGTTCTGGGCTGATGGGGGGCAGGATTGGTGTGGGAGCAGTCAGGGTTGGGGCGGGCATGGACAGGTGGTGGCACGGAGTGGGAGCAGATTAGGATGTTGGCGGGCAAGTGGGGGTGTGAGATCAGGCGGTTTGGGGGTGCGTGGCGGCAGACAGGGACGTGGGGTGGGCGTGGAAGGGTTTGGGGTGGGCGGGGCACATATGGGGCAAGGTGGGAGCGGGGTGGGAGCTGACGTGGCGTGGGGTCTCACGCGCCGATTGCTTTTGCCTTGTCTTCTGAATGGGGAGCAGACTTCACAGTAAACTTCAAGTCCCAGAGTAGATCAATTCACCAAATAATCAATTATCTGAATGAAATAGTGCTCCGTCCATCTCAATTGGACAATCGAGGTTACTTTGTATATCTTATCTCAGTATCTTCTCAAGTCATTACCTACTACAGATGTTAATTCTACCAGTCTATAGTTCCCAGGTTTAACTTTGTCGTCCTCCTTGAATAGGGGCACAGCATTCGCTATCCTCCAGTCCACCGGTACCTCACCAGTTGGCCAGCAAAGTTGGAAAAGTACCAACCAGGGCTCCCGTAATTTCTTCTCTGTCCTCCTGCAGAGTTCCTGAATATATCTGGGCAGGATGAGGAGATTTATAGAAATACTGCAAAGTCGGAAAATGTGTCTCTTTCTTGAACTTAAAAACACCACAGAGTGAGCAAGTGACTTAATGATGGTTAAAATAACAAATGAAAGATTATATTAATCATAGGAAGTGACTTCAGAAGAATTCCAGAAATTGTGGAAACCTGAGAATTCTCAGAAATTGATGATCCAGAAAAGGAGGGCCATGAAACTGATAAGGAAATCTAAAAGCAAACATACATGCTAACAAACAGGAACACAAAGACTGCATCAATCTACTATCTATATTTCAAAGGAAACAAAATAAAAGCAATGTCAAATGTGGAAATTTGTAATCGGGAGAGGAGAGTTTATTGTGGAGAACAAGGAAATGGCCAAGAAAATAACCAGTAACTTTGCATCTGTCTTCTTGGAGGAAGATCCATAAAATCACCCAAAAAACCAAGTGATCAGATGGAGCTTATGGAACTAAAGACATAAAGTCAATTTATATCAGTGACAGGGTAGTACTTGACAATGTAACTAAATTGAGCATTGCAATGTCTGACAAAACAGACTTACTTTGCATCAAAATGTCAGAAATAAGGCACCAATGTAAGTATTAAATATGTTCCAAGCACATTAGATGAATGGAAGGGATCCAAGTAAATATTTGTGATTCCGAGGAGCTGGTGTTGGATTGGGGTCAACAAAGTTAAAAATCACACAACTCAAGGTTATAGTCCAACAGGTTTAATTGGAAGCACAAGCTTTCAAAGTGCACAACCACCTGATGAAGAAGCAGCACTTCGAAACCTAATACTAGCGAATAAACCTTTTGGACTGTAAGCTGGTTTTGTGTGATTTTTAACGTTATCATTTATGGTTACCATAGATGGTGGAGATGAGAGTGTGGAGGAAAGAGTTGGCCGGGTGGTTGGCAGTGAGGAGGAAGGCCTTTTGTTGCAGGAAGATGCAGACGAAACGGTCAGAAGTGCAGATCGATGGCAGATGGAATGTAACGCTGATAAATATGAGTTGATGCACTTTGGGCGAAGGGACCAGACAGGGGAGGACTCAATGAATGGCAGCACACTAGGAATCTCAGAGGGTGCTTTTCCTCACATCCCTGAATGTAAGTGGACAGGTTAATAGTCGAGCTAAAAAGGCTTAGGAGTCGTAGACATAGATTATAAGAGTTATACAGTGGCTTGTTTCTGGCAAAATGGTATGCAGTATACAGTTCTGGATATCACATCATGAAAGGATGTCATTACACTGAGGGGGTGGGGTTTGGTGGGGATTCACCAGAATGTTCCCTGGGTTGGAGCGTACCAGCTATGGAGAGAGGCTGGATAAGCTCGTGTTGTTTTCTTTGGAGCAGAGAAGGCTGAGGGGACGTGATTCAGAAGGATAAGATTACGAGGGGCATGGACAGATGGATAGACAGCAGCTGTTCCTTTTAGTCAAGAACAAAGGAACAAGTGAAGTGCTTGAGGTTTAGAGAGAATTTAAAGATATTTTGTCAACCAGAAAATGTTGGGGTCCAGAAGAGACAGAATGGTTGTTACGGGTAACTCCACAACAAATATAAAGTACTTGGACGAGTTTTTGCAGTGGCATAACATGCCAGGTTCTGGGCCTCTTGTCAGAAAGTGGGACAGTGTTTCTATGATTGTATGATTATGGAATGCTCATCATTAAACTGTTTAAGACAGAAATTGATGCTTTTCCAAAGAGAATATCAATGAGAGTTATACGAGTGAACTGTAATAGCTTCTAAAGATATGCCAGTGTGAAAGGTAAGATAAAGCAATTGCAGCTCAGTACAGTCTGACCCAGAGAATGGAGAATGGAGAACAGGGAAATGGCAGAACTATGAAGCAACTACTTCATTCTGTCTTCGCAGAAGATACCACAGCAAAAAACAAGCTTCCCAGCAATACCATGAAACTTTAGTCTGGTGAGAAAAAGAGAATAGAATGAAATTAGCAACTAAACAGTTCAAGAGAAAGTATTCTAACAGAACATAATGGGCATAGACAAAGTCAACATAGATTTATGAAAAGGGAATCATATTTGAGAAAGTGAATTTTAGCCAAATTATGGAGAAGCTATCAATGCATTACGATTGGATTTTCAGAAAGATTTTTAATAAACCCCAAGCCTGTTGTGCAAATTTGAATCCTATGGGACTGGGGCTAATATATGGTCATGGTTTTAGAACGGGAGAGCTGGCCGGGGACAGTGAGTCGGAATAAAACTTTTTTTAGAGTGGAAGGCTTGGAGGATATAGCAAGGATCGGGGTTTGGGACCAGATATTCCCAATACACATCATATCTTTGATTGAGGGGCTCAAATGCAATATTCCCAAGTCTGCTGATGGCATTAAACGATGTTGGATTGTGAGTGGGTGAGCAGGATGTCAAAAAGCTCCAAGGTGATTGAGACAACTGGAGTGACTGGGCAACTACGTGGCAGATGGAGAGCAATGGGGGAGATGTGACGTTGTGCACTTTGTTGGGAACAATAGAATGCCAGCCGATCAATTGAAAATGGATTGTTTGAAAAATGTTGATCTATAAAGGAACTAAAGCTGCATTTTTGTTTCCTTCTGCGCTGACCTGTGAAGGCCATGCTGGGCTGTGAGTTCTGCAATCAGAAGTCAATACTGGGAATGGCACTGACACACTGACCAGTGTACACAGACCCACCAAGTGGGTAGCTGTAACATTGAAAAGGAGTTGGATCTTCTTGATCACCAGTCACTGAAAGCAATATTGCAGGAACAGAAAGCAGTTTGTAAGATAAGTAGCCCATTGACCTTCATTTCAGGAGTATTTGAGTATAGGAATAATGGTGTCTTACTGCAGCTGTACAGGCCCTTGGTGAGACCCCATCTCGAACATTGTGCAGTATTTTGTGCGGTTTTGCTCTTCTTACAAATCTGACATTGAGGGAGAGCAGTGAAGGATGACCGGACTGATCTCTGGGAAGACAGGCTTGTTGTGCGATCAGAGTTTGAGGCGACTGGGCCGGTATTCCATGGGGTTTAGGAAAATGAGTGGTGATCTCAGTGAAATATACAAAACTCTGACAGGGTGAGACAGATTGGAAGCAGGGATAATAATTCTCCTGACTGGGACGTCAAAGAACAAGGAGCCACAACGTTAGGTACAGTCAGGCCACTCTGCATTGAGATGAGAATACATATCTTCACTCAGAGACTGCTGAACTTGGTCAATTTTCTGACACATAAGGCTGTGGAAGCCAAGACACTGAATATAAATGAGGATTTCTTGAAATTAAAGTTATAGACAGAGAGCAGGAGTATCGTGTGAAGATAGAGAATCAGATATCATTCCATGTTTTTCTCCAATAACACAGTAGTTGTATTCCTGTGGAACACCGTGTTGTAGAAAATCATGTAATATCAATAATGTGGTCTATGGGAAAAAGTGGGGAAGGGGCAAAACCCTCCCCCCAAAAAATAAATCAGTAAAAACCAAAAATTTAAGTTAATCTAACACACACGAGCATAGTCTAAGAAAATGTTTAAATCATATATTGTAATGAAACAATGCTGTAAATGTTGCACTTTCACCCTAATGTCACTGACTACAGCACTGTACCTTTCACCAAGCTCTTCACCAGAAAGCGCGTGAGCCGACTGACCACATGATGCTGACATGGAATTCTGGTTTGAAATAAATGTCCATCTAAATGTAGACGACAATTCCTAGTTTCAGTCTCAGTTTCAAGGCTTGCAGAGGATTACATTCCTGCTTTAGTGAACACACTGAGTGTGCATTTTACAGACAGAGGATCCTGAGGCTGGGTTTTGCTATTCAGCTGGTGCCGGGGATGGAATTGCGTTACAGTGAATGGGAGATCTCTTTATAAAGAGAATGCACAATTCACGAATTGTGATGCAGACAAGTTGTGTTCAATAAACATGCGCTATCGGAGTACTGCCTGTATATTGAAGGGAGGATCAAAATCGATGGATCAAAGCAACTGCTGCAGTTCCCATTTTATATATCCGGATGTTTAAACATGTTAAATGATATGAACACTGTACGGGGCAAATCGCACTGAGGAGATTTTCTCCACTATCTAGAATGGGGGATGCTCAATGGGTTGAATGACCTCCTCCCTTCCCGATGTTTCTGTGCAGTCTGTGGGATAGCTCTGCAAGTCGTGTCACAAGCTCTCAGGCGTTCGAAAGGAGGACTCTGCGGGGACGTCAGGACTGTGTTTCCCATTCCCATTTCCAACAACAAGGCTGAGACCGTTTGTTCTGACCCGGCTTATCCTTTAAGAATGATGAGCAGTTTGATACAATTGAGTGTCTTGTTTGGAAGTTTCAGAGACCATTGAAGAGTGTATCACATGTCTGTGTCTCTGGAGTCACTTTTCGGCCAGACCAGGAAAGCACGATAGATTCACTTCCTGAAACTACACTTGGGAAGGAAAATGGTAATCATAATTGACATTGGCTTCAAAGTCACTATTCCTGACACCAGATTTTAGAGCTCGATATTTTATTAATTGTTTTTAACTTCCACCAGCTGCCAGAGCATGAGCCTGATCTGGATTAGTAATCCAGTGACATTTCCACAACAGCACCATCGCCACTATCAGAACCCACACTGAGGTGGTTATTCCTGTGCTGCTTGACAACTCTTTCAAAAAGTACTCCCACTGATGTGACGATCATGATCGAACTGAAGGGGTGGTAATTGGACAGATTGTAGTTATTCCCTCTTAGCGGACTGGATATAGTTGAGTAATTATTCACATTGCCAGGGAGATGTCAGAGTTGGAGCTGCAATGAAACAGCTTCCCCAGGGACACGGCTTATTGTGCAGCCCAAGTCTTCAGTCCTATTGCAGGAATGGTGTCAGGGGCCATTGCCATTGGATCATCCACTCAACACTCCAGGCTGAGGATGGTTTAGACACTATATCCTTGTCTTTTACACTGATGTATAGAGCAGTTCCATTATTTAGGATGGAGATACTTGTGGAGTACTCTCCTCCAGTAAGTTGTTTCATAGTCCATTGACATTTATAATTGGATATTGCAGGACTGCAAAACTTAGATCTGATCTGTTGGTCTTTAGATAATTTTGTCCTCTCTATCAGATGTTAATCCTGCTATTTGGAATATAACTGGTCAAGTACCATAGCTTTAATGGTTTGTCATCAGGGTTAGGTTCTGACTCTGGTATGTTCACCCACGCGCCTTACTGAACCATGGATCAGTTTGGTGTTAATGGTAGATTGAGAGATTATCCCAGGGAAAAAAGTTACAGATTGTGATTAAACACAATTCTGCTGCTGCTGCTATGATCCACATCATCACCTGAAAGCCCAGTTTGACCTGCAATATCTGTAATTCAATTCTACTGACTGTCCCCCAATTCACACCACGACCCATTCACCCATCAGCACTGTACTCAGTGATCTAACCTGGTTTCTAATGTGGCGGCATTTCCATTTTCATATTTTCATTCTGTTAGGATCTCTCCATGGTGTCACGCTTCCAATTTGTCACATTACTTAAATTCTTTAGCATATTCATGTGAATCTGTTCCATTCCCGCAATGACATCTTCTATATTTAATGTGAATGTGTTTCCCTCTGTTTCTCTCCCTGACCATTATTAAGAGCTCTGCAGTGCCCGTGATGCAGCCTTATGCACGTTCAGAGCCAATGAATCTGTGAACCTGGTGTTACTGTTCACTTCCCTGGTACCCAGTGCTCAGTATTGGACAAGGCTTTTGAGCAACTTTGACAGACATCTGTGGAACGAGTTCAAAAACAGACATAGCTGAAGAAACTAAGTAGGTCTGGCAGCATCTTGTGGAATGAAAGCAGAGTTCATCTTTCAGGTCCAGTTTCTCCAGAAATATTTGTGTTTTTATTTTCAGTATCCATAATTATTTGTTTATTTGAAAATTTGTGCTGTGCCTATTCAACCCTGGAGAAACTCAGCAGGTCTGGCAGAATCTGCAGAGACAGAGAAACCGAGTTAGCGTTTCAAGTCCAGTGTGACACTTCTTCAGAACTGAAATTTATTGTAAAATGGGATTTTTAATCCCTTGACAGAGGTGGGGGAGTGGGTGATGTGTAAAGGAGAGTGTGGCAAAAGATAAATAGGCTTTTAACAGTGGTGAACGAGAGGATGGTGTGAAAGATGCGAATTGAGGGAAAGGGGTTCTCTCTATTGAGTGCAAGGTAAAGAAGATACAAACACACAACGTCATAGCCAGACTAGGAGAGAGAATGTATGAAAATGGAGAACAGTCATAATGGGGTCAGGCTGTGAAGTTATCGAATTGAACATTAACCTCTACAGGCTGTAACGTACCAAAGTGTAAAGTGAGGTATTATTCGAGCTTGGGTTGTGCTTCACTGGAACATTGCAGCAGCTCAGGACCGAAACGTTAGCATGAGAGCAAGGTAGGTTATTGAAATGGGAAGCAATGAGGTGGTCAGGGTTATTCTTACAGACAGAGTGGGAGTGTTCCTCAAAACCGTTTCTGTTTTGTCTCCCCGGTGTGAAGGATACTGCATTGTGAGCAGCAATGGCAGGATTTTTTAGATTAGATTAGATTCAGCCCAACAAGTCCATACCGACCCTCTGAAGAGTTACCCACCCAGACCCATTTCGCTCTAATGGATCGAACACTATGGGCAATTTAGCACGGCCAATTCACCTGTCGTGCACATCTTTGGACTGTGGGAGGAAAATGGAGCACCCGGAGGAAACCCACGCAGACACAGGGAGAACGTGCAAACTCCACACAGTTGCCCGAGACTCTAAATGAACCCGGGTACCTGGTGCTCTGAGGCAGCAGTGCTAACCACTGAGCCACCGTGCCGGCCTCCAACTGTGTGGAGACTGATTTGAAACAGTACAAGTGAATGAGAGTGCAGTGGGGGCGGCAATGTGGGAGATAGGTCAGTCACAGCATAAGGCCCTGTCCATCATAGTTAGGAGATTTCTGGTTTGAAGGAAAAGTGCTCACGTCAGAGGCATCTCACTGGAATATGGCGTCATCAATCAGAATCATAAGAGATGGAGAAACTGGGAGAAAGAAGTCACCCTCCGCTGATCATATGTTCAGCCACATGCAGAAGTTCCCTCTGAATGATTGAAAAGAACCAGACATTAAATGGAGGAGTTCTGACTCACATCTGGTCAGAAGCGTGATGTGAATAGAAACCCAGAGGAAGTTCAGTAGGTATACATGGACAGACGTTCAAGCAGATATCCCATTATGCTCAGCAATTATTTGTTTCTGCTCAAAAAGAAGGACTTGATAAGGAGATGAACCACCCATGGTTGACTAAAGCTCTCAAAGATAATATTCAATCACAAATTGATGAGCATTGATATCGGGCCAGATTTAGGATGTTTATTTCAGGGACAATTGGCAGATGCTAGGCATGAATTTCAGCTGTGCTTCCTGAATTATCCCAGAAACCCCTGCCATTGCTGTTCCATCTACTTCCCTGTTCGTCTCCCCTTCCTGATTCCGGGTTCTCCCTCTCCAATTACAAAGCATATTCTCTCACATTATTGTCCCTACCCACATCACCTTCAGCTCTTTGATCCAGTCTACCTTCCCTGCACTAGCATCAAGCTGCATTTTGTGCTGCCACTTTTCCTCTGGTCTCAGTGTGGCTCGGCCTCTCCATTCACGCTGTTTTACAACTTCCACTCACATCTCACTCTGGAAAGTTTCCTTCTTGGAGTAAACCTTATTGAAAACACCTCTCCCCCTTTGCTCTGAATTCACACTGTGATCCAAATTTCAAAAAGTATACTCAGTCTACATTTCACTCTGCTAAAAGTAACTGCATTCTTACCGTGTGGTATAAGAATTCCCTTCATTACATAGATCTGGCCAGAGTCACGTTTTCACTGTCGAGATCATCACCCCCTTTAGACAAAGGAATTCAGGTGTTTGATGCCTTTTTGGCACTAGTAAGAGTTTCCTGCTGCCTTGGTATTGTAACATGGAGAAAAACAAATCACAGTATGAGGTTTGGGCTGAGTATTGTTTACATCTCATTTTTAATCTGTATAGGTTAGATGGTTTTTTGAAGTTGGCTCTGTGGGTCGACACATCATCGAAGGCCGAAGGGCCTATACTGTAGTGTCATGTTCTAGGTAATATTGATGAAAAGGAGGTCATCTGCAAAGTAATTGTACAGGAATATGCATAGAAACTAGAAGCTGATGTGGGCTATTTGGCCCCTCGCGTTCTGACATTCAACAAGATCATGACTGACTCCTTTCCAATTTGTATCCAACATTCTCCTCTACCCTCGAAAATGCTTGATCCCCTTATTAACGGGAATATGAATACATGCCCCCACACATAAATTTATGCAAATAATCCATCTCCATTACATTTTTATGGTTTGCCAAACGTAATGAGGAGGTCAGATGAACAAGATGAAGCAAACGTCTGAGATGAGGAATTGCAAAATCGTCCAATAGAAAAAAGAAAATAAAATTAGCGATGACAGAGTTATATAAAGCAATGCAATCTGCTGCGTGCACTTCTGCTTTATTTGTAAAACATTTTATGCAGGCAACGTCACAGAATTGTATCAGTTATTGTGTGCAATATTGAAGATAAATGTAGATGTTAATGTTTCAGCTTTATCAGGCACTGGGTGTTGGCAAGTTCAGTTGCCGAGATAGCTAGTCTATCAAACAGAATGATACTAATAGCATGGGTTTAATTCCTGCTCTCACTTGATAGTTTAATTGAGTATAACATGTCTGCAGAGTAGCTGAAAGAGAAGCATCTAGGAACTATTTTTGGGATAATGAGCTTTAACCAGTGCAGTGCCACAAGGATCAGAGCTGGGGCCGGAATTATTAACCGCACAATGAGTTGGGTGATAGATATGAAAGTACTACCTCCATATTTATGAGTAACACAAACAGAAGTGGGAAGGAAAATGGTGAGGATGATGCAAGGAGTTTATCAGGAGATAGAAAAAAATAAGGTGACTGCACCAAAAGTTGGCATCTGACATATAGCGTTGGAAAGCTTGTACTGGTTAACTTTGTCAGGTAAAATAGAAGAATTTACAAGAGAAAAGATTCAGGAATTTCAGGCCCTCGGCTTGACAGTTAAAAAGTTGGCATGCAATTCAGCAATTATAGGAAATTCGAACGCACTAATAGCAGTTATTTCAAATGTGGTGGTGTATAATTATCAGTCTAAACATGTACACGTTTCTATGCAGACTGAACGTACAAAAATGTGAACGGTTCTGGTCTAATTTTCAAAGGAAATATGTAGAGGAGATAACAGACATATTGGTAGCAAATGGGAGAAGCTCCATAGAATTAATCCTGAGAATTGAGGTATTTTCTTATGGAGTGAGCTTGAGTAGCTTCGTCAAAAACTCATTGGAGTTTGGAAGAATGAGAGGAGATCTCAATGAAAACAAAAACAGATTGTCAGTAGGCTTGAAAGGCTCATTGCCAACAAGGTTGGCTCCATTTGTGGGAGAGTCCAGGACCAAAGGGTATAGCCTTAGTCAAAGAGAGCATATATTTATGAGGGAGGTGAGGAGTGCCTTCTCTGTCAGAGGGTTACTGAATGATAGGCCTGTTGAAACCCTGTCGCTAAGTCTAATCGAAGCAGGTAGTGGACAGATTTCTAAGCAGCGAGGGAATCAAGAGCTATGGGGATAAGGCAAGAAGGCGGATTTGAGGATCATCAGTCAGCCATGATGGTAATGAATTGTGGAGCAGACTTGATTTGTTGAATAGACTATGTTAGCTTAAGGTCTGATAAACATCCTGTTGGATCCTGACAGATTAGCTGTGGATAGAACACTTCGACTTGCGTATAACATGCAAACTTATAGTTCATTTGTTAAACATGAGGGATCACCCATTCAAATCAGCAATTAACTTTCCTTTCTGCAGGTGGTTGTATTTTGGATTACTCTAGCTGAAAATTTAGTGGAAGCAGAGACCCTAAACACCTTTTAAGGCAGAAGTAGATAGGTTCTAGGTTAGGAAAGGGTTGAACAGATTTGCAGATTAGTTGGGAATGCAGTTTCAATGCTATAATCAGCTCAGCGTGACCTTATTCAATCAGGGTAAGCACAAGGAGCTGAATGGCTTGCTCCCAGTTCGGCTGCCTCCGTTTGCACATTCTTTGACATAGTGTTTAAAAAATTGTAGACAACTCATCTATGATATCAAAAGATAAATAGGAATTTTAAAACTGTAGGAGGAACCACCAATAATTTACATCCTCATTTTCATATGCACATTGTGAATATTATACAGTACTTTATAAATTCATTCCTCTCTCCTGAGCACACTCATGTAAACAAGGCCAGCTTATCACCTTTTCACAAAAGATAGCCTGAATATCTGAAGTTTCAACTGAGTAAACTAACTCTGGCAGCATACAAGATATTTGCATACTTACAAAAACGACTGACCAAATCTGCAGATAGGATTCAAGATGTAAACTCACGAATTTCTGCATAACTGTAGTCCAGCATCCTTACTGAAATGTTCAATACCACTCACCCCCACCCCCATCTCTGCACACATACAATGAGGGAGCTGTGCTCTGCATCTTACACAGGCCATGCTTTTGTTTTGGTGATCAATCTTTTGGAGGCTGTAACATTGTTTAATTTGCGAACTACTTATTCTAAGTATCATATCAATGATAGAATTAGTGACATGCTCTATTTTTTATAAATTCATTTCTATTTTTGCTTTCTGCTCCATAGATCATTCCTGCATTAATCTATACTGACTGTTCTGTTATAACACAGGAGCCCATATCATCAAACTCTGCTGTGATCTCCCACATGTACTGACTTTATTCCTCTCCCAGCTTTTACCTGAGCCTGAACAAGTTTGTGTACAATCTCAGCATTCTATTTTAAAGTGGATTGAGTTTCTTCCTAATTTTCCTATCTGTCACCGAAATTTTCCCCATTTCCCAGCTCTATTGAAGCCTCGATATGCATCCCTGCCTTAGACACTTTGCTTCTGAAAACTTCATCCATGTCTCGGTCTGCTCCAGTCTCAACTATTCTAATAATCGTCTCATTGGCGTCTCACTTCATACTCTCCATGAACCTCAGTTTATCCTCAACTCTGCTGCTTGTCCATCAACTCACACGGAGTCTAATTCACTTATCACCCCTATAATCGTTGACCTACAGTGGCTTCTGGTATGATAATATCTCATTTTAAAGTTCTCATTCTTATCAGTGTCTCTCTCTGGCATCACGTCTCCAATTAGTACCATTCCTCAAGTCATTTCTCATAGATCCCTCAAATTTGTTTTCCCTTCCAGAATTGTGCTTGAAATGAATGTGTTTCTCTCTGTTTCCCTCCTTGACCATGATTTGAGCCCCTGTACAGTTGATGGTACTGTGTCATTGCTTGTATTTTCATTCACTTCCCAAAGCGTCACACGTGAAGCTCCCTGTCAGACAGGGATGTCTTCAACTTTGACTCATTACTTTCACAATTATTCTTTGTCAATCCATTGAATCTCAATGTTATTCATTGTCAGCTGATCATAATTGAATCCACATAGGAAAACCCCTTGGAGGTTTGAGAAGAATCAGGCATGATTTACAGACTTTTGGTCTGCAGGTACAAGAAGTGGTTAGGAAGGCAAATGTAATTTACTCCTTCATGGCTAAAGAGGTTGAGTTTAAAAGCAGAAAGGTAATGCTGCAGCTGTACAAGGTGCTGGTGAGATCACATCTGCAGTACTAAATGCAGTTTTTGTCTCCGTACTTAAGAAAGGATGTACAGACACTGGAGGAGGTGCAGAGGAGGTTGTTTCCAGCGTTGAGGAGGGTTGATTTATGAGGAGTGACTGAGTAGATTGGGATTATATTAGTTAGAATTCAGAATAATGGGTGGATCTTATAGAAACATATAAAATAATGAAGGGAATGGATCAGATAGAAATAGACAGCATGTTTTCACAGACATGTGAAGCTAGGATAAGAGGGCACAGCTGCAAGAGGAAGCAGATTTAGGCCTGAATTGAGATAGAATGTCTTCATCCAGAGGGTTGTTAATCTGTGGAATTCTTTGCCCAGTGAAGTAATTGACGCTATTCAGGAAAGTGTTTTAAAGTAAGGTATATGTTTTTCTAAAAATGGAAAAAAAATAACGGATACATTGAGAGGTTGAGTAATTGGAGCTGAGTCTACAAAAAGATCAGCTATAATCTTATTGAATGATGGAGCAGGGTCAAAGGGCTGGACGGCCTACTCCTGCTCCTAGTTCTTATGTTATAGTCAATAGCGTGAGCACTTGTTGCTAACAATGAGCTGGAAAATAGACTGAAAGGAATTTCAGTTGATAACGTTGGCAGATATTTAATTAACATTTCACAATGATCAAACATGATGGGGAGACGATGGCCTTGTAGTGTTATCGCTAGATCATTAATCCATAGACCCTGATAACGTTCTGGGATCCGAGTTCAAATCCTGACACGGCAGATGGTGATAGTTAATTTCAATAAAAACAATCTAGAATTTAGAATCTCATGATGACCATTAATCCATTGTCAATTTTTAGCAAACCTCTCTGGATCACTAAAGCCCTTTAGCGAAGGAATCTGCCATCCTTATCTGGTCTGGCCTACATGTGACTCCAGTCCCATTGCAATATGGTTGACTCATAACTGCTCTCTGTGCAATTAGGGATCGGCAACTAATGCTGACCTAGCCAATGATTCCCTAATTCCGTGAAAAAATTTAAAAAACATCAAAAAGGAATTGATGAGATGGTAAACTTTGTATGATTAGCAAATATTGTTAGGGTGAGTACCCAATGAAAACAAAGGCGCACAAATGATGAAAACTGCTGCTAGACCAGAGGTTTGGGACAATATTTTTAGAGCCCACAAGCTGAAAGACATAAAGCGAATAAAGTTGGGGATAATTGATTTAGGAAGGTCAATTGTTGCAAACATCAAAAAGGAATTGATGAGATGGTAAACTTTGTATGATTAGCAAATATAGTCAGGGTGAGTACCCAATGAAAACAAAGGCGCACAAATGATGAAAACTGCTGGTAGAGCAGAGGTTTGGGACTACATTTTTAGAGCCCACAAGCTGAAAGACGTAAAGCGAATAAAAGTGGGGACAATTGATTTAGGAAGGTCAATTGTTGCAAAGTATAAACAAAAACAGCACGAGGCTGCATGTGGAAATAAAAATAATAATAAAAATATAGTTAAAACCTTTTTTGGAACAATTGGAAGATGACATCGGGAAATTCCACACAGGAAAAACGGAAACTTTCAACTATTTTATATTAGTTGTGACACCGTTTCGACAGAGAATATCCCAAAGGATCTCAGGCCTTACTTCAGGACAACCCCTTTGATAAAGGAAATGATTACGGATAAACTATCCACCAAAACCTAGTGGTCTATTTCCTGGATTTCGAAACAATGTACTCCAGACATATTCTTGGCATTTGTTGAAATATCACTGCAGTCCAAGGGGATTTCAGTGGATTCAAAAGTCTGACTGTGATGCCTGTCTTCAAGGAGGGAGAAATGCAGAAACCAGGAAAATAACGGCCAGGTAGCCTTGTCTATTATTAGGAAAGTGCTCATGTCCATTATAGTGTGATTTACAATAATTTAATGGAATCAAAGAGACTCAATAGTTTTATCTGAAAAGGAGAAGCAGTGATAATAAAAGTGAACCCTTAGATTGTGTAATTAGATTTGGTAAGCATTTTATAAAGTACCATATAAAGCGTATATTGCACAAGTTAGGAACTTGTGGGTTATTGTTCAGAGATTGAACATTTGTGAAGACACAAAGAAGTGAGTCTTGATGAACATGTCTGTGTGAGTTCAGAGAGACATAATAAGTGGAGTGCCACAAATGTCAGCCCTTGGACTCCCAGTTGCTTATTCTCTGTATTAAAGTTGTTTTTGTTGGTGGGGGGGGGGGGGGGTGTAGAATGCAATCAATGCATATTTGATGATGGTAAAGATAGGTTGGAGTGCATGGTGTGATAAGGATATAAGAAATCTGCACTGTGTAATTGGAAGATAGAGTTAATTTTAATAAAGTGCGTGATCAAGCACTTCAGAAGGAATAGCAAAAATAAATGGTTATTTATATGGAGGGAGACTGTGAAAACAAAAGACCAGCGCAGAGAGATTTGGGTGTTGTTGTGCGTGCAAGGTCTGAGGAACCATAAGGATTGATCATTTTCCAGGACCGGATCATGTGTATGCCAGGGCATTGTAGAAGGAAAGATATGTAGGTTCGAGAGTTGGGCTGAGAGTTGCAAATGGAGTTCAGTCCTGTCAAATGCGAGGTCATGCTTTTTGGAAGATCCAATTCAAGAGCGAATTATACAGTAAGTTGAAATGTCCAGCGGAAAATTAATATACAGAGAGATCTCTGGGTGTTCAAGTTCTTTGATCCCTGAAGGTGGCAATTCAGGTCAATAGATTTGTCAAGAAAACATATGAAATGTTTTCCTTCATCGAACTAGGTATTGAGTACAGGATTTGGCAGGTCATGTTACAGTTCAATAAGACTATGGTTCAGCATTATATCTGGTACATTTCTGGTCGCCCACATTACCAAAACGATGTGGATGATTTGGAGAGAGTACAGAAGGGGTTCACTAGGATATTACCTTATATGGAGGGTGCATGCTATGAAGAAAAGTTGAGTAGATTAGGATTATTTTCATTAGAAAGACAGAGGTCAGGGAGGGGGAATCAGAATGAGGTCTACAAAATCATGAGCGGTATAGATAGGGTGGATAGCAAGAAGATTTTATTTTCCCCAGAGTGGCGTACTGAATTTCTAGTGGCCACGAGTTCAACGTGAGATTGGATATGTTGATGGGAGGTATATGTGGTAAATTCATTATGCAGAGGGTGGGGGTGCCTGGAACGTGTTGCCAGTAGTGGTGTTAGTGGTGGACACAATAGCATCATTTAAGATCTATCTAGACAAATATATGAACGGGCAGGGAGCAAAGGGATACAGATCCTTAGAAAATATGCTTTGATAGAAGAACTGGATCAGCACAGGCTTGGAGGGATGAAGGGTCTGTTCCTGTGCTGAAATATTCTTCGTAATTTTTATTTGCTCTTTGTTCTTTTAAACTAATGGAACCCAGCAGATATAGTTGAATCATTTATACACACAAGTACTGGAGGGTGGCTAATGCTGCACCTTTAGAAAGGCCGGAAGGAAAAGCATGGAAACGATAGACTGTGTGTCTGACATTGGTGATGAGTAAGTTGTTGGAAGAGATTCTGAAAGATAAGATTTACATGCATTGAGAGAGAAGGGTTGAATTGTGTTGGTCAGAAAGATTTTGTATGAGAGGAATCATGTCTTATAACATGATTTTAATTTGTTTTAAATGAAGTAAACAGAAAGATTGTAGCAGAATGGTAGATGTTGTTTAAATGAACATTAGCAAAGCCTTTGATAAGGTTCTGCATGGTAGACCAATTAATAAAGCTAGAGCACATGGGATTGCGGGTAAGCTTGACAACTGGTTGTAAATTCAGTTTTACAGAAGGAGACAGAATAGAGGGTTTTGATTTTGCCTGGAAGCTTATAACAAGCAGTGTTCCACCGGGATCAGTACCGGATGGACTTTCGTTTGTCATTGATGTAAAAGGTTAGGATGATAATATCAAAGGCATGGTTGGTACGTTTACAGATGACACTAAAAGTGTGGTTATATTGGGCAGTGAGACCTGTTGTCCGCGATTGCAAAGAGATATTGTACAATTATGTCAATGGATTGAGGAGTGACAGATGGAGATTAGATAAACTAAATGTGAGGTACTGCATTTTGGTAAAATAAACAAGTGCATGACGTAAAACAAATAATTATACGGTCCAAGGCAGTACTTCAGGCCATAGAGATCGAGGGATTTTGGTACATAATTCTTTGAACTTTGTATCACACGTGGAAAAAGTATTTTAAAAGGCATTTAGCACGTTTGCCTTCGTCACTCAGACGTTTCACTATAGGTGTCGGTATTTAATATTGAGGTTGTACAAGACATTGACAAGGCCTCTTTTGGAGTACTTGGTCCAGTTCTGATCACTCAGTCAGGGGAAGGGTATTATTAAGTTTGTTAGAGTTAAAAATTATTTAGCAGAATGTTACTAAAAACGGAGGGATTGGGGTATAAGGAGAGATTGGATTGAATCTTATTTCCTTGGAGGGCAGAAAATCCAAGGGTTACATGATAAAATCATCAGGGATATTGATAAGGTGAATGGCATGTTTTTGTCCCTTCGGACGGAGAAATTCAAAACCAGCGAGAATATTTTAAAGTAAGAAGAGAAAAATTTCAAAAGTACATGCGGGGCAATTTGTTCTGACATAGAGATATTAGTGTGTGTAATGCACTTTCAAAGGAAGTGGCGCGTGCAGGTACAGTTACAACATTTAAAAGATGTTTGGGTAGGTACAAAAATAGGAAAGGTTTGGAGGGATATGGGCCAAACGCAGGCTGGTAGTATTAGTTGAACAAAAGGTGTGGTTCCATGATGTTCTATTCTGTGACTATGATCCTTTTTCCTTTTATAAAAAGAAGTTAATGACTTTCTAATATCTGTGTCAAATTGAATACTTATTCTTAAAATGAATTCCCTAGTTTTAGTCTCCCAAACAAGAGGAAATGTCCATCAGGTATTCACCTGATGCACGGTTTTCAAGATCTTGTTTAGTACAATAGCAAGAACACTTCACTGAGACCTAAAATGCATAGCTTTCATAATACAAAGCCTTTAACTCACAAATAATAAAGTGAAGTATCTTTGGAAGTTTCTAAATGAAATGAATCTATTTTTCCAGAAACCAAAAGCACGTTGGATAACAGATATAAACCGATCCCTGGAGCATTCCACTGGTTTCGGTTTTTCAACCTGAAAATCAATATAAAATTCTACACACAACTTCATGTTGTAAATCAGGAACAAAAACAGAATTTCCTGGAAAATCTCAGCAGATATGGCAACTTCTCTGAAGAGAAATCAAAGTTAACATTTTGGGTCTGAATGGTGCCCCTCCTCAGTTTGAATCTTTCTTTTTGTTAGTTTAGGATTCAAAACATTTTACATTGCATCAGGCGTGATCTCAGCGATGCCCTGTACGAATGCAGTAAAACATTCCTACGGTTAAACCCGATACCCTTAGCAGCATCATTCCATTTACATTCCTAATCATTTGCTACACATGGTGACTAACTTTACATGATTCACGCGACAGTACTCACAAATCCTTGTGTGTCACTGAGTTCTGAAATCTCTCACCATTTAAACAGTTAGTGATTTTATATCCTTCTTCCAAAACACCCACTCTCATAATCCACATTAAACAGTTTCTGCTGAAGATTTTCGCACTAAACCACCCCTGTCTGTATCCCATTGCTGACTCCCTGCGTCCAGTTGACGAAGCATTGTATGACAATCTTGATAAATTAGCTCATATAGCTTCAATCCATCGGGTCATCCAAATAACTGTAACTAGTGGAGTAACTCAGAGATTAATATATATCTGTTTTACAACCTGCAAACCAATATTAATCTCGAAGCACTACTTCCTGTTATATTCAGGAGGCTGCTGTGATTGCTCAGCACCGAAGGCAGTTTGTATGGCCTCGTCCTGTGCTGTGTAGTGTGTACTGGATGGCTGAATACCATCACCTCATTTCTGTCTAACTCCTTAGAGGGGCATAATGGTCTCCCGCTGTCTTATTGCCTTCCTGGCTGAATGTGGTCTTTCTCTCCCTCTGTAACAGCATTGAGGAGTGGATTGAGAGAACAACACAGGAGATAGGATCATTAGTTGGCCAATCGCCCCCTCAGGCATGCTGCAACATTCAGAATGCTCTTGGCTGATATGATTGTGTCTGAGCATCCTTTTCCTGTCTGTTCCCAATAAACACTGACTCTGTTGTCTATCAATGGTCAGTTGAGCTCAGTCTTGAATACTTTCAATAACCCAGTCTTCACTGTTCCCTGGGAATGTGAAAATCGACAAGAAGAAAAAAATATCCTTAACTCAGTCTTAATTAGAAGGCGCTTATTTTATCATATATTTGATCAGATTAGTTTAAATTAGAGTAAATTAAACCCCCTACAGTGTGGAAACAGATCCTTTGGCCCAACCAGTCCATACCGACCTTCTGAAGAGTAACCCACCCAGACCCATTTCCCTCTGACGAATGCACCTAACACTATGGGCAATTTAACATAGCCAGTTCACTTGACCTGCACATCTTTGGACTGTGGGAGAAACCGGAGCACCCGAGGAAACCCACGCAGACACAGGGAGAACGTGCAAAATGTGCAAACCTCACAATAAATTCACTACTGCTTTTGAGGAGCAGGAAATGACAATAATTAGGAATAGACATAAAACATTCAGCTTCCAAACATGCCCCACTTTACCACTGACTATATTTTGGTTTATTATCTATCAAAGCCAGTCTGCACAGCACCCTCAGAAAGCCATTTCCAGATATCAAAGTATCATAAGAAACGAGAACAGAATTAGCTCCATCGAATCTGCTCTGCTGCTTGATCTTGGATGGTTTGTTTCTCAACCACATACTCCTCACTTCTCCCAATTATCCTTGATTCACTTATTAATCAAAAGTTTACCAAACTCTATCTCAAAGCCGCTACTGTGTTACTGTGTTTGCATGTTTGTTCATATATGAGTGTCTGTATGTGTGTTTGTGCATGTGTCTGTTGTAGATTTAAGGGATTATTTTATCCTGGACTCTTTTAAGTTTAAGTTTTCAGGCAGAGTTACCGAGCAATCTTCCAGAGCAACTAGAGTAAATAGTTTGTGGGACCTTAGTTTTTTACAAGTTGGAACAATAGAAGCAGCCTCAATGAGTACAGTCAAGGTCTCAAAGAAGCAGGGCGTATAGTCGGCAGTTTGCCGCAGTTGTAGCCGGGATCTCACCAGGGTTGAACACTGTACTACATGTCGCTGGCTGCTACTCTCTCTGAATTTTCCTTTCTGGGTTGCAGGAGTTGCATGTCCTGCAGTTTGTTTTTCTGAATTTTGTGCCCAGGGTGTGTTTATGAGCTGTTCCCACATTGGATCAGTTACTGTTTAGTAGTAAAATTATTTACTGAGTTTTGTTAAGATTTCCAATAGAGTAGAGTTATTCCATATTCATCTTTCTTTGATTATATTTATACTATAGTGATCAAATAAACTGTGATTTGAGTAACTTCAATTAGTTTGATCAACTGAATTGGATCTGGAACACGGCACCTTATGTTTAAAATAAGAAAACATTAGGGTCCAGACTAACTTCTTAATCTATTTTGAGAGTTCTGCTCCATCCTGAAACACTGTGTAATGGGATCTCTCTTGTTTGGGGACTGGCGATTAATTGAAATGGGGAATAACGCCTTGTTTCCTCGAATGCTTAAAATGATGTAATATAATCCTCTGCTGGTTCACCAACTCCACTTTGCAAGCAGTAGGCTTCATAGAATCCATTCAGTTTGTAATTAATTCCCTTTAGTTCACACTGACCAGCCATAGAGTGTCCCACAATCATTCCCATCCCTTTAACCCTGTGTTTCACATGGCTAATCTTTCTAAGCTGCACATCCCTAAGCATTATGGACTACTTAGCACGGCCAATCTATCTAACCTGCACATCTTTGAACTACAGGGGGAAAGTAGAGAACTCATCGTTTGCTTGAGAATGTATCAATAACTGTGAATCACCCACATTCATGCTTCAAAGAATAGCATTAGCAACAGAGAGGAGTTTATCAGATCCCTTGCAATGCTGTCCCTGAGATATTAGAGAAGGAGGTGGAAATGTCTAGCATTGGCCTGCTGGCACCATTGTGTCATGAACAATGCTTTCGCACTTATCATTTGTCAGAGTGTAGAGCAAATAAAATGCAAGTAGCAGAACGTGCAGAACGTGCAATCAAATTATCTCATCTTCTTCCACAATGGTTCACTAACAGACGTCTGAAGACAAATGCTGTGGAGCACAGACATTTCCCCATATGATCCTCAGTACAATTGCAATCTCTCCACACCAGTCTAGAGAGAGAGACAGAGAGACAGAGACAGAGAGACAGAGAGACAGAGAGTCCGTGTCTGCATCTGTGTGTCTGTGACTGAGTCTGTCTGTCTATCAGTGTACTGTTGATGTTGGTGTCAGTTGGTATGTTGCTGTGACCTGCTGCCCTCCCTCCTACCAGATGGTTTTCACCCTCCGCCACTGTCTGTGCAATGGAGTGGAAAGGCCAGCAGAGTGTGGAATTCCATCACTTTAACCAACACAGGGACCGCCAGACCATTCCCACACAGAGGTACACCCACACACACTAATACACACAGTTGCATGCACTATTACATACACGAAGATGCAGACATACAAATAAATACACGCACACAGATACACTGACATTAGACAAACATGGGATTCAATCGGTATTTCTCTTTCTCTGTGGCAAATTCTCGCTATTTCATCCACTCTGTATGGTGTACAATATTATTTCTATTTCTCTGTTTGCAGCATGTCAGTTTTCTTCTCTGGCTCTTTGGGGTGTGTGTTGTCATTTCTGACGCTCCTTAGGTATCAGTGTACACCTTGATCACATCAGTGAGTCTGTCAGTATTTCAATTGTTCTGTAGGGGAAAGTAAGGACTGCAGATGCTGGAGATCAAAACCGAGAGTGTGGTGCTGGAAAAACACAGCAGGTCAGGCAGCATCCGAAGACAAGGAGAATTAGCATTGTGGGCATAAGCCCTTCATCAGCCCTGTGTATAATCCCGATTCTGGCCTGACTTACTGTGCTTTTCCAGCACCAACTCTCCGCTTTGATCTCCAGCATCTGCAGTCCTTACTTTCTGACTTGCTGTGCTTTTCCAGCACCACATTCTCTTTCAGTTATTTTGACTGGCGTGTGACACTATGACAACTTTGATGCTTGTTGATGTCAGCAAACCTGGAAGAATTGTGAAGTGTGTGGAGGATGGAGTGCAACAGCAACAGGACAACGCCAATTTGGTGTAGAGTTCAGGTATATTTCATACGACGATCAATGCAAGACAGTGTGATGTGATGAAGTTTGGAAGGAAAACAGGCTGTGCTGTTATAAAGTGGGTGCAGGAGCAGAGCGACCTCGGTGTGTATGAGCACAGATTATTGAAGATGTCAGGACAAGTGGGGAGAGCAGTAACTATCACAGATTAGCTTCAGTATCTGAGCTGTTTACAGGGGGAGGCGTAAGACGGAGTCTCCGTGCTCCCTTCCTGGGAGGTGGTGGTGACGATGTGTTGTGAGCCCACCCTCCTGCCCACCGCAGGGATTCCAATTGTAGCAGCTCGATACAAAAGGGAGATGGCATCAGGGTCACGGCTTCGAAGTTGTGTCGGGGGAAACGGAACTGCCAATGGATTTAACGTGAGAATTTCCCTTCACTGAACTTTGCTGCTTACTCGGTCGGTGGGACGTGGATGCTTCAGAATCTCCACACGAGGCGTCCCATTCCTGTCCAACTCGTACCAGGGTCCTCCCCACATGGCCGGTGAGGGAACGGATATTGGGCACTCCACCACCCAGCTTGTCCCTTTCTGTCCTATTCCAGGCTTCTGAAATGGGAGGGAGGGAGGGAGGGAGGGAGGGAGGGTGGGGGGTGGGTGGTCCTGCTGTTAGTGCTGGTGTAGGTCTGAGGGGGGAATAAAGAGGTTTTCTGAGTGGCGTCTGTCCACAGTGTTGTATCCATGCAGTGTTGTTAGTGTGGGGGGTATAGTGGAGGTGAGAGAAGCAGAGAGAGAGGGGGAAGATGCTACATGCATCAGTGAGAGTGGTGGAGCATGAGCCTTGTTCGGGGGTCGGTGCTATAACAGATATACAGTGAGACTGAGGGAGCAGAGAGAATACGGTGACCCTTATTCTGACAGAACGGGGAAGGTTATTGATGCTTGTCCTGTATTGCTGGACGTTTCTTCAGACTGCAGATACTGCACTCAACTGGGTGGTGAGCTCAGATCATGCTCGGTGGGTCTAGTGGTGTGGCCCCTCTGGGAAGAGAATGTTCCCCCTCTGTACTAGCCCATCCACCAGGACCTCCGTGCCCGTGTCGACAAATGTGGTGTAATTGCCCCTTATCTGCCATGCTCGGGGTAAACTTTGCAGGGCAGTTCCTAATAGAGAAAGCTCAAACATGCGCCCGTTGGCCTTTTAAAGCTGGCCACAGTGCCAGGGATCACAGAATATCCAGGGGTATCCAAGCGATGGTGAGTACCTCCAGCCATGATGGGTGTTGGAATCAGTCTGGCATTGAATGAGAGGGACAACATGAGGAGGGGTGGTTGTTAATGAGGAGAGTTCGATACGATAGCACCAGGAAACTAGCTCAGCCTCGTGTTGACGATCCCTCTATCACATTCAACGAACATGTCACTGAGACAAATTATTGTTAGATTCAGCCCAATGGGTCGAAGTCTGTGCTGACCCTACTCCCAGTTACAATGGCTGCAGAACAAATGTTAATCCAAAATTCTCCTGAACTCACACCAATATCCCATTCACCAATTATTCCTGGAAGCACTGGCTAATGTTACAGGATACTGTACGCAGGACAGTGATCTCATGCAGTGTTACTGAGAAACGTACTGGGGTGGTGGACACAGTTCCACACCATGGTCTCATGTCTCATTTGGTTTTATAGATCAATACACTGCTGTGGTCTGCATATCTTTCCACTCTGTGTCGATTGGGGATTTTATTGTACAGTACACCAGTCCGGCCTGCAGTGTATCATACTGAACACATATCTCATCTGGGTTTATAGATCAATCACTTCAGAGGTCTGTACAGTGTTATACTCTGGACCAATTGAGGGTTGTGTTCAGCAATACATGAGCATGG
Organism: Chiloscyllium punctatum; assembly: GCF_047496795.1. Taxonomy (NCBI): domain Eukaryota; kingdom Metazoa; phylum Chordata; class Chondrichthyes; order Orectolobiformes; family Hemiscylliidae; genus Chiloscyllium; species Chiloscyllium punctatum. The sequence continues at coordinate 54,075,258 of NC_092788.1, read as the reverse complement.
TTCTGCACAGTGCTCCATGCTGAACAGATATCTCCTCTGGGTTTATGGTGTCTGGGCTGGTTCTCTGAGGTGGATTGAGAATGTGATAGAACTAATGACTTCAAATGATATGGCAATGCTTTTACTTTTGTTCTCATTCTTGTGGTTGGACCCTCCAAATCCTGACTCCACTGGCCAGTCCCATTCTTCAATCGATCACCATCGTTCAGTGACGTGTTGTCCCATGTGTTATTGTCCATTTCAAATGTGAGTAAAACTGTTCTATTTCCCTGGCCTTTGACGTTGCTCACCCTGGAGAATTGGGATTCACTGCGATAAACCTCAGTAAGGTCACTCCTCAGACTCAACACCCCAGGGAATATAGCCCCAACCTATTTGTACTCTCCGTGTAGCTCAACATCACCCACTCCTAACACTAGCAACATACTTGTAAAAGTTTTCTGCACTCTTTCAAATTTAACAACAACTTTTCTAAAGCAGGGTAAACTGAATTCAAGGCAGTATTATGAAAGTCCCTGAGCCTCGTGTGTTGGCGAAAGTGAGTATTGCAGGTACTGAAGATTAGTGTCGATAATATGGTGCTGGAAAGGCACAGCAGGTCCGGCAGTATCCGAGGAGCAGGAAAATCGATGTTTCAGGCAAAAGCGATTTCGGATGCTGTCAGCCTTGCTGGGCTTTTCCAGTACCGCACTCTGAACCCAGTGTATATCCCAAATGGTCTCCTTCTTCAAAGACCGCAATTTTCCCTCCTACATGGTCGACGATGCCCTCCAGCGCATCTTATCCACTTCCTGCACCTCCGCCCTTGAATCCTACCCTTCCAAATGCAACAGGGAAAGAACACCTTGGTCCTCATCCTCCTCCCTACCAAACCTCTCGATGCAATGCATCATCGTCCCCCATCTGGGCCACCTACAAACAGACCCCAACACCATGGTTATATTTCCCTCCCCACCCTACCTGTGGTCCATAAAGAACATTCCAGGCGCGACTGTCTTGTCAGGTCCACACCACCCACCAACCCACCCTGCCATCTTGGCACATTACTGTGCCACCGAAGGAGTTGTAAAACGTGCACCTTCACCTCTCCCTCACCTCTGTCCAATACCCCAAAGGAACCTTCCACGTCAATTGGATTTTTACCTGCACTTCCACATATGGCACCTACTGTATCCGTTGCTCCCGATGTTAACTCGTCTATATTGGGGAGACAGGACACCAACTTACGGAACACTCCACAGAGCATCTGTGGGACACCCACACCAACCAATCACACCGCACCGAAGCTGAGCACTTTAACTCCCGCTCCCACTCTGCCATGCACATGCACGTCCTGGGCTTCCTCCACCTCCACTCCTTAACCACCCGACGCCTGGAGGAAGAAAGCTTCATCTTCCACCCTGGGACCCTACACCACATGTGATCAATGATGATTTCTCCAGTTTTCTCATTTCCCGACCCCCACCTTATCCCAAATCTAACCTTCCAACTCAGCACGGCACTGTTGATGTGTCCTCCCGTCCATTATCCTTCCCACCTATCCCTTTACCCTCCTCTCCGACATACCACCTTCATCGACCTATCACATTCACAGCTACCTTCCCACCAAACTCACCCCATCCCATTTATCTCTTAACACCCTTGGGCCTCAAACCTTTATTCCTATTGAAAGGTTTACATACAAAATGTTGATTCTCCTGCTCCTCGGAAGCTGCCTGACTGGCTGTGCTTTTCCAGCACCACTTTCCCGACTCAGATCTTCAGCATCTGCAATCCTCACTTTCTTGTGTCAGTGTATCCAGAAATTTCCTCACCAGATATCTTATGCAGCTAGTCTGACATTTAAACCCTGTCTCCTTTCATAGACAGAGTGTTACATGAACAATCCTGCAGTGCTCTTACAGTACCCGTACATTCAAGGAAAAATATTTTTAAAATGTACGATTCATAGTCCATCCAGTAACACTCATCCATTCCATTCAAACTGAGTAAATATTCCCTTTTGTTGTGATATGAGATGTGATGGAAGGAAGGGCTTAACTGAGCCTGTTTGTTCAGTGATTGTGATTAATGTCAGTCTCCATGGATTCTAAATACCCCAGTGGAGAGTTCCCGTCTTTAAATCATAAATGGGTGCAGTTCAATGTGTTATGCCAGAGTATGAGCGGGAGAATCACCAACAGCACTAACAGGGATCAGCAGCTCCAGACAGAAGCGAGGAGAGATGAGAATCTGAGAATATTAGATTGGAATGTTCCAACAATGGATCAGAACCTGAAAACATTAGTCTGGAATGTTCCAACAATGGATCAGAATCTGAGAACATTAGACTGGAATGTTCCAACAACGGACAGGAGTTTATCCTATTATATTTGGTATCTTTCTATGTATTATGGTCGGTTGTCAATTTCATGGCGGATCTATTGTGCACTTCGCATTATTCAATATTTTTATTATCCTCTCCTGTCTATCGGTGTACCTGGTAAGTCTCACTGTCCAGATATTTTTTTTCTATAAGCCAGTTACGGCTGAATTTGTGTTCTTTCGTGTAGTCTACGCTTCTTGCCCCCAATAGTGTTCCTGTTGAGACTTTGAATCCAGTTCAATTCCTGTCTCCCTCTTTGCATCTGGCTGTATTACTCATGGGTCTCTATGTTGACCTACTCAATTGCAGATATGAACCATTGTCTCTCTGCCCTTGTTATTTAAATATTGGGAGTGTGGGGGTCATTGTCGTCTATTATGTTTACAAACTCAATTTTCTTCCTGGGGCTCCATCCCATCCTTGGCCAATATCTTTTTTCATTCATTTCTGGGTCTTGGGCATCGCTGGCTGTCCAGCATTAATGGCACAT